>NW_005841831.1:6693656-6706578 GCF_000455745.1 Alligator sinensis | reverse complement strand
GGGGGCCTGCTGCTGGGTGGCGGGCAGCTGCCAGGGGGGAAGTGGGGCTAGGGTCGGGTCCAGGCAGCAGGCACTGTGAAGGCAACTGCCAGGGACAGAATGGTTTCCAGCACCTGGCGGTCATCATCCACGGCCTGCACTGCCGAGGCCAGGATTGTGTGGGCAAGGAAGATGCCATTGGGGATGCCACACTGGCTCTCTAGGTCCCATGCAGCTGTCCCTGTGCTGCCGGGCCTGAGCAGTGCCCAGTAGAGGGGCACAGCATGGGACTGGCAGTGGGTAGCAGAGGCAATGCCCTGAAGCATGTGCAGGCTCTGGGCAGGCTACTGGGGGTGTGCTGCAGACAGGTAGAGCATGCCTTGCTGGCCAGAAGATGTTTGAAGCTAGGCTTGAGGGTTGACAGACCTGGCCAGAGGCTTTGGCAGCATGCAGAATCCTGGAAGCCTGGACAGTGAGGTTCTGGCAGCTGCATGGCAGTGTGGTGCCAGGCAGTGGTGCTGAGGTGCAGGCAGGCTGGCACAGATAGGTTGTGGCCTGCCCAGGGGGACACAAGAGCCTGGAGTGCCTTCAGGCTTCCTGCATATGTGCCCTAGGGCTCAAAATGCCTGCAGGTTTTTAAAGTCTGAGGCAAGCCCAGATCAAAGGAGAGACTGCTGTTAAAAGACGTAGAAGGGAAGACGTTGGGTCTGGTCTAGGACGAGAGTAGAACCATGGCAGGAATAGAGGACATAGAGAGCCTAAAACAAGAGAATTTTGCCTGGCTATTATGGGTGAGTGAATTAGAAGAAAAAACTGCACAGCTGGACTGGGAGCTAGAGGTAGCCCAAGCCCAGAAGGAGCAAGCTGAGGCAAAGGCCGCTGGATTAGAACAGTGAGTACAAGCAGGGAAAAAAGAAGGAGGCTCTAAAGAAATTAGGTGCCTGATTGCAGCAGAGGCAGAGAGAACTTGAGCGCTAGAACGGCTTATGGCAGAAGAGGCCAAAAGGAGCAGACAGAGAGAAGAGAAACTGCAAGAGATGCAGAGGGAAATGGCAGCATGGAGGGCAAGATACGAGGCATTCCACGAGCAAAACCTGTTCCTGGAAAAGGAGTTAGAGACCGGGGTGAGACAGAACAAGGAGTTACAGTTCCAATTGAAAAGTGTGGAGGTGGAAAAAGGACACCTTGAAGAACAGGTCCCTTGAAACCCATCTAGAGACCAGCTCAGCTAGAGAGGCAGCGACCAATGCAGAAAGAAAGCAGTCGCAGCTGCAAAGGCTAACCCTACGGCAGCAGATTCGGGCCTTAGAGGCAGAAAATAAAACATTACGGGCAGCAAGCAGTCAGACGGCTACAAAGGGCCAAGACTCTGGAGAGTTAGAGGGTCCACAGGTAACAAATACAGCAACCCAAACGGAAGGAGGACCAAAGGCTCAAGCAGAGGAGTTCGTGGAAGCTGTGCAGAAGGACCTGGAGGACTGGCAAGAATGATGCTTACAGGTGGAATACCAGGTCAAAGAGCTGTGAGAGAAGCTAATAAAGAGCTATGCCCAGTCAGAAAAGACGGGGAAAGCGATAACAAAGGAAATAGAGAAAGTGAGAGAATATATGGCCAGTCATGAGGCATGAGAAGAGCAGAAGCAGTCCCTTGAGACAGAGGTAAGAGCCAGAACAGAGGAGCGTGTAGAGCTGCAAGCCCAGTGGACAAAGGGAGAAAAGGAAAAAGACCAACTAAGGAAAGAGATGCAGTCCCCGAGGACCCTTTTAGAAGAGAGCACAGCCAGGGAGATGACATTACAAGCAGACATCCATCAGCAACTGACACAGGTTGCTCAGATACAAAGAGAGAGACTGACTGCAATAAGCCTGCAGTTGGAGGAACAGGCATCCAGGGCCAGCATGGAGTACCAGGAGCAGTTGCGAGAGCTGGAAGCCTTGAAAGGAATTTTGACAGAGACCGAGAGATGGGTAGAGACAGCACGGACCATACATTTGAAGGTCCAAGAAGACCAAGAACCCCACAAGAATACTAGGCTAGGAAGCTCTAAGAAGGAGAAGGGAGTAGAGAAACGAGAAAAGAGTACAATGACGGAGGGACTTCCCGAGACAGATGCAGCAACAATGGGAGAAGGTAGTATCCCCATAATTATCAAGTACCTTGAGCAGAAGTGGAGTCACTGGGCAAACCAGTATGCAAAAGAACTGAACTGCCTGAGGGAAAAACTAGAAAAAGTTGCCAGCTGGTATGATGCTGGAATATTGACAGCACCAAAACAAGGGCAACAGAGGGAAGTAGACCAGGGAAAGGTGGCAGCGGTACAAAAGAGTGACCAGGTCAGTAGAAGAGATGAGAACGGTGACCTAAACTACCTTGTTCACACTCAGAAGGGGGGGACAGATAAATCAAGAGGGCCAGAGACCAAAGATGGCCCAGGCTCGGGCATACAATAGGCAAGGTGCAGCTTCCAAAGGAGAGGGAGCAGTAGAGCCTCTAAGTAAAAGAGAAGTCCAAAGGCCTGAGATGGACCGGAGGAGCTGAAACCCCAGGGAAACTAAGGGGGGAGGAGAAGTACATCTCAAGCTCTACCCAAAGGATGAGAAACCCAGCCCTGCACAGAAGCAGAGACCGTGCCAAACCCAGACTGCAGGCCAAACTAAAGAGGCAGAAGCCCCATCGACAACAAAGGTAACTCGATGGGAGAAAGAACAGAGGGGAGGAAGACGGCCATGCATGTATGTTAATAACCTCCCAGGGCAAGTCAGATGGTGGACCCTGAGAAAAATAGTTGAAGCTAGAGTTGGGGGACTAGCATTTGTAAAAGTGTACACAGGGCCTGGCGGAAAATCTACTGGCCAGGGGAAGATAGAATTTTGGAGGGTAGAAGATGCCCAGCAAGCACGTAGGGTGCAGTGGGAGCTTTGGGGTAAGCTCATGGACTGGCAGGAAACCAAAGAGGAGGGATTTGTTACAAAGGACACAAAGAAGAGGAGGCCTGGGACACCTAAAAAGGGACAAGACACCCCAAGTAGTAGGAGGCAGCTCTCCCAGGAAGAGAGAGGAGGCTGTCTCATCATGTTGAAGGGGCTGTGGAAGAAAAGAAGGTAGGCCTGAATTGCACCCTACCAGGGATGGCTAACGTTGGGGGACTACCTGTGGCAGGGGAACTCCCGAGAAATCCCACGTGGTGCACCCTGGGTAAAAGGCGAGGAGGAGGCGCCTGAAAACCTCCGCCTCCAGAATTTGAGTTGCCGGGTGCCAGAAGAAAGGCCGAGAAAAGCCACAGAGGGATGCAACACCTATGAAGATCCGCCTCGGTGAGTCTGAAATCTTAAGCGAGGAGGTGTGTAGCAGGACACTAAGGTGCCTGCTGCTGAGAGAGCCCAATAGGCTCCTCAGGTGTGGGTTGCCAGGGCAATGGGAGGCAGCAAATGACCCACACCTGCCAGTGATCAGCTGGCTATAAGGGGCAAGGCCTGGCACTTAGGGATGGGGAGCTGAGACTGGAGGTTGTTGTTGATTGGTATCTAAGATAGAAGGAGCTCCCTGCCAGAGAGAGAAGCTCTTGGAGCATGATGTGAGGAGAAGCCTGACTGTAGGTACTGCTTGTGGAGTAGAGAGTAGCAGCTCTAAGATGGCTGAGCTATGTTGGTACAGCCAGGTGGCTTAGGTTTGAGTTATAGCCAAGAGGCTTGAGTTTATGCTGCAGTTTGTTTAACACCGGTGGTTTGGGTGAGGCTATAAGGGGATGGAGGAGGCCTCATAGGGGACTCATGGTAAAGTGAGGACCCTAGCCCCATTGTGGGCCTGGACTTTGGGGGGTACAGACCCCAGCTCCAGAGCAGAGCCTGTGAGAGAGGGCAGCCTTGCAGAGGGAAGAGCCCAGCCCGGTGAGAAGGGCAGCCGTGCAGGGGGAAGAGCCCAGTATGGGCCCGGAGAGCCCCAGTGAGAAGGGCAGCAGTACAGAGAAGGCCCTAGTGAGAAGGGTGGCGTATAGAGAAGGCCCATAAGGCTTAGATACGCAGGACGCCCAGCCCAGAGCAGGAGAACTGTGGCCAAGTGGAGGAGAGGTAGCCTTCCTATAAAAACACATCATCAAAGTTGTGGCGGGCGAGAATAGGAGGGTGCAAGTCCGAAGCTTGGCACAGTAGAGGAGGCAGCAAGAGCTAGCACGGTGACCCTGCCGTCCCTCCTGTTACAGCCTCTAATCCTCACTACCGTGTACTTGCCTTTTCACAGACCTACATTTTGCCTGTTGGCTTCCATTGCACCCAGAAGAGCACACAAAGAAACAACAAACACTCCTTGTCCCTGAAGAAGGGTGTTTGTAGCCAAAAGCTTGTAAAGAACAATTTTTGCACTTATTTAGTTGTCTAATAAAACACAGTATATCATCTTATCTGCCTATGTCCTTAGACCAACACAGCTACAATCAATACCCCTAACTCTCTAATTGTGTTCTCTGTCTTGGCAAAGGATATCTATTAGGGCTGTGCAGAACAGCACTGTTTCACTTTGGCTTCTGTTTCAACGTTTCAACAGAACAGTGTTTTGTTTTGAGTTTCATTTTGAAAGCACCATTCCATTTTGTTGAAACAGTTTTGCTGTTTTGAGTTTTGCCCATTCCCCTGGAAGAGACCGGCAGAGCCCTCCTGGGGATGCTGTGGGAGGCTGCTGCTGCTGCCTGACGCTGGTGCTGGGAGCTGAGCCCAGTGGAGGGAGACAGAGCGCAGCCGTGGCACTACACTCTGATTCCCCCCCACTGGGCTCAGTTCCATGGGGCTGGGTGGTGCTGGGCGCTGAGCCCAGTGGAGGGGGGTGGCGCACAGTCTGTGCTGTGCACCACTTCCCTCCACCCGGCAGCAAGCCACTGGGTACTGAGCCCGGTGGAAGCAGGTGGCTTGCAGCCTGGGTGCTGTGCACCCCTCCCTCCACCAGGCAGCAAGCTGATGGGTGCTGAGCCCAGTGGAGGAGGTGGAGCATAGCCCTGGTGCTGTGCGCTGCCTCCCTCCACCGGGCAGAAAACTGCTAGGTGCTGAGCCTGGTGGAGGGGACTTAGCACCTAGCAGCTTGGCAGGTGCCTCCACCAGGCAGCAAGCTGGGGGGCGCTAAGCGCAGCCCAGCGGTGGGAGGCAGGGAGATCCAGGGCTGTGCTCCCTGTCCGGCTGAGCCACATGGGACTGCAGAGCGGCTTGAAGTGCAGCCCTGGCTCTCCCCTGCCTCCCACCACCTGGCTGCTGCTTCAAAAATTGAAATGTTTCAAAACTTTTGAAACATTTCATTTCAAGGCTGTTTCAAAGCCCTTTGTTTCATTTCGATTTTGCTGTTTTGAGCTCATTGCTTCGACTCGTTTTGTCAAGACGAAACAGCCAGCGAAGTTTTGCACATCCCTAATATCTGTAGCCCAGTATGCCAGCAAAGATCCTGGTTTGGGTCCCCCATTCTCTACTTTGCAGGGTGTGCCCTCTCTGTGCCCGGAGACGGTCTCTGGGGCTACTAGAATACAGAGCATTCAAAACTGTCCACAGTGTAAGATGTATTTAATCATACTAAGCAGCAAAAAGGACTGGTTGAAAGTGAATCAATGAATGCACCTTTGCTCCTTGGGCTTGCTCAGACCTCCCAGAATGGAGAGAGAGAGGAAAAAAAAAAAGTGCTGGACTGAGCAAAGCAGAAAGGCTTGATATCTCTCATATACTAAGGCAGCTGATGCTTGCAAACCTGCTCTGCTCTTATTCAAGTTTCTTTCCTTCCTTTGCTGTGAGTGTGAGCAGGTCATTCTTACAATGCCATGTTTATCTGTTTGTGTTTGGCAGCAGGACTATTATTCTTTCCTTGAAACCCCTTCAGACTTGCTGGCAAAGACCTGTACTTCAAGGTATTTATAGGATATTAGCAAAGAGCTGAAGTTGCTCTGTAACAAAGATGAGAGGAGGGTCTAGTCTAAGCCTGTTTTTACTAAGCTCCATCTTCCTTTGTCCAACTCGCCTAATGTGACATATGTTCTCATTAGAAGGCAGTAATGCTCCAGGGTGAGATATTATGCTAGAGGCTACACCACGTCCACTCTTACCACAGCTCTTTCTCTCTTCAATGCAGTAAGGAGCTGGGCAGTCCACTATCTTGCTTTTCCCCCCAACATCATGTTTAGATGTCCTACTATCATGGAATTAGGTGGCAGGACAAAACCCAAATTCTTATAAATAGTTGATAGAGTACTGCCACATGCTTCTCCTCCCCAATATATATAGCTAGAGGGGAGAGATAGGACACCCAGACTCCAGTAATGGGGCAAGTCCTTGAGAGCCTGAAGGGGAATCTATGCCAAGCAGTGGCTCCTATCTCCCCTGGGTGGTGCTGGACTTGGAGGAGAAGCCTGGAATCCTGCTGGTTATTTTCTCTCCTCAGTTGGACCCCTGGATATTATCCTTGCTTGCAAGGCAGAGTAGGAAGATAACATAGGAGGAAGAATGCTCTATAAACGAACTTTGGAAATCAACGTTCAGGTCTTGGCTCTGCTACTGACTGGTGGTGTCACCTTGAGAAAGTCATTTAATCTCTCTGTGACATAGTCCCTAATCTTGAAAATGGGGATGAAAGTCCTTCTTTGTGTTGCAGAGATCAATTCATAAGTATCTGAGAGGCCGCAGTGAAGGAGCAAAGTGAAAGATACTGCTCCCCTTCTTGTAGCCCTTGTACATGAATAGAAATCATGAAGTTAATGGGTTCTCCATGAGCTCCAGCTATGATCATGTCTTTTAGAAACTCCTGTTTTCCAAGATGTTAGGCACATCCTTCCCCACCTACTGTAGCTGTCTAGCTTTGAAGAGCCAGCACGGATGTTCTTATAGGGACTTCAGAGGATGTATGTTGCCATATGCAGCTGTGAAAATGGATTTGACAGTCTTTCCTCTCTTCCCCACCCTTCCGCTACCAGTTTTTGGTTGAAGGAAACAAGAATGAAGGCTGTTGCTCTGAGCAGGAGGTTGCAGCTGGGATTGCTCTCTGCAGGGGATAGGAATTTTGGCCTGAGACGACAGGAAGGAGCAGAGCCAGCTGGACAGGAATTGGAGCCACTAGCTGGACTGCTGTGTGTCTTGCCAACTTGTGGGACTGTAAAAGATGTGGCAGCCCTTGGCACAAAATCCTACTGCCCAGAAAAGGTTTCTCACCTCTCACAGGGCCCCAGGCAAGGGCTGCAGTGGTTACTGCAGGTCAGAAGAACTTGCTGAAAAGTGGGCACCACTCTAGCTCTTCTCTTGCTGCTCGAGAGGAGAGCCCGAGGGGGAGGAACAAGTAGGAGAAGCGGGTAGCAACAGTGGGGGCAGCAAGGACTGGGAGAAAAGAGGAAAGTAAGGAGACCCAGAAATAGCCTCAGGCTTCTTTAGTTCTCTCCAGACACCAGTCAGAGTCTAGCTTTCTCTCCAGTACCCCTACACAGGACTGCCCTCTAGCACTGCATCTCTATGTAATACCTCAGCTGGTCTCCACCTTATGCCTCACTACACATTGCTGCTCGGCCTGATACATCTCTATGTTCTCTGTCTCTGCCACTGACTGGGTCAGGGTTTGTCAACCAGAAGCCAAAGTTTATAGCTACGTGCAAATTAACAGATTAATTTGAATGAATTAATGTGCAGCTGCAACAGCACAGAACTTTACAGTTTGGCAGGACCCAACTTGACAAGCAGGACAAAACTTCACAGGAGTGGGGGTGGTGCCTCACAGACCCTCAGTACCTGCTTTCTCTGAGCCCTGGCATGGGAAGGGATCTGTCCCTGTGAAGTTACATTATAGTGAGGGAGATTGGGTCTGGTTCGGCTGTGCAGCAAATACCTCTGCTGGAACTGCTGCCTGAGCAAGTCTGCCTTAGCAGCTTTTAGGAATCCTGTGAGGATGGCAGGGCAGCTATGACATGCTGCTCATACATGACTCAGAGCTCAGTGCACAGGCCAACCAGGACCAAGACAGCACTAGAATCTGCTATTTATGGTCTTTTGCTTTTCACCTATTCAAAACAGCATTAGCTGGGGGGAAAAAAAATACTTGGTGAGGAGTCATATTGTGGCTGGGCTGATGCCAGGGCCAACAGTGCAAGAGCGAGACTCTGAATTGTGTTATCATCTATTCATATAGTTCAAAGGCTCAGCGCTCTACTGGCTCCCACATTGCCTTGGACTCTCCAGACCAATGCCGTCCTCAAACTTTCCCTTTAAGACCCTGCAGATATGTTTTTAGTTGGATGTTTTGGGAGGAAGGTTTGAGAAGACAACTGAAATACATGGCATGCCTGTAAGCTTTAAGAAAAACACGCCAAGCTGTGTTGTGGAACAGGGCTTGTTCTGGCAGCACTAGCTCCAGCACAGGCTCACGGGAGCCTTTTCTGGGTCAAACCATGTAGTAAAAGGGAATACGGGCCCTGCTCTTTCCTGGGGCTTCCAGGAAAGCCAACTGCCCAGTGAAGGTGGGGCTAGCCCCTCTTCTGGGCCCATACACTCAGCTCTGATTTGAGTGGTGCTGCAGGGCTGAATGCCAGCCTTGTAACAGCATTGCAGAGCTGACTCCTTGGAGTGTGGTAGCACCTACAAGAAATTTTTCCTGGCTTAGTCAGGCTACCAGGGGCTGATTAGCCCCTGCCATGTGCCTTGCTCATCAGTGTAAAGCAATGGCATTTTATACTTGCTCTGGGGGGACACAATCCAGGGGCCCCTCAGCCCCCGCTTCATGCTGCCATTGTCTCACACAGCCAAGGGAAGGGCCATCTTCTGGTGTGAGTGGGGAGAATCAGGTTTCTTTCTTTCTTTCTTTTTTCGTGTGTCTTGTAGCAGAAATGTTTTAAGGAATCAGAAACTAGAACCCAAAATATGGGGCATCTAACACCTGCACATATAGGCTAATATGGCAGAAATCCCAGTCTGTGAAATTTTGTAATGACACTTGTGTGTCTCCCTGGCGGTTTATTGGTGCACCACTGCTCCCGGCTGGATGGAAAGAGAACTCTGGAACTATGTGTCACTAGCCCTATGCTGGCAATAGTTAGGTGACTTTTTTTTCCCCTATTTGCTTATGTGGTGTTGACCTGTAGTATCAGAGAGGAGTCTGAAGGCCTTGTTACATGTCACACTTAGCACACACTAACTGCACTTCCAACACTCATGTCTGAATGTTAAAGCAGTGTAGTGAGGGATATCTCCAGACTGTATTACCTAACACTTGTTAAGCTAACATCGACTGCTCCATACAGGTAATAGGATCAAAGGTGTTTGTAGGGCTTCCAGCCTTCTTACTGCACTAAAGTCTTGGCCCAGCAAGACTCTGGTGTAGTAGAGGAGGCATGGGAGTCAGACAAACAGCTGTTTGCCAGGTTCTCACTGCCTCTACAACACCTGAATCTTGCTGGGTTAAGGCTTCAGTGAAGTGCAGGGTCTGGGACCAGCTCCTGCGCCCTGCTGATGTCAGTCCCAGCCCTTGCACCACACCAGAGCCTTGATCCAGCTTTGGTGTGATCCAAGGATTGAGACCAAGAATCAGCTGATTTTTGGTCTCACCCCTGGGATCAAACCAGAGCCATTATTTCAAGGCTGTGGTGCAGTACTGGAATTTAACTGGGGGTAGGTCCTGTCCCCTCCCATAAGGGTGTCAAGGAGCTGGTACTTGCTCTCAGTGAGGGCAGTAGTTAGAAGGGCGTTATATTTAGATTGTAGTAAGCATTAACATGCGACTACTCAGAAAACTTTCTAAGTCATAATAAGGCTTACTAAGGTCTAAGTATAACACGTGCTAAGTGTAATGTGTAACAGCACCCTGTGAACTCTTTTATCACAGATGCTGTGACCATCCCAATGGCAGTCATGTGCAGCACAATGACAGCCTGAAAGGACAAGGTAAGGTAGCTGTGGATTTTTTGTTCTCTGCCTGGCTTTTGGTGCTCACGGGTCAAATGCAAGCAAAGTTGTGGGCACTGTGGTTAAAAAAAAAACTGGAATAAGGCACAGGAGACACAGGGACCCTCCTCATATCTCCTCTTCACTCTTCTCTTCTGCAGGTTGGTTTATGCCTCTATAAAAGGAGGACAATGAGAATCTAGAAAACACATAATGATGTTGTAAGTAATTTGAGGGATGGGCCAAAGATCTTCCAACAGGAAGTACTGTTCTGACCAAAAAAAACCTTGCCTGCTTAGCTGTGGCCTGAAAGGTTTGTGGTCTTTGCCAGACATTAGGACTAAGCCCCAAAGGACTTTTGCACCCTGCATAGGTGCACAATAGCACCCATGTATACAGATGGGAGTCCTTTTTTCAGTCATAGCTGTCATTTGCCATACGATGAGGGCAATGCTACTTAGGTTTCCTGAGTTTGAGCTGTTCACATAATCCCTCACTTGTACTGAGGGAAGGCAGACAGAAGAGACATTTCTTGAAGCTGATCTCAGTGCTGGGGGAAGAAACCTCAGCACCTGGAGGGGGGTGGGGGAGTGGCGGTGAGGGGCTACAATCCAATATGCATCTGGTCATCAAACCAGCAGCATCCCCAGTCTGTGCCAAGGTATGTGATATGGTTACACAAGTGCCATAAGCAGCATATGACTTGCCTCTAAGCACCAGAAGGTCTTGCATCTGCTTGTTCTCTCCATCCCTCAGTGTCTTTCTGTTTTCATCCACACACGTGAATCTCCCCTGACCAGGGCAGGAGGAGTACTTTGATAGGGAAGAGAGGGGATGACCTGGGCTGGGCTTATCTCCTTAGTACAGGGAAACCAGAATCTGATCTCAGAGCTGGGGTAATTTTGTTCCTTCCCATAAGGCCATGTCCACGTGAGTGTGGGCATTTCTTCTGGGGTCCTGGGGCCTCCAGGAGCTGCAGCCTCAGCGCTTCTGCAGCTGGGAGCCTGGCTGGCAGCCAGAGCACTGTTCTGACAGGCCAGGCTCCGGCTTTGCGTGGCACACTGCCGCCACATGTGCTGCCCTGCTTTTTTAAGGCGCGGGGTTTTTTTTGACCCCAGGATCTCTGGGAGTCACCACCACCCACGCTGCAAGGTAGCAGTGCAGGGAATGCCTGCATGTGTGGTGCCTGATGCTGTAGATGGGTCTGTGGTGCCACATACCACATGTCTGCACTCATCTGGATGCTGTCTAAGGGTGCAAAGCATCTGGCACTTCCTCTCAGTATGGGCAGTAGCTGCAAGGGTGTTATTTTCTCAGCAGGAGGCAGCCAGCAGTAACTGCAGCTGGGAGGGGCAAGTCCCCTTGGCAGGGAGTAGGTGTTAGGGAGATCAGGATTCACTTTCTGGAGACAGATACTTGGAGATCTGTATCTATCTCCTATGCTGTGAGCCTGAGATGATGTTTTCACCAGGGGTTGCATACCCTCTTGGTTGAAAAGGAGCATCAATTGCTGGTATTGCTGCTTCTGGTAGTGAAGTGATGAGCTGTTGAGAGCTGTAGGGGGTGCTCTTGTTGCTTTGCTAGCCTGGGAAGCAGGGGTGTGCAGAGCAAGGTTCGTGGTTCCCCTGGCCCACCTTGCCCCAGGCTCCCCCTTGAAGCGACAGGGAAGCAAACCCTCTTTGGAAGAGAGCTCTGATCTGCACGGGCTGCTCATTTGTAATGGGTTCTGTGTTCATGCTGTGGCCTCTGTATATGAGCACTCAGCTGCCTTGTCATCAGCCAATTCGATCCATCAGCTTCTTGACAGGCTCAGAGAATAAAAATAACCACCCATTTCTAAGTGCTTATTATGGCACTTTGAAAAATGCCTCTGCAGGCGAGCCTGAATTATTCCCAAAGTACTCATTTTTTTAAACCGTTATTTTAATGTAATAAATTATTTGTACTGAGGAGTAAAAGATAATCTGTGTACCCTGATAGCTCTCTATACAGCAAGAGGCACGGGCTGTGCCTACTTGTGGTATCTTGGGGACAAATGAAGGGTTCAGGGGCAAGAGGGAGAGGAACACCTTAGGGATCTCAGACTGTGGAGGGGAGAAGAATCAATCTAGAGCAGCCATACACAGCACTGCTCCTGACTGTCTGGTGGGAATCAGGTGTGTGCATGGTGGCCTAAATGTTACAGGTCAACTAAGGACTGGCCCAGAGGGTTTGCTTCCCCTGTAGTGAATAGCCAGTACCCTGCACAGTCACAGAAAGGAGCCTCCCCTGTGAGGGAGCACCTCACTACTGCTGTATTCACTAACGTCTAGATCTAGCTTGATTATACCCATGTAAATTAAAAGTAACTTTACTCAGCCCAGTTTTTGAGACCCACTGTCACATGGCAGCACCTCTGTGATAGAAGACAGCCCCTGGTCCTTATATGGAGCCCAGGTCCCTTTGGCAACTAGCCTCCCCATGAAAAGTAGCCTGCTGCAGGTGCCGGTACACAAGCACAGAGCCTGCTCTGACACAATGTAATTACAGCATATCGGAGCGTGGTAATTACCGTGCTCCCGTAGCCTCCTGAATCTCGTGTATCAGTGTCTCCAAGCTTCAAAGTAGTGGCGGGGGCACTTGCACTAAAGCTTGTCGAATGAGCTTTAGTTCAAGCATCCCCACTGCCATTCTAAAGTGTGGGGATGCTGATACACAAGACACTCCAGGCGCTTTAATTATACTCCCCACCCCATCCCCGTAGCATGTGTAAAAGTGCCCTGAGACTTTAGGCCTAGGCTCTTCCATTTCATAGTGTCACAACCCAAAGTTGTGATTTTTCTTGTTTGTGTGCGCTTCGGCATCGCTAAATCATGTTCCCGCCAAATTGCAGCTCTTTTGCATGGTGGAGTGTTCTGTTGCAACGGAGGACCCGCGTGCAGGAGCTTTTCCCGCCAGTTCTGTAGCTTTCTTTGCATAGTGCATTTCTTTTGCATTATAGTGATGCACGATGCAAAGGAGTTCCTGCCATTTGTATTTAGATTCGTGCCACATTATTGGCCGGTTCTAAATGTAGGCATAC
>NW_005841831.1:6670018-6693204 GCF_000455745.1 Alligator sinensis | reverse complement strand
TGACTGATTCTAGCTCGAGCGTACCAAACCGCGCCGTGGTTTTTCTCCAGCCCCGTGTACCCAGGCTGCCGGCCACAGCCTGTGTGCACAAAGATGGGCCCGGCTCGCCCCCGGCTTGCACATGGCGACCCAGATGGGATCGAGAGAGAACTCGCACATGGCGATCCAGGTGGGATCAGGAGAGGGCCCGCACACATAGCACCACTGCATCACTATGGTGCAGACTGATTTGAAGCCAGGACTCTTTCCTCCAATAGCCAAGTGAGAAATGCTTCTCAAAGAATACGTCAGATTTAAGAACAGTCCACATTTTCTCTCTGAACCATCCTCTTGCCTTTGCAACTCACATCATCTCTGCACAATGCTTTATAGACATCGGGCTTTTGCCATGCACAGCACTTGTGATCCACAAGTGTTTTACAAGTCTACCTTGTGTTTGCTCAACAGAGGATGTGGGTCTGTAAGAGCTGTAGAGACTGAAGCAGAAAACTTACTTTCGTCACTGAGCACTTCAAACATGAGCTGTGCAAACGGTGCACGCATTCCTACTATGCATTCTGAACTTTAGCTAAACTTCCTTCTGGCCATGCTCCTGCCGTGCTGCTGTTGGCTCCCGGTGCTCACCAGAACTAGCCAAGTTAATGGCCCAACCATTCATGAAATTGGCAACTGCATTTCTCTATGTCCATTGGTCACACTTATTTTTTTCCAGAAAACCATGTAACCTGTCACCACTCAGCAATGTTGTCACCACTCAGCAATGCTGCTCAACTGCAGAATGTTCACAATCCATCTGTAAGAGTTAAAACACACAAAATGACATTTCTCAGATGTAGCAAATCTTTCAGGGAATCAGTTTCCTTGCAGATGTTCAATGAACAAAAAGGGTGCATCTAGACAGGTACGCACATGTGTCTTGCCCCGCCTCAAACCCCTTTGAGGCAGGGCAACAGGCATGTGCAGAAGCAAAAAGCAAAAAATATTCACAGGGGTCTAAAAAACTCGAAGTTTAAAAAAACAGGGCAGGCAACCAGAGGCTGGCTGCCAGAGTGTCTCTATGGCTGGCCCCTCGCCCTGGTGCTGAAACACATGGCCAGCCAGGCTGCATGTTTCAGCACCAGGGCCCCGGTGCTGATGAGTAATGGGTCAGGGGGGCTGGAGGAGGGGAACATGGGGGGGACCCCTGACAGCCCCACCCACTCCCCCAGCAATCCCAACCCCTGCCCTGGCTGGCCCCATACCCCTCGATCCCTGCCCCACCACCCCATAGTTTAAACAAAAAACCAAAAAAAACCCTGGCACTTACCTGCAGTCTGGCTGCTGTCTGGCTAACTGGGGCCCTGCCTGCACAGTGCAGGGCAGGGTAACAGCCTCAGCGGCCCCAGCCTAGGCCCTCCTGCCTGCTCCGCTGCCCTATGCTGCCAGGGGCGCTCTGCCAGGAGGCCCTGGAGTCCCCCACCCCTGCTTCTAAGGTAAGCAAAGACTTTTTTTAAAATTTATTTTCTGTTCTTTTTCTGGGGGGGGTTAAGTGATGGTGCCTGGGGTTGTGGGGGCAGCCATGGGGGCCTGGGAGAGCATGGGGTGGGGCAGCCATTGGGGGGGCTGCAGCAGCTGGCAGGGGATGGAGCAGCAATCAGGGTGGGGCATGTGGGCCTTGCGGGGGGGTGGTTCCCATTGGGGGGCCATAACCCTTGTGTGGGGGCTGATTCCCCTGCTAGGGCGCTGAATCCCCTGTTGGGGGGCCATACCCCTTGTGTGGGGGTCGAACCCCCTGTTGGGGGGGAAGAGACCTTGTGTGGTGGTGAACCCCCTGTTGGAGAGCTGAACCCCTTGTGTGGGGGCAGAACCCTCTGTTGGGGGCCAAATCCCCTGTTGGGGGGGCTGAACCCTTTGTGTGGGGGCAGAACCCTTTGTGTGGGGGCCGAACCGCCTGTTGGGGGGGGGCTAAGTCCCCTGTTGGGGGGCTGAACCCCCTGTGTGGGGATGAACCCCCTGTTGGGGGGCTGAACCCCCTGTGTGGGGGCTGAACCCTCTGTTGGGCAGCTGTACCCCTTGTGTGGGGACCGAATTCCCTGTTGGGGGGGCGTAGCCCTTGTGTGGTGGCTGAAAACCCTGTTGGGGAGCTGAACCCCTTGTGTGGGGGCTGAACCCCCCCACTGGGGGGCCAAACCCCTTGTGTGTGGGCCATTGCCCTGTGGGAGGGCAGCAAAATGTATTCATGAATTCATGAAGCATGTATTTAGAATTTGCTTTATAATAAGAAACTTGCTTTAACACTGTGATATATCAATAAAACATTGTTCAACTGATCACTGTCTCTGTCTCTCTATAGTGGTCTTTTGTTTTACTTGTGGAGGAACATGGATTTGGGGGTATTTTACAGAGTGACTTTGGGATTTTTTTGTCAGGGATTTTTCAGTTTTTGAATAGGGAACTCCAGAATTCCCGCTAGGGAGGCCAGTGGCAGGGCCCCACCCGCTCAGAGCTGGCACCTTGGACCCAACTGGCTGTGGCTGACCTCCTGGACAAATGGGGCCAGGAGGACATCCTTTGACAGTTCAAAGCAGGCCACCACACCCGGAACATCTTCCAGGCGATAGATGCCCAGATGGCCGGGAAGGGGGCACATGTGGCAGTAGTGCTGCACAGAGGCCAACCGTGCAATCGCGGTCCACTGGCAGCTGGCTCAGAGGAGCAGATGCCTCTACTGGCTGTGCAGTCCCCATCCGGGTCTGGCAGGTGCACAGCAGGTCACAGCCAGGCAGCAGCCCCCACTGCCAGACTGCTGCAGTGGGTAAAGGTGCAGGGAACTCTCAGGGGTGCTTCAGCAGTCCAGCTGGCACAAGGGGTAGTGTCCCCAGGTACCAATTGGCTGGGCCCCAGAAGCTCCTGAGAGCGAGTAGCCCTGAGCTACTTGCCAGGGCAGCTTTTTATACTGCTGGGGACAGCACAGGTGCTGGCCCCAGGATCTAGCAACCCCTGGCTGCAGATCCAGGAAGAGCCAGGCAGGGTAATTTTGCCCCAAGTGGCATAATTTGCTCCACACCAAAGTGCATGTCTGAGCACGTGCACTGAAGCAAAAAGCCCCGGCTCAAATTTGCACCACTTCTATTTGAGCTGCTGCAAGCACATGTGCCTGAATGTGTGGACGTGCCCAAAGAGGCTGAATTAAATTAATAGTCTTCTCATTGGGAATTAGACAGTTCTCTAGACACCCAGCCATCTGAGAGGGCTCTTCCTTTACTTCCTCCTGCAGACAATCCAGGTCACCATATCAAACAAGCTCAGAGCATGCTCCTTGGATTATCCATATTTCTCAAAACTCATAAAATGGCACAGAAAGAGTCAACTGAGCATACTGCCTATCCTGGGATAGTAAAATAACATGGCCTTATTGGAATTCTTCCTGGTTGAGAAATTGACAATTGTAGGTCTTAAGAGACTTTGCAAATTATTTCCCCATAACTCTTCAGGATTTTTTTCAAAAAAATCTCTTTCAATGAAAAAATAAAACTAAGCATCAAAATGTTTGCATTTCACAACCCATTTTTGGTAAAAATGGTGGTCATAGTTTGAGGAAAAGGTTTGGTGAATGAAAATCAGAAAGTGAACATTTAACGAAAACAAAAATGATTTCTGATCTTTCAGAAAATGTTGTCCAATTTCAGCCAGCTCCACTGGGAAGCCAGCTTACCAATTCCAGAATCAGGGAGCAATTCCCTAAAACCCTTTCCTATGCTTCTGGGCTTTGCTAGTTGCTGGATGGTTCCAAGAGGGCATTTTCCTTGTGGTCAAATTAGTCTGGACTGGAAGAGAAGGGGTGCGGGGGGGTTGGAGGAGTTACCTTCTTCTGTAGCAGTGGACATGGCCTTCTTCTTATGATCTCTTGAATGTATATTAACAGCCTTTACAGCACCGGGACCTTGGCTGCTATAGTCCCTTTGCTTTACCTGTGCCATTTTAGGGTGTTTTATCTTAAGTTGTGTCAGGGTTGATAGTGCAGTTTTGCTAAGTGGTTAAGCAATAGATTTTTTTGGATGGTTTGGATAGGGTTGATCCTGCCTCAGGCAGCGGGTTGGACTAGATGCCATAGGGAGGTCCCTTCCACCCCTACTTCTCTATAAATTTCTATGGGTGCCTGTAGACATGCGGGACATCTGCTCCAATGCACTGTAATTACAGAGTGTCAGACCAGACTCGATTAATCAAGTCAGCTGGAGCATACTAATTACCATGCTCCAGCAGCCTTGGCGTCTCATGTATTCAGCATCCCCATGCTTCAAAATGGTGGTAGGGGTGCTTTAACTAAAAGTCATTCAACAAGCTTTAGTTAAAATGCCCCCGCTGCCATTTTGAATCATGGGATGCTGAATACATGAGACGCTGCGGGTGCTTTAATTAGAGCTGCTCTAATTAAGGTGCCCCCTCCCCCCCCGGAGCATGAATAAAGATGCCCTATGATTCTACTGACTACAGGATATCCATTCAAGAAGCATCTGGGGAGAGGGGGATGGGCTGTGCAAATCTTTGGGCAGCTTCATTCCCAGTCTATCACAGTTAAGCAAGCATCTCTGCAGAGGGAATTGCTATGACAAGGAAGTCCTCCGATGTGGGATGGGCAACCCAATTCATTCTCTTTCAAGATTTTCAGAGAAACCTCCAGAGTCATTTCCCAAGTAAGGTATCTAGGAGGTGTCGCCTACAGATTCCCGTCTGAAAGGCTTTGTATAGCTCCTCCATTTTATCACTTTCTCCAGTTGTACACTGGTGAATCCAGTCTAACAGGTGCGTTTCTGGGAAAGCAAAGACATCTCATTGTGTACGGGGTGCATCGGCCCCAAAGCTGTCCTACTGCAGGGCTGGAGTCGCACAGGCTCCATTCTCTTCCTGCTCTGATATGGGAGGGGCTAGGACCCTTTACTCACCAGGGCCCTTCTCCCTGCTGGGCTTCCCCCTCCCTATGTAGCTTGATTATAGGGTAGCCAGTCGAATCATTTTAATGAGCTCAGACTGCTGCTGTGAGACACCAGTAACTATGGCAACTTCATTCAAAGGTGTTGTGCTTGGTATGTGTGTCACAGGATTTGTGTTTCAGGGGATTCGATTGGACAAGACAGGGGAAGGCGGGAGGTCATTGGGGATTTAGGCTCATTTGCATGAGGGGTTCCTTTTAAAGTGGTGATTGGCAAAGCTCAGGGGATTTAGAGTTCCATGAAGTGAGGACTCCCAGCTGCCTGGGGGTTGCAGGCCGTCCTACTTGAGTTCCTGTTACTGCCAGCTGGTATGGACTTGCATCTCTGCAGTGACTGGTCTCAGCCCTGCACCCTCACCAGAGATCCATTTATTGAACCCCAGCAAAATGCTTGGTGCTCATTCCTTTCTGATACATGCTATAACATGAGGTACCTCAATGGCTTTAGACTCATATCTGTAAGACAACAGGACCAGGACCAGTGAGATAACCGAGTTCCCCAACACTATACCACCAAATTTCTGCAGTGAAACACAACCCATTCTGATCTCAGCGACGCCAGGGTAAGTCAAGGGATCAACTGAGGCCACTAGAGTTGGACCAAATTTAGACCAGCATCATTGACAGAAGTAACATATCCATCCAGATCCTCAGCAGGTGGAAATCATGGTATCTCTGCTGAAGTCAGTGAGTTTATGCTGATTAACATCAGGGTCTAGATCGGTGATTCTCATCCAGGGTACCATAGTACCCTGGGTCATTGTAAGATACTTTTAAGGTTGCCGCACAATATTAGCACTGTTAAATGCACCAATACTTACCTGTGATTCACGAGATAAACCTAGAGATTTCAATTATGAATCCATGGTGTAAAAAAAACATTCTGCACTGTTGTGGGCTCTCTCAGTTGTTTGCACCAAGAGAATTGTTCTGTTATTTTTCCGTAGTCAAAAAAACAAGTAAAAACTAAGAGCTGGAATTTTCTGAGGGATGCCTGGAGTATAAAAGATTGAGACCCACTGGTCTAGATTCACCAGGGAGACTTGGACAGCTAAGTCCAACCCTGAAAAGTTTACTTCACACTGGCATTTACAAAGCCCCTGCTCAGCAGTCGCCTAATGCTGTAGGTGTCTACAGTCCCTTTGAGTCTATGGCCTTGTTACACCTTACGCTGAATCGCACAAATGTTGATTGGTCTAGTGCTGGTTTGGAGTGGTCACACTTTCAACTTGAACAGCACATCTGAGTGGGGGTGGCCAAGCCTTCATAGAATAGGAGCTGGGTTGTGTGGATCAAAAGATAATCCTGCCCTGGAATGGCATACATTTTTGCTGCATAACGAGTGCTTTAAGCCACTTGAAGGTATTAATGTGTGGAGAATCCAGGGGTTAAGAACTCCAGGAGCTGCCCAAAATTACTATGTAACAAGGCCCTAAATTTATGTTGGCACAATCTCCTGGGAACTTCCATGCCAGCTGCCAGGCATGCCCAGAACTCAAGAGGTTCTTGACAGCACCGAGTTGCCCAGTCCCTAATCTATGCCTGAGCCCCAACAGGATTCTCAGACTAATTATTTCTTGCCTCTCTCAGAATTTCTCGCCCCACACAAAATACAGCAAGGGGGAAGCCATGTCCCATTTACACCAATTATTCCAGTACTCATTTGGAGTGTGAAGGACATGAGTTAAATCTCTCCTTTGTCTGATTAAACTTAGCTACCCCAGGAGAGTTCCCTACATGAGACACTACCGCGCAGTGGTTACTGCATATTTATTTAGTATTTGTATAATCAAGTGCTAAATAAATGCACATTAACCAGAGGAAGTGTGCAGTAGTGCTGATGAATGCCTTTTAAGTGATGCTACTGTACAGTAGTGCATTAGCACTGTTGGTGCTGTGACGTGCTACTATGCAGTATTATTTGGCTGCTGCTCAGTCAGCATCTCATGTAGAAGTAGAAGAAGGACCAAGCACTTTGCTGGGCCTTGACAAATACCAGAGTCAATTAACTAATGACAGGTTATTCTGTGGTGTCTCTCCTGTTGAACTGAAGCTGTTCTATGTTGCATAAATACCAAAGTTCACTGGAATATAGCTTTGAATCACCTCCATGCTGGGCACATCTACACAAGACATTGACTGCATAGTAACTCCAGTTATTATGCATGTATTTAGTACTTGCTTATACAAGTACTAAGCCAGGCAGGGAGTGGGGCAGGGGCCAGGATCAGGGCCAGGAGCATGGGTGGAGACTGGGAAGGCCCTCCTCCAGTGTGGGACTTACCATTTGTCCAGGGCTGGCAAGGCTGGCAGCTCTGCATGGGCCTCCACATTGTCATGGGTGACCAGCTGTACCTGGTGTCCATGGACCACAGTATGCAGCAGGTTGGCACCTGGCCCCAGGGTGGAGCTCGTGTTGCTGTTGGCTGGTGGCGATTTTGCCGGCCACTCCTCCTGGCTGGGTCTGGGGCTATGCTGAGGGCAAGGCAGCTGCTGGCCAGAGCTCTCCAAGCTGCCAGTGGATGCAGCAACCAGGAGGGAAGGGTGCTGAAGGATGCAGCAACCAGGGCAGGGTGCTGAAGGATGCAGCAACCAGGGCAGGGTGCTGAAGACCCGAGAGCCCCTCCTCCAGGGACATGTCAGTAAAGGAGTCAAGGCAGGCAGGGACTCAGGCAGGCTGCTCCTGCTGGTGACAGTCACAGGGGTGTGGCCTGGATGTGGCCCCTGCTGGTGGGGCCAGGGCTTGACAGGGAGAAAGTTGCTGAGGTGATGTCCCCACACCCACTCTCTGGACCCTGCGTGACTGTCCCTGTGATGCTAGCCCTGGACAGCTGGTAGCATCATCCATCACAGGGCACAGCCAGGGACTGGGAGCCACATGGCAGAGGCCCTTCACCACAGCACCTGCAAAGAGACACTGTGGAGGGTGAGCAGCAGCAGGGAGCAGGTGCTGGCTCTGCTGGAAGAGACAGCCAGGCAACAGCCCTGGGAGGATCTCAGGGCTGGGCAAAGGGTACAGCAAGCTGCAGCCCTTTGCAACACTCACCTGTGGCCAAGCAGCAGCTCTGCAAAGGGAACAGGCCAGGCAGAGGCAGCCTGTGGCCTGTCCAGGGGGGCACATGAGGCTAGCATTGGTCCCAGGAAGAGCACAGGCTCCAGCAGGCTTCTGTGCAGTGCGCCCCAAGACACAAAGTGGCTGCAGGCTTTTATACCCTGCAGCCAGGGGCTGCCAGACAGCTAGCTGCCCAGCTCTGAAGCAGGAGAGGTGGCCACCCAGGAGCCCTGGGGTTGGGCTCAGACCAGCCCCCTCATGGCTGAGCAGACCTGGCATTAAACTTAGTGCCAGGTCACATCTACGTGTGCATTACTGCACATTAACTAATTACAACTAAATGTGATACCTGCATTTGCAATTAGCCATTTTTTTACTGCACAATAAGGGCACACACATGTAGACATGCATCTGTGCTGCACAGTAAATTAGGCTAATGTACATTGATGCGCCTCCTGTAGACACACCCTCAGTGTTAAATACTATTTTAGAAGCATGCAAATGGCACTTACATCATTACATACCATATTGTTCTGAATAGAAGTTGATATATAAATGTGTATATAAGTTAACCCCATGTTTTCAGGCTCAATTTTTAGGAAAAAAAATAGTTTTTCCTCAAATATCAATTGATAACTACAGAAGGTCTTTAAGTCTTATGGCCCTTACAAAATCCCACAGGAGAAACAAAGAACCAAGGAAAAGCCCCACATGGTTAAATGAACTAGAAATACCAAGACAAGCAGGGGGCGGGGGGGACAGGATTTTGTGTTGTTGTTTTTTTTAAATTTACCTGCACCCAAGATAAATTGGCCCAAGACTTGCCAGTCTGCCTTCAGCCAAGACGCACATGCCCATATATAAGTCTGACTCCCACTGGTAATTCAGGTTTCTCTGCATACATTTGTACACAATGGCACCGCACTGCTGGGTACAGCAGTGGACCTAAAAGGTGGTAATGAGGAGTAAGAAGCACTCAGGGTTGTCAAAATGCACTCAATTGAGCTGTTCAACCATGCCATCTCTTTGAGGGTGATACACAGATGTTTGAAGGTGCTGGATTTTTAACGTAGTGCAGACTTCCTTGAACACCCAGGGCATAAAATGCTACCTTGATCCATTAATCTCTCTCTTGACAGTCCCACACAGGTAAAAATCTTCAGCAGTTCTTGCACCACTTTTCCTGAACTTACAGTATTCATGGGCACCACTTCTGGATATTGGGTGGTGTAGTCCACCAGGACCAAAATATATTGGAACCTGTAACAAGCGGGCCGGTCTCAAACATAGGCCTGCCCACTTGCCTTCGGGCTAACCACCCGCCTACCTCTCCTGCTATGCCTTGATGATAATGATTACTGGATGTTAATCAGGCGGGAGGCTGCCCATTACCTGCCCTGGTGACAAGGGCCTATATACACGACTCCAACCTTCCCTTATCATGTCCCAGGCCTCACAGATGTTTCACGGCCTAACTTTCGGCCTTATCTCATTTCAATATACACACACTCAGGGCCCCCAGGCTCCACCCCTGGGCCATCTCCAGGCTCCGAGCCCCGTACCCACATTCCAAGCCTCTCTGGCTCCAAGCCCCGTCCTGGGGCTCTGAGCCCCATCCCCTGGCTCCAAGCCTGCCTCTGGGCCCCAGAACCCATATCTCGGGCTCCAAGCCCCTTCTCACTGTACTCACTACATTAACCCATATCTCCTCGCCCAGGAGCTTCCCTGATTGCTCACCAAGGCTCAAGGACCCACCCTCTTGGAGCCTTACTCCCAGCTCCATTGCATCCTCAGGCTCATCTGTGAGCCTGGGGGCTGCCACAGGTCCCTCCACCTAGCTGGGGCCCTCCCTCACTGCTCGCAGTGAGCCTGGACTCCCCCTGTCCAGATCTCACTGCCACCAGGGCTTTGGGGGCTGAGGTTATCAGGTGCCCCTACCCACTTTTCACTGGGGAGGTAACTGGCCTGGCATTTCTTGGGGGCAAAAACAGTCCCACCAGGCCGCCCTTACCCAGCAGGGTGCAGTTCCCGGTCATGCCCAGGACCAGGAGCCTCCTGCCAGCCCAATAGCTCCTCCCTTACCTCCAAGCTGCATTGAGAAGTAGCTCAGCCAGTGATGTCTCTGGCTGTCAGCTGACTGCTGCCCTCTTGTTCAGGGCCCAGCCCTTATATGCAACAGCTGGGCCCTGTTCCCCAATTGGACAGCCCTGCCTAACTAGGGCTGCAAGCAGCTGCAGACTGCCTTGCTGCTGCTGCTCAGGCCCCTGCAAGTATCAGAGCACCTTGTGCTTTGTTACAGAGCCCCACATTACACTGGGGCAAAGGTCCCACAATATCTACTGCCACCCACTCACAAGGCTCTTCCATAAGTGGCATGGCAACCAACGGGGCTCTTGGTGGGTGCCCCGAGTGTGCCAGCTGGCACTCGGAGCAGGACTGGCAAAACTGCCCCACCCCCTGCCGGATCCCTGGCCAAAAAATCCTGTGTAAAAGGTGCTCTCTGGTTTTATCCTCCCACAAGTGGCCTCTTGTGGGGAGCTCATGGACGACTCTTAGCAAGGCCCTCTGGTACATCTTTGGCAACAGGAGTTGGGTGACCTCATTCCCTGGCCCCCACCCATGGTCTACTTGGTACAATCCCCCTGCACCCCCTTTACCTCGAATCAGGGAACCATTCATACCAGGTCAGGTCTCACCGCCTCTTCCTCTATTCAGGCAATGTGTCCTTCAGGCCCAAGGTCATGGTTGGCTGGAATTCGCCTGAGAGCGCCTCTACCTGAGGCCCCAGCTAAGATGTTTTTCACTGTGCATGGGTGCCCAACAACATCCACAGGCAGGGCCAGTCCTGGCCTAACAATATCAGATAAGCCAAATGCCTAGCTAGGCACAGGGATGTAGCCGTGTAGGTCTAAGGACATAGATAGATAAGGTTCTTGCATGCATATCAGCCTCTGGCTCTTTACTATTCATTCCACCCAGGAAGAGCACACACTAACTGCAGATGCTTCCTCAGCCTGACGAAGGGTATTTAAACCTGAAAGTTTGCTAAACAGAATTTTTCCAACTCTTTGAGTTGGTCTAATAAAAGATATGAGATTTACTCAAAGAACCGTGTCTAGCTAGGCACACCGACACTTGATAAGCGTATCCCTCAACCATCAGCTGCACCCAGGCTCTCTCATAGGTCTGGGGCTTCCATGGAGGCAGACCAGTTTCAGGTGGCCTACCTTTTGATGATCTGCTTCCCACACCAATTCCGATCACACCACTGTCCATGTGGAGTGTCTACCAAGGCCGTCACTCATTGGCCTTTGAGCCAGACCTCAGCAGTGAGGCGGGATCCATCTATTGTGTGCCCCATTTTCCCTGGGCACAGCCCATCACAGAATCCACACTCCATGCCTTCCACAGGGGCAGGCTCCCTGCCATGGTATGCTTCTTCTTCCTGGCCTGCCTCTCATATAATTCCGGTGCATCCCTGGGGCAATTATGGGCATAGTGTCCAGGTCGTCCGTACTGGAAACAGATACCGCCTGACCCCAACAGAAGTGATTGTGGTACAGCCTTTCCCCAAGGGGAGGGACCCCTGGAGGGATACCCCCCCCCCGACCTTCTTGGATTCCAGGTCCATTAACTGCCCCCCCCTCCCCCTCCCCCGGGACATGTTTGTGCCCAGCTGCAAAAAAATCCTCCGCCAGCTTTAAGGCTTCCAATTTAGATTGGTGCCACTGCACCAATGACTTGATGCCCTCTTCTAAGTCCCAAATAAATTGTTATAGGACTATAATCTCTGTCACTTCCTCCAAGCCCATCTTGAGGTTGCAACCAATGAAATAACTGCTGGGTGCTTCATGCTCCAGAGGCATTCTTGCTCTGAAACCATTGGCGGCACAGTTCCTCTTCTACCTCCAAACTTTAGAGTCTAGCTTCCCTCACCCGGTCATAGCTGATAGCTTTGGTCAAGAGGATCCCTCCATAAGCCCTCTGGGCTTCCCTTGTTAATAGCAGCCCTAACTGGGGTGCCCAAGTGGTTTGGAGCCAGTGAGCCTGTGCAGTCATTAGTTTGAAGGCCTCCAAAAAAAGTTCCAGGTTGTCATCCTGGGCATCCCCATGGGCCCTAGACTGACCGCTGAGGCACCTATACTCTGATCTAAGACCTAAACCATGGCTCTCCTGCTCTCGTCAATAATGCCCTTTAGCAGCACCATGGTCTGTACCTGTAACTGTACCAGGCCAGCCATGTAGGCCCCTTGCTGTTTGGTCTGCTCGACAGTCACTGCCTGTTGCTACAGCAGGAGCTGTAGCACCTGTTCTATGGTGTCATGATGCTGACTAGGACCTCCTTCCAGCTGCCCCTTGTTCACAGTTTCCCTAGAGGTATGGGCTCAAGTCCCACTGCTGACACCAACTGTTGGTCACTCTGGTAGCTGCAGCTCCAGAGGGATGCTGCTGGGTGTGTTGGGGCAGGTATACTGCCACACCCTGCCCTCTTTTACTTTAGCTGCGGTGGGTCCGCCAAGGATACACCGACCAGAACCCTGGTCTGACTGGGCAGCCAGTTTGAGGCTTGCCCCAGGCTGTGGGCTTCGTCCTAGGCTCTGGGCACCCTGCCCTAGGTCTATAACTGAGAACACAAAATAATAAGTGTAAATCAAAAGGTTTCACTTATCTGTGTTGTTCATCTCTGGGGTCTGTCCTGGTGCCCCACTCACCCTACCCCAGGTGCAGGCTAGCCACAGAGCCTTGGCCAGGGGAGGAGGGTCTGCCTAGGGACCATGCCAACCATGTGTGTCCCACCAGCAGCTGCCGGCCCCTCACCTGCAGAGAGAGACCTCCTCTGCAACCACTGCTAGCTGCCCCTAACCCCCTCTCTTGCAGGGTTTGGCCCTTCCATCCTGCCCAGGCAGCTGGGCTTCCACCTGCCTATAGCTGGGGGCACTCCCCACTCCAGGGCTATTTATTGTGGCCATGCTTGCCGCACTGACTTCTGGCTGGCCAGTGCAGCTGCAGCACAGCTGCGTCTGTTTGAGTGTGGGGGTGGGAAAGCCGTCCCAAGTCAGAGGCAGCTCAGATGCTCTCTTCCCTGCAGTAACAAGGGATTACAGTAACTATAGCCCCAGTATCCATTTTAAATTTAAACTATTCTACTATTGATATTTATATACCAAAGTATTATGTCTTCTATTGGTGATATATGCTCAGTAGTCTAATGTTACTTCTCCTTTCTGAATTATATCCACTAGCCTGGGTGATCTGCACACCCTGGCAAAATGTCCTTGTTTTGGCATCTCGTTCTACATTGACAGCTAGACATTATTGCCAGTTGTGGCTGGTATTTCCCACCTCTGCCACAAGTCTCTCTCTCTTTCCTGTTAAAGTTTCTTGATCTTCTATGCATAATTTTCGCTCTGTTTCTATCTTTTATCTTATACATGCCGGTCCCCTTTTTTATATCTTGTCTCTTTACTGTATCCATGTTATTCGGTATAGTTTTAGGTACCCTGTTAGCCTACAAGTCAAACCGCTGTTTCTTTAATTTTTTTTTGTACCTTAACTTGTGTTAAAGCTTTTGCAAATGCGAGTTCTGGATTTAATGGCAGCTGTGCTGAGAAACTAGTGTCTCTGATGCCCACAACGGATTTTATCTCTTATGAGTTCTTTCAAAACTACATAAGTGTGGTGTTCAACATAAGTATAAACAGCAGTAATAAAAAGATTCAGCTGTTTCCCCTGGTTCCTGGCATCTCATATTAAATTTGGTCCTTTCATATATAACATTTCATTTACCTATAAAGTGGGCATCAAAAGCCTCTTTTCACTGTCTTACAGTTTTTCTTTTTTTCTCTTCTTGCTATCTGGCCTCTTCTTGAAACCTCTCTTTTTCAGTTTCCAACTCAGCTGATCGCTTTTCAAATTCTTGCCGCTCTTTAGCCCTCTTCTGTTGCTAGCTCAAAGCTTTCAGAAACTGATAATGGCTTGTTTTTCCTTCTTTGGAAGGAAAGGCTCTTGATGCACCACAGGCTCCCTCTTTCTGTTGTTTCATGTCTTCTTTAATCTGTTGCTTCCAGCTCTGTAACTTAACAGCTCCCCATTCATCTATCTGGAAGTAGAAGGGTTTGGGTTAGGTTGGGTTCTTCACCTTAACTGGCTGATATGGTCCTGCTAAGGCAGGGGTAGTGCTTTAAACTTAAAACCTCCTCAATTTCTCTCTCTTAGTGTGGAAGCACTGAGAAAATATCTTCCTTCTCTAACACACAGGGCAAAGAGGCCCACTGACCCATGCCTTTCAATCTCTCACAAGGAAACAGAAGGAAGTTTGAAGAAACTACCTTGAGGTCTATTTCCCTTACTTATCAGATTGAAGGGTCCCAGAAATGCACTCACTCTTGTTACCATCTTGAGGAGCAAGAGGTCTGATAAAGATCCAATTCCAGTAAAGCCACAGAAGGTAAAGCTGTCACAGGCATGACCTGAACATGGGCAGAGGGGCAAAGGGAGGGAAGGGCTGGGTTTAAGGGTAAAAAAATGTCACAAGCTTGGGAAGTTCAAGCTAAGGGTCAAGAGCTGGATTGTTCCAATAGTAGTGGCTAGGGAGAGATGCCGGCAGGAGCTAAGCACTGGGATCTAGGCAAGGGCTTATACCTTTTTACACCTTTGCCAGCAGAATCTTTCCAAGGATGCAAGGAGAAGCTGATGCATGAGCAGCCACCTGGGCCCTCAGGACTTCTCTCCAGATGAAAGGCCTTCACTTTTTTTTGCAGACAGAACTGGGTGTTTGGCAGGGTCAGAGCACAGCGCTGTAAAGCTCTTTGGGCAGACACTGAATCCCCTAGGGATCACCCAGTTGGTGAGGGGCTCATCACTCATCATGGGGATGAGGGACTGCTGCAGTAGATGCTGTCATTTGTGGGACTTGCAAGCTGTCAGAAACATGAGAGGGTCCAAGAGCCAAGAGTCACAAGCCAGGAAGGCAGGTCCAGACAGTAAGGGCTATGCAAAAATACAGACAGGGGCTAGCTAAACACTAGGAGCTAAAAGAGCAACAGGAACCAGATTAGAAACCAGGAAGCCAAGGATCAGGAGCCAGACAAGGGAACTCAGAGCTGAGAATCAAAGATGAAGACTAGGAGCAAAGACTCAAGAACCAAGAAGAGGCATTAGGACTGGGTTTGGCCAATGGGGATATCTACCCTGTTGCAAGTTCACAGAGCACTGCAGGGGCTGCTGCTTCTATAACCCTTCTGCTAGGCAGTGGACAGCAGTAAGAAGTGCCAGGTTCAGATTTAGATACAAGCTTTCTTTTCTGACTCAAGCTACTGCTCAGAAGCCCTAGAAAATAAAATTTAACTGGATGCGCCAAACTTCGCCATTCGCAAACAGTATTCAGCTATAACAGTGTTTATTAAAGGGGAAAGTGGATAAATCTGCAACCCCCCAAAATATTAACACAATCCCAAACAGTTAACAGTCTTAGTCACTGAAAACCAAATGCAGGTGCTACCACCTGACCTAGTCTGCTGGTGGTAGAGCCCCTGGATGGCAGCCCTATGTCAGCCAAAAGTGGCAGGTACTGGTTAAGGAGGCCCACTCCAGACACCCCTGCTATTCCTAGTCACCAGGGGCTCTAATACCCATGTCATCTTAAGGGACAAATGCTGGGTAGGGAGGCCTGCACCAGAGTTCACTACTGCTCTGCTGCTAGGGATTAATACTCCATTGTTTCCTCTAGCAGGGCCTGATAAGAGCAAGATGTGGCAGGTGAATTAAGCAAGGACACGAGTGGTGAGAGGAAGGCTAGAGTGGTGCCAAGAGTGTGGATAATTTTGCACCCAGAGCAGAGACTAGGGATGAGTGGCTAGAGTAGGTGACTCAGGTGCAATAACACAAAGTGGGGGTAAAATACAGTTAGCTTTGCCTCTTCACTGTACTCACTGTGCTTCAGTGATTGAAAACAGTTCAATTTGTAGGGCAACAGGAGTTCCACTAGATGGATACCAAAGCGGTGCAAGTATATACCTGACACATAACCCTATCTCACCGAAACTATTGTTCAAATGTTTCCAGAGCAATTGCCCATGGTTACATCTGAGGCCAGATTTCCCTCTTAGTTTACTTGGGATAAATATGGGGACACATTTTTGGCTGATGGAAACCAGCATAACTCTGCCTCCAATGAAACTGCACCAACTGAAACCAGCTGAAGACATGGCCTGTGGAATTCAGTGGGGTTACTCCAGATTGACACCATTGTATCTGGGATCCAAATCCAGAAAGTTTAGGCTCAAAGCAGTGCAGTATTTTAGAGCACAGCCTTGGTGTAATCAACCGTGAACTGTCTTTTAAAGCAGTGGTGCTCAAACTTTTGGCCCCAAACCCCAGGATAAGGCCCTGCACCACCTCACATGCCTGATCCAGCACTCAGGGCCATGCAGGGATCCCCGTGGGTCCAGACATTTGCCATCAGGGAAATGATGCCACTGTTCCCCCAACCAGCCAATTTTCAGAGCCATGGGGAGCCCCACTAGCTAGATAACATGCTGCTGGGAGCCAGATCTGGCCTGTGGGCTGGAACTTGAGCATCCCTGGTTTAAAGGCTTAGTAAAAATGTCCTTTCAGGAATAATTAGAATGAAGAAAATGGGTGGTAGTTTAGGAGAGGTTGGAGTTTCAAGGGTAGCATATGCCAGGAGAAAAGGGATAAACCTTACTCTTGGTCTATGGGCACTCCCGTTACTGAGTCTGCTCTGCCTTACCCACACAGAAACAAAATATGGAGAGAATATTTAAGTTTATCTGGAACCTCAGAAAAAGGTTCCCAGCCGGGCTCGGGTCATTCCTTATTTTATCATTTTGCCCTGTATAATGAACCCAACCAACATACCCATCACTAGGAAAACTGCATGAGAGACACAGCTTAGAACACAAGACTGCTTAGTTCATCCTGAAGTGTTTTGGAGGAAAGAGTCAGTTCTGACCAGAACAAAAGAAAAAAATTAAGAGTTCTGAAATTGCCAAGAATGAAAAGCTTTGACATTTTCAGACGCAAACAACACAAAGCTGTTTTTCTACTTTGCAATAACGTTGTGTTTAGACAGTTAAAATAATTTTAGTGGAAAAAATGGTGACATATTTTGAAACCAAGCTTTGGGGGAATTTCCAGTTCATGAAAACTCAAAATTAAAAAAAAAAAAAAAATCATTCCATGGGATGGGGACATTTTTTGAAATCTCAAATGTTCATGCAATGAGAGAAATCATCTCCCATGCTAAAACCTGTCATGACCCAAAAGGCATGATTGTGTGTGTGGTTCGGCACCAGAATTATCCCCGTCAAGTTGCAGAGCATTGCATGAGAGAGTTTCCTGTAGCAAGAGGAAACCCCGGTGCAGGGGCCAGTTTCCCGCCTTTTCTGCAGCTTCTTTTGCAGAGTGCATTGCTCGAGTTGCAAGAGGAATGCACGGTGCAAAAGAGTTCCCGCCACCGGTATGCAAATTCGTTCCCCGTGATTGGCTAGTGCTAAATTATTCACGCGTGGTGGCTAACGATTGGCTTGTTAGCCGTATAAGAGGCTTGAGCGGTTTCCGCCCAAGCCGAAGAGGACTCCACATCCATCTCGTGGGGACTCTGGGTACACGGCAGGGTAATAGAAACCCTGTGTGAGATCCAGAGGAGCGTGGCGGCCTGATCCTCCGCCCACCTCTTCCCGTCTTTGAACGCGACTTCTATAAGACGTATTTACGATTTCTATTTTGGTGGCTTGTTCACCCAGAGCATCCGGATCTCTGCACCGTGGAGCCTAGCAACCTCCACGAGACCGTCTGTGCTGTCTGTCTGTAACTGCAACTCAATCAAGCTTTCCAGCCTACACCACTGCCATCTCGGTGTAAGTAAACAATCTTTTAAACTACCGATATGTGTCTGTGTCTAATTCCAGCTCGAAGGCCTTCCCTCTCCAACCCGGCGTGCCCGGGCTGCTGGCCACAGCCTGCGTGCAGCGCGGAAAAGGGCTCGGGTCGCTCCCGGCCCGCACAAAACCTTATGCTAAAAACGTGGTCTCTTCCGCTTCAGCCCCAAAAGTCTCTTGGTCAGTGGTAGGAAAAGTTGTTTTCTTTACAAGTTTGCAGATGGAAGGAAACACATTTGCTCCTCTGTCATTCTAGCCAGCAGCTGGTAGTGGTGAACACACACATATACACAAGAGTGGTGAACACACACATATACACAAGCTAAGATCACTTTAAAGAAGATGGAATTGCAAAAGATCCTATTGACTAAGATCCCACAATGGACAGATTAGCATCCTTCCTTGCTGAGAACATGGAGAGATATCTGGAATACATTCTACCTCCCCCAAAGTTGAATATTATTAAAAGGGACTGCCTTGTATGGGGGGATGGCTTTGTAGGTAATGGGCTGGTCCCAGATTCAGGAGATCAGTTAGTTCCCTACTCCAGCGTGCTTTCTTTAGTTACTGAAAGTACCTCTTTTGGAGCCATCTGGCTTTCTAGGTGCCTCTATTTTGGCTTTACCACACCTAAGAATGAGGCACAACACCTCAGGAGGGCAATCCAAATGGATAGAGTTAGGTCTATGGTTCTCATCCCATTCAGTCACCCGTCCTCCACCACGTTTTTGAATGTGGCAGCATCCCGGATTGGGAACCACTGTTGGTGCTGCCTCAATGTACCTCAGGGCTTTGCAACCAGGTGCTGCTGCCCTTAGGTAAACCTGCCCTGCAAGCCTGCTGCAGAGCCAGCCTAGAAAGGGCTGTGGTATGTGCTCGCTCCTGCTGCATTAGGGCTCTGATAACCCTTAAAGGAGGCAGAACTGGCTACTGGCTGTACCCCTTCCTGGTCTGGCTCCTCCCCTGCTCTTCCTAGAAATAGAGGGACACAGGTAGAACTGACCCACATGCCTCAGTTTCTGGGAGGTACATGGCAGGTGGGAGAGGACCAGGAATTGCTACAGCCTGAGCCAGATCTGTCTGCGTGTGGGTTATCAGAGAGCCATTATGCACCAGGAGTGCACATGCTGCGGCCCTGCACAAAGGGCAGTTTTACCTGGCTGCCGCTGCTGTGCATCAGGACATCACTGGCGGCATCTTGTGGCACCCTGGATAAGAACCACTGGGTTAGCGACCTAGGATCTCTGTTAAGTCAACTGAGAGTTAGGAGGTATTAGTTTGGGGGCAGCCAAACCTGGGGGCCAATTATAGAATCAAGGTTACCAGAGTGGGGAACAAAGCCACACTTGTAGAGGGTGTAACCCGGGTGGTGGCCCAATAGTTGCCACCCCTGCCCAATATCAGGGATGGTGTGGTGAGAGTGGGCCAGGGCTTCTGGCCAGCACCAATTTACTTTCCAGCCGGCCCCTGCTCCCCACAGAGCAGCCCATGGTCCCGAGAAGGTCTAACACTTAACTGATTTAAGTATTTACACTTTATTTACAAAACAAGAATAATAGGAAAGGTTATTTACAAGTGAACTGAAATGGCATAACCAGAATCACAAAACCAACCACAATGCATTAGTCAACCCTTGACTCAAGAACCACGGGTAGGGGAACTGGCAGCTTTTAGCCACTGCTGAGGTGCTACCACAAGGAAGCAAGGTGCTCACTCCCAGCAGCTCCAACAGGCTTCCCAATAAGCAACAGACAGCAACAGGTTAAGCTCTTCTGGTCTGCAGCAATCAAGTTGTATCAAACCCCAACCCCCCAAAGAGGCTGAAGGGTGACCCTCCGTGGCAACCAAAAAGGCAAGCAACAAGCAACAGAGTAGGCTCCTGCAGCAATTGGCATGACCAAGCACAAAGCTCAGGGAAACTGGCCAGGCGCCCCACACACCTCGTGGCTCGCCAGATCCGCTTCAAGCGCTGACCTGCGCCCCGAGCTCCTGGGGACCCTCATCCTGGTGCTCTGTTGCTCCTCAGGATCCCAGTGCCTTGCCTGCTGCTGTCCCACTTCCCCAGGGAAGATGAGAGGTTTCCTCAACTCACCGGCCCAGCTCCCTGCTCCGGATAAGGATGTCGCCTGTGCTCCTGGCCACTGCTTCTTCTCCGCAGTGGAGTGGGGGGCCGACTGCCACCCCTAGCCTCCGGGACGTCCTGCCTGGCACATCCAGCTCACTGCAATGGGGCCTTGGGGCACCAGCTCCCTGCCCCAAGCCCTGGCTGCTGCTCCCTCTCTGCTGCAGGGCTGGAGGCATGGCCGACCGCCACTGCCTTCTTTTCCCAGGGCCATCAAGGCTCTTCAGAGGGGTCCCTCTGCTCCCTCTGCTAGGCCAGCTCACCCCAGCTCTTCTTGGGCCTCCTGCGTTGTTCCCCGGAGTCACTGTCAGCAGCCCCCACATACTACTTCGGATGCTGCTTTTATCCCCTCCAGCAGTCCCTCCTTGGCTTGCAAACCAGCCAACCAGGGCTCAAGGTGGCTGCCCCCCAAGCCCGGCCATCCCCTTTCATGCGAATGAGGGGATTGAAAATCCCCTCTTTCCATCAGCTTCTCCTTTTCCACAGGGCAGGGCTCCTCTGCTCCACCCTTGGGGTCACTCAGGGTTCATCGGCACTGTTTCTAGCCCAGGGTAAGTATTTTATCCTGATCTGGTGAGCCCACATTGGCAGTCTGTTACAAGGGCAAACCAAATACATGGACAAGCTAAGTCAGGAAACCAAGATTAAGAGGAGAAGAGAGTCTGTTAGCAAAATCAGTCAAGAAAACAGGTCAAGAAGGAAGCCAACTCACCAGAATATAGTCAAGAAGCAGGAAAAAACTTATTACCCACACACTTCCTGTTCTTCTCCCTGGCCTTATATAGGAAAAATGGAGAATCAAGTGATAAGAGTCACCCACTCAGGTATGAGAAAATGGGCAGAATCAAGCACTGATGGGGACTTTAGGTGGGCTCCATCCAGCCTTCTGGGAGCAGGAGCAGGTCGATGAGATTGGCTAAGTGGCTGTGCTGATCATGCCAGAGCCCTGTGTTCATGGCTGCACACCTGCCAGGAGCACCAAAGGCAGTCCTGTGCACTTTGCTGCTGAGCAGGGGAGGAAAAAACTCTGAGCCCAGAGTCTGTTCATATTTCCTGGTGACTTTGGATCCTATGCTTCCATTAACCCAAAATATGGAGCACCCAAAGGTAAGTACATAGCCAAGCAGCGTAGTGCCTATGGTTTGGGTTACCCTCCTGACCCTGAAGGCATTCAAACCTTCATCTCCCATTTCTGAATCAAGTATCCTAACTACCAGAAGTCTGGGTGGTCATGCCCTGTTGGACAAGTCAGTTAGGAGTGCAAGAGTCAATGGATCCGCAGTCCAACAAGCAAGAGAGAGTTTATTCTTTAGCCCATATGTACCCCTGGGAAGGAGGAACCCCATATTCTAGTCCTTGCTTCCAGGATTATTGTGTTTTTAACCAATGAGGCTGCGTCCAGACGAGTGCAGCCATGTGGTATGTGGCACAGCAAGCTTATCTACTGCACCACATGCCATACATTCAGTTGTTCTTCACGCTGCAAGGGAGAAGCGTGGTGGGTTTTTTTTGACCCCTGGATATCCAAGGGTGAAAAAAACCCACTGAAAAAAAAGCAGAGTGGCGCACACGGTGACAGTGTGTGCCACCCAGAGCTGGAGTCTGGCCTGCCAGAGCTGCACTCCACTGCTGGCCAGGCTCCACATGGCAGGAGTGACATGGCTGCAGCCCCAGGAGGCCCCCAGGACTCCAGGTAAGGCTGCTGGGGCCAACCCAGTGCTGGCCACAGACTGCCCTACCCTACCCAGGGTATTGTCACACACCAGAGTCACCTGGCACAGGTGCACTGCCACTAATTGTCCCTGGGGAACCAAACATCTATGCACATCTGGACATGGCCTGAGAATCTAATGTAAAAGGCAATGACCCAGTCAGGACTCAATGGACTTAGGACTCCAACCTCAATGTCCTCAGCTGCAGATTCCTACTCATTCTCTCTCTGCTCCTATGATTCTTACATTACTTTCTGTCCAGTGTCCAGACCCAGCTTCAGCAGCAGAAGAGGGTAATTCCATTCTATAGCCAGGTGGTTAGGGAGATCCCCTGGTAAATGGGACTTGTGGGTTTGAATCTCAGGCTGAGAAGGCCTTAAAATCTAGGTTTCCCTCTTCCTAGGCAGCTGCTGTAATCACTGAGCTACTATTCAAAAGCTGCTAGTGGCAGCAGCACTACTGCATTTTTGAGAGAGACCACGGGTGGCACACTTTAAACTGAGCTCAGTTAATTCAGTGTGAATTAGGTGTGTCTGTGGGAGCTGAAGGCACCTCCATGGCTCTGATCTAATGTGTCGTGGAACTTTAGGTGCCCAGGTGCTCAAATCAGATTTCTTCTGAGCTTGCAAAATAACCCAGGTTGAAGCCCCTAAGGATCTCTTCAGGTCAAAGCAGAGGTGCCAAATGAATCTGAGTGGTTTTGTGGCTTTTGACCTGGATTGCTTTTTGTGGCTTAGATTCCTACATTCCACCTAAGGCCTGTTGAGCTGTCTGTGGAGGCACTTTGGATCTGGCTCTTAGTCCCTCTGTTTCTGGAGCCTCACTTGCACGATGAAAATAATAATCCTTCCTTTCCCTGTGTTGTGTGTTGCACTGTGAGTTTTTCAGGGCAGACCCTGACTCTTGCTTTGAGCACCTAGCAAACTGGAACCTCCCATAAGGTATTTCAGGCTGGCACCCAAACTCATTAATCAGTTTTAAGTCTTGGCCTTAAGCTTTTGTATCTTAATGCCTGTCCTTTCCCAGCTATAGTTTATAGTCACGAAGCATAGGATTGCAGATAATTCCTGAAATGATGCCAAGACCTGGGAGTCTATGGAAATACTGGTTCTTAGCAATGACATCTGGGTTTAGATGTCACAGAAAAAGTTGGGACATTCCCTGCCCTTCTGCTGGCATGGGGCAGCTTCAGACGAGAAGCATTTGAGATCAGTGAGAGCTGCTAAATCCACACGGTCTGTGCAATCAGTAATCTCTACCCACAAAGCTCTCATCTAAATTGTTTTTCTGCTTATTGGAAGCAATTACATTTTCCTGGAAGGATCTGACCCTTTGGCTGCTAATTGCAATGGCTCCCCCCCCTTTCTGGCAGGCTGCTGCTCCAGCCTTTGTGGAATGAGAGCTGGTAGTATTTAGAAAACTTGCT
>NW_005841831.1:6655394-6669989 GCF_000455745.1 Alligator sinensis | reverse complement strand
TTTCCCTTTCTGCTTCCCTTTGGAAACAGCCTTGATAACTCCAATTTCACACTGGATTCAGATGACCAGAGATGTATTTTCTGAAATAAAAGGGTCATTACCATGGCCAAGATAAAATACTCAGGGAAATAGGGCAGGTACAAATATGTGCACCACAGAAGATAATTGCAGTTGGCTGTGGTTTTAGTCCCAGACAAAAAGCAGTCTGGACAGAGAAAGTGACACTATCTTACTACAAGCCTGTGCAGTACTAATGCTTAGGGATCCTCCAAATGCTGAGGTTTGGAGGCTTGTGCAGAGGCATGTTGCTTTCTTTGGGTGTGTCTGGAAAGTGATTGAGACATTTCACTGGAAGAACCATCCATCGAGGTGCCTTGGTTAGAAAACCCGCAAGACTGTGGACTGAAGCAGTAACTATAACCAACAGCCGTAGAATCATAGAAAAATACGTCTGGAAAGGGCCTCTAGAGTTCATCTACTCCAACACCCTGCTTAAGGCAAGATCATCTCATGCCAAATTACCCAAAGAAATTCCTTATCTAACCTATTACCAGAACTACACAGGCAACCCTGCCATACAACCACAACCCCCTACCCCCAGTTGTTCAAATCACAGCCCCAGCAGCACAAGTGTCTTGAAAATGTACAAAAATAGCAGGGAATGGCTAATCAGCAATATGGACTATTCTGTCTCTTCAGTTAAAAGCATCCTATTAATTTTGTCATTCTTAATAACAAGAAAAGGGTATTTCATCCTTCCTCCTCTGTTAGTCCCTGGGATTTGGATACATGGTCAAGCTACAAATGGGGAGTTCCCCATGGGCTAGTTGCAGTGTTGCTAGGATAGTCCATGCATGTCTGCAGGGCCATACAGATGTTGTTGTCCTGAGTCACAGAGCACAGGTCTGCTTAGCATGCAGAAATGTAGGTTACTCTTCATTTCAAAGCCATTCTCTTGAGTGAGAGCTCCTCTTCTCTCTGACTTTCCAGTATCACTCTTCACCTACTTTATAAGAAAATAACATTATTTTCAAGATGGATTAGACATTTGGAAGATGTATTCAGTTGCCAACACTGGCCAATATCTGAGGCTTAAAACCCACCTCTGGGTCTGCCTCCGCATGTACTTAAAATGCCCTTATCTCCATAGGATTTAAACACCTTTGTCAGTCTTCATGATGTGCCTAGCAGGCATGCAATTCTGTGAATGAAAAGAGAGGGGGAGAAAAACAATTACATTTTTGACCCCTACAGATTACACAGTCCTAATTATAGTTAATGAACTGAATGTGCATAAGCATTTCTGCTGGAGAGATGCCTTGAGGACCTGCCGGTAGATCTCCTGGGACCTGGGATAACATAGATGGAAAGTTTCCTGAAGTCTAGAAAGTTGGTTCTGATCCCCCCATCAGTATCTGGCCCAGACCCTCCCATCCTGGGTTTTACGAAGCAGTTGAGGGTGGTATCCCGATACATTTTAGGATGATCTAGTTGGGGATGGTGCTGGTCTGAGCAGGGGGTCGTACTAGATGACACCCTGAGGTCCTTCCCAGCCCTAGATTTCTAGGATTCTATGACAGTATGTTATGCTGCTGATGTGTCAGCCAGCAACATCAGGAAAAGGAAATTACCACGTGTCCATACTGAACCTGGAGCTTCAGAAAGAAACCCAGTCTAATTCAGCAACCCGACCCAGCTATGTTGGCACGTAAACAGTGGCTTTAGGTTGGGATTTTCAAAAACTCTCAGTGAAGGTCCAGGTCTGTTCTCCTTGAAGTCAAGGAGATTTTACTGCTGACTTCAGCACAAGCAGAGTAAGATGCAAGCCAAGCACTGCTGGGACTCCTATCCCATTGTCCAGATGGGTGGTTTTGAAGAAGTCACGACTGCTACATGTGCTACTACGGTCTCTCATCTGGGCCAGAGGAGTAATCTGATGCCAGCCTGAGTTATCCCAGAAAACACCGAGGCTGACAGCTTGCTCCTTGGCCCGCTCCCAGTTAAGTACCCAGCAAGACTGACAGAGATGCAGGAGCATCAGTTTTGTGCACAACTTCCAATCTCAATTGCTAGTGTAGTTCGTGTCAGGGGGCAACTGACACAAAAGTCAGAGTAGCTCGTGTAAGGGCCCATAGAACAGTGGTGGCAATTATTTCAGGCGGAGGGCTACTTACCCAGTTTTAGCAAGCTGCTGAGGGTTGCATGGGTAGCCCTGCCTCTTGACAGGTGCCCCACCCCCTGGTCACCATCCTGGGACCAATGTCTCAGGGCCAGCGCCAGTGGGGCCCAGAGCGGGGCGCAGGCTGGCAGGGGTTTGTGGAGCCAGGTTGGGCTGCACAAGCAGGGAGGGGGGGAGCTGGCCCAGCTCCATAGAGCCCCTGCCAGCCGGGACCCTGTACTCCTGCTGCCCTGCTCTGGGCCCTGCCAGCACTGGCCCTGAGACACCAGTGTGGGTCCCATGCACCCACTCACTCCCAGTGCCCCCCAGCCCCGTGGTACAGGCGGGGGGCAGCATGCAGCCCTGACCCCCTGCTCCCTCGCAGGGAACAAGCTGGTGCTGATCGTGGGAGAAAAGTGGCCCCTCCCCCACCCCATGGTTGGCGCTCCCTGCTGCACCCATGTGGGGCTGTCCCGAGCAGGCACAGGCAGACCCACGCAGGCTGTGAGTGGCTGCAGCATGGGGCACTGGGCACGGGGTGGGTGAGGGGCTGCTTTTCCCATGCTCAGCACCAGCTTGTAACCCCCCCCCCCTGCCACCACCACCTCCGGGCTGCCCAGCACACAAGCTCCAGGCAGGCAGCAGCAACAAACACCGCCCGGCACGGCAAGCCGGGGGGCCACAGCTGCTGCCGCCACCCCAACGGGCGAGCTTGGAGCCAGTGTGAGGCCCAGGTTGGCAGCAGGGGCAGGTTACAAGCTGGTGCTGAGCATGGGAAAAGCAGCCCCTCACCCACCCCGTGCCCAGTGCCCCATGCTGCAGCCACTTGCAGCCCACATGGGGCTGCCTGTCCCTTCTCAGGACAGCCCCGCACAGCTGCAAATGGCTGGAGCAGGGAGTGCTGGCCACAGGGCAGGGGAGGAGCTGCTCCCCTGCCCTCCCCCTGCCCCCCTTACCTGAGGTTCTGGCGCCACTGGGGCAGCCAAGTGGTCTCAGGCTAGAAGCCCCTGCAGGGGCTTCCAGCTGTGGGGGTGAGGCTGGGTGGGCCCTGCTGTTGCGGGAGCCCACCAGGCTTCCCCCAGGTCCTACTGCCCCGGGTTCTGTCATTTTTTACAGGAACCAAAGAGAGATAAATATTAATTTTCTAAATTTTTTAGGGGCCCTGCAGGCCAGATAGAATGGCCTCGGCTGTATTTTGCCCTTAGAATATCTTCAGAACCCACCTGAAGTGGCAGAACTCCTGCTCAGGAGCTTCAGGGGAGATAAGAACAAGGGGCGGGGTGGTGACGGGAAATGCTGCAGAGGGAGCTTAACTGAATTGTTCATTCACAGTCCACAAGATAGGGATAGGCTTGGATCTTCCAGAGCTCCAGAGGCTCTGGAGAAAGATGCCTATTTGTCTCTGTGCATGCCGCAGCGTTTTCTGCCTTTGCATTCTTATATACACGTTGCCTGGATATGCCAAATCTCCAGGATGGGTTATGGCAGTCTTCTCTATATGGTGTTAGTCACTAGGAGGCTTCAGATGGGGCAGATCATTGGCTAGTGCTGCTAATCACAGGGAAACCAGCACTCCCTTGTTCTGCAGGCTGTGTTAGCCCCCAGGTGCAATCCTAATGGTTATAAGTACTTATTATGAAAGGCTGGGTATGTTCACCTCTCATTAGCTTCAATGGACCTAGAAAGTACATGGCCACTTGCAGGTTAGGCTGCACTGCCGTACGTACCCTGGGTTCTTGGCCATGCCCCTTTCAAATGCTTGCCTGTAGGAGCTGATGCATTTTGGCCAGTGGTCTTGACAGCTGCATGTTTGAAGGAAGAGGGAGCAGGGGATGAAGACAGTGCTACTCAGTTCCCCCATTATTCTATCCCTGGGTTTGTTCATCCAAAGCAGGGATGCAATACTCAACTGCTTCTTCAGACCTTCCTTTGCTGGAGGGACTAGAGCATAGGTTTGTATCTCTTCAGTACAGTATTGCTTATAATAGTGCTTAGTTCCTGTACACCCCACTCTATCCATCAGTCTCAAAGCATCATTTCCACTGTGCAGGTTTGAAATCTGAGGGTTTTCAAGCCCACCCATCAAGCTAGTGGCAGAGTCAGGAGTAGAAACCAGGTCTCCAAAGCACCAGTCCTTTGCACTATCCAGTAAGTTGTACTCCTTTTCCTATAATTACTCCTAGTGAATGTTATTTTTTTGTTTATTTAAACATGTACGTTGGCCAATATCAATAGTGGGATTTTGGAGCATTATAATGGATGCATTTTCAAATGGAAACACATCAAATTGCATTTCATTCCCATTTGACATGAGAACAATTCCCCTGACTTAAATAGAGTTACTCCTGATTTATACCCACTAGTAGGCAATAGAGAACAGATTATATGGTTGGAAGCTGCATTATTAACTCCTTGTCTGTATTACTGAGGATGTTCGCTCCTTAAAGGGACGGCAAATGGGGTTGGACAGATTTGCTGGCAAAGCAAGCAGTCTCAGCCCAACAAGACCTATAAGACTACATGTGCTGGAAACCTCCAGCTCATGTGAGATTGCTGGCCTTTCTCTCCCTGCTCATGCAGAGTCCACAGGAGACAAGCATTTGCCAGCATGCACTCTACCCAGGTCCTGGGATCAGGCTGCTGGCGAGAGGGGAGTGCTGTAATTGCAGAGATAACTCACACAGTGTCACACAACAATGATACATGAAAATGCTACATAAACCCGTCTATCTGGTGCTCTCGATTTATCTTGCTGCTTCTCTATTTATTTCTTCCTCCAGCCTATCAGTCTGCACTGTGTGGAGAGCTGGAAATGCCAGCTGCTGAAAATGCAATTTGTTTTGATTCACCAACGTCTCCCAAAATATCTCAGTGACCTTTTGCATTTTTTGCAGTGAATTATGATGATGATTATTTTTATTTATGTTAACAAAGCTCAGTCACTTCACATGGCCAGCAAAAAAGAAAGACCTTAAAGAAAACAGTGTTCCTTTTTTTTTTTTTAAAGCAGCATCAATCCCAAATTTCTGACCTGATTATGACAATGTATCCCCTAATGAGATAATTCATTTGCCTTCTCTAATCAGCTGGCTGGATAAGGAGCCCCTGGCTGATTTGTATGGTGAAGAGGATGTGAACAGGGCTTGGAGCAGGTAATCCACATCTCCAATAGATTTGAGGAATTAGGAGGCTCATTGTCAGTTGGTAGACTATGTTTAACTATAGAAATCAATGGAATGACACACCAGTTCATGGAAGATCTGACTCTAAGGATCTCCAAAGGATTTGGGTCAAGGTCCTAGCACTGCTCTTACATGCCCTGCTTTCTACACCAGTGCACTTCCATGGCTTTCTGTGAGCTTAATCATTATTTACATCCATCTAAGTGAAAGGCTTCTCTATGTATCTGTGCACACTGGGCATGCATTACCATGGAAAAGCCCTCACTATAATGCTGTGCATTGAAAGTCCCTACAGCCATTCTCAAATGAAGAGCTGCTAAAGCTGTGGATTTGAAAACTACTGAGAGAACAGCCCATAAGGGAGACATTCAACATTATTATTGGTCATAATCCTCAGCTCTCACAGATCACCTCTCATCAGCAGATCCCAAAGTGCTTTGAAAAGACATTATCTTCTTGAAAATCTGCAATAATGGAGGTTCCACAACTTCTCTATTCAGTCTATTCCTCTGCCTCACTGGTCTAACAGTGAAGAAGTTTTCCCTGATACCCAGTCTAAACCTATGTTGCTGCAACTTCAAGCCATTGATCTGTCCTGTTCTCTGTAGCAATGGGGGAGGGGGAGTGGGGGGGATGGTATTCTCCCTCTTTCTGGAAGCCCTTCAGATATTTGAAAACTGCTAGAATGTCCCCTCTTAAGCATCTTTTCGTCAAGCTAATTGTGCCTGTTGTTTTCACCATCTCCTCGTATGGCTCATCTTCTAAGCCCTTTATCATTTTTGTCACCTGCCTCTGGACCCTCTCCAGTTTCTCCACATCCTTTTTAAAATGTGGAGCTGAAAATTCACACAATATTCTACATGAGTCATAACCAGTGCTAAGTAAAGAGGCACTATCACCTCCCATAATGCTCCTATTGATGCAACATAAACCTGCATTGGCTTTTTGTGCATATGCATCACACTGCAAACTCGTATAGAGTTTGTGATCCACCAAAACTCCTAGATCCTTTTCTGTAGTGCTGCCATCCAGCCAGTTGTCACTCATCTTGTATCCGTGTTTTTGTGTCTTCCTCCAGAGATGTAGCAACTTGCATGAACAACACATGCCCCCAACGGCTGGGGGGCAGGGTGACTGCCCACAGGTGGCAGCGATCGGGGACTGCCCACAGATGCCGCTGGCAGTGTCAGCAGCGAGGGGACGGGGGAATGGTGAGCAGTGACCATCCTCAGGCACTGCCGGCAGCATCAGCTACGCTTTTTTCTGGGGGTGCACCTCCAATCTCAGGGGGTGCACACGCCCCCGTGCGCACCCCCTACGCTTTGCTAATGGCAACTTGCATTGAACTTCATCCTGTTGGGTCTAGCCCAGGTTTTTGATCTATCAAGAGCCTTCTGAATTATGCTCCTGTCCTCCAGTGTGTTTGCAAACCTTCCCAGTTTTGTGTCATTTGCAAATTTGCACAAGACGCTCTCTGTTGCAGAATCCAAATCACCAGTAAACACACTGAACAGTGCTGGGTCCAGGACAGACCCTTGTTGGGCACCGCTTGAAATCTCCCAACATTTTGCCATGGAGAAAATTACCCTTTGCTTGCAGCTGTTGAGCCATCGTCTACCTACCTTATAGTAGTCTTCTCTATCCCACATTTCTCCAATTTGTTTATGAAAAGGTCATATGGGACTTTGTCAAATCTTTAGTGAAGTTCAGATATACTATGCACACTGCATTCCCTTCATCCACCCTGTGAGTTATTTTGTCAGAGAAGGAGGTTAGGTTTGTTTGGCATGTTTTGTTCACAGTAAATCCATGCTGGCTGCTTGTAATCTACCTTTCCTCCTCCAGATGCTTGAAAGTGGCCTTCCTTATGATATACTCCAGTAACTTCCCAAATATTGAGGTGAGGCTAACTAGTCTAAAGTCTCTGGGTTTTCCTTTTGCATCTTTTAAAGAAGGACACTATTATGACCCTTTTTTCAGGCTTCTTGTACCTGCCTATCTCCCCCAACTTCATAAATATTATGTGATGTGTCAAGTCATGGTTCCTGTCCCTAGGTTGCAGAGCAGACTAGAGGGTGTTTGATGTTTTCTATGTTTCTGTACTTTGTTGGTTGCCATATGGGCCAAGAAGAATTTTTTTCCCTCCTGTTGCTACAGGTGTCAGGGGTTTTTTTCATTGCTCTCAGAAGCACTGGGTGTTGGCTGCAGCCAAAGCTGATGATTTTGTCTGGGGTGTACCAATGTTCCTGCTGGGCCTAAAACCTGGAGGTTTCTGATTAGGTCTTGCCCCTCTGCTCAGGGTCAGACCAATCATTATATTTGGAATTAGGAAATCAAGTAACTCCATGATCAGACTGGTATGGGCTGTGGGGGTATTGTCTTCCTCTGTATGGGGTGGAGGGAGCATGGCCCTCTTCCTTGGACGTCACAACTGCATTTTAACAACCTTGCAGCAGCGGGACACTGAGAATCCACATCCCTCTGTTTTACCTGTGGTAGGTTAGGATTTTTTTGTATCTTTGGACTATACACCTTATAGTTGTAGAGCAGGGTCCATTGTGTAGTTTTAGGAGTAGGTTAGATAAGGACATGTATGTGATACTTGGATAGGAACAATCCTGCCTTGAGCAGGGGGTTTGACTAGATGACCTTCATTTCAATGATTCTATGATTATTCCGTTGTAGACATGGGGATGCAGAGGAACAGGACAGAAAAATGAATTGTCCGCAGTGACTGAGCAGGCCAGTAGTACAGCTGGGAAGAGAATCCTGGTGCTTTGAATCCCAGACCTGTGTCCTAACCAGTAGACACAATACCTCCCCTTTCTGCCCAACCTTGGATCCTCATACGGCGGCCCAAGGGGAAGCAGCCCAAGAAGCTTTATTTCACAGTTCTGGAAATGTTAGATGCGTATCCAAGGTCTGAGGACTCTCATTTTGCTTTTACCTCCTTCTTTCTTCTCCAGCCACCAGCTTTACTAGTTTCTTCCACCCAGATGAAAAATGTGACAAGAACTAGAATGAGGCAGGCTACAATACTGCTAGACTATACCAGACAAAGTGTCTGTCTATCCCAATATCCTGTCTATGTCCAAAACCAGTATGCATGCTTCAGAGGAAGCTACAAACCCCCACAATGGGCAATTCTAGAGTAACCTATCTTAGGAAACTTTCTTCCTTCCCCAGGGCAGTTATTAGTTGGCATCTGCCCTCAAGCTGCAGAATTTGTAACATATATACTGGTAAATTGTTCACCCTACAGATACTTATGTTATTCATACAAATGTCTAATTGCTTTTTTAATCCTCCTAAGCATTTGGCCTCAGTGTCAATGGATTCCACAGGTTGATTATGCACTGTATAAAAGAGAATTTCCTTTTATCACTTTCAAATGCGTTGGCTTTTAATTTAACTGGGTGTCCCTTTGTTCTAATAATATCAAAGAGAGTGAGCAAGAACTCTCACCGACCTTCTCAACATCATTCATTAGTTTATGTACCTTACTGATGTCCCCTGTCATTTGTCTCTTTTTTGAACTACATAATCCTAACTTTTGTGTTCCCATGAAAACCAAAGGATGCGTATTTCTGTCTGCTTGCAGTCCTGTTAGTTCCAAGAATTAGTCTTATTTTAACTTTTTTCCTCTCTGTTCTCCAATATGCACACTTTTGAAGGTGTCTTGACATGTTTTGGAATAAGTGATGCTGTATACAAATTACTACTTTTCTGCCTTTAGCTAAGATCAAGCATTTCCATTAATTACTATAAATAATATTAATAACATAGAAGCCCATGTCTTATATCAGGGGTGTCAAGCATGTGGCCTTCCAGCTGGATCTGACCTGCAAAGCTGTTTCATCTGCTCCACCAGGCTACCAGTGGACTCCTGGAAGGCGGGATTGTGGCCTGCCACAAAATCCAGGGCCCCTAGGCTCTAGTAAATATGCCCATTGGAACCAGGAGGGCAAATGAGGGTTGTACCAACATAGATTTGTCTGCCTTGTGGTTACCAGTCCCACCATTGCTTACCTTACAATGGTCCTGCCTCTGTCATTGCTGTCCCTGTTGCAGCCATCACCATCCCCACAGGTCCCACTGTTGCTGCTTCATGTCCTAGGCCACATCCAGCCCAAGAAGGAGCCCTGTAGTTTGTATCCACCCCAGGGCATGGGGTGAGGTTGACATCCCTGTCTTATATAGATCCTACAGCAGTAGACATTCTGAAGTCTAAAAGGCCTCCTCTTCAGATGTGTCCTTCCAGCACAATGTAATTTGATGGTTTTGTTGCATCACCAACATAATGAGCTTGATGTTTCTTACTCCTATAAGAATCTTCAGGGTCCCCAGGTGTTAATTTACCTGCAGGTAAGCTGAACACATATTGTCATGTCTGGAGGTTTGAAATTATTGTCAGGCACATTAGCAAAACTTTACAGTTAACTATTTCCACCAGCCACAGCGGTGCATGCAGAGACTGAGGAAGGTTGGCCTTTGGAGATATAGCACAAGTGATCAAGACTCCGGGCTTCTATTTGTGCCACTGATATTGATTCACTCAGTGATCTTGGTTAAGTCACATACGCTCTCTGTGCCTCCATTTCCTATTCATAAACGTGCTTTCCTAGGCCAAGGAGTATTCTGAGGATTAAGGTATAATGCTGAATTTTGACTGCGCTACAATTTAGATACTGATCCAACAACGTGCTGCATTTGAGCAGCTTCCTGTGCCCATAGCTGGTTCCATTGACTTCTCTGGGAATCCTTGGCATTTATATACATACATTTTCATGGCCAGACATGCCGGAGATCCAGTGTTTAGGAGCAGATAAATTGAGCCTGCTCTGCACAGGAGCTGATGTGTACAGCGCTGTGTTGCTTGCTGTTGTATAAGTGGCAAAATCCTCGTCAGTGTAGAGAAAATGGTGGTGGTGTACTTTTGAACTAAAACACCTTCTATGTGTTTTAGTTCAAAAGCAGACCACTGCCATTTTCTGCATGTTGATGCATTTTGCTGCTTATACAACTACAAGCGACACAAGGCTGGGCACTTTTCAAAGTGCCCGACGCTGCGGTGCTTACAGGTATAAAAATGCCCCCTGAGTTCTGCCTACACATAGGCCCAGATGTACAGTGAGGATCCAGAGTTGTGGGGAGATTCTGGGATTTTAATTGCACAAAATAGTGAGTGAACATGTTGCTTTAAAAAGAACAGCAGCATGTGCAGGCTCTGAACCTATCAAATGATGTACGTGCACAAGAGCGTGAAGGGTCCAGGCCCTACTACTTTTTAGAGCACTGGGAGATCCTTGGGCTAGGGACAGAAGTTACACATAAACCAGTTTAAATGATCAGAAACTGGTTTAAACCTGTAACAGAACAGAAGTTCAGAACACATAAACCAGGTTGAAAAAGGCTGAAACTGGTTTAAGATAAGCCAGTGACTTGGATGTGGGTGTGAAGTGTACTCTATCCAAGGTTGTGGATGATACTAACTTGTGGGGTGAAGTGCACACTCTGGAGGGTAGGGAACGATTGCAGGCAGACCTGGACAGGTTAGAAAAGTGGGCAGTACACAATAGGATGCAGAAAAACAAGGAAAAGTGCAGAGTGCTGCACGTAGCGCGCAAAAATATCCAGTACGCCTACTGGCTGGGAAGTGACCCTCTCAGCAGCACAGAAACGGGAAGGGATCTCGGAGTCATAGCAGACTTCAAGATGAACGTGAGTAGTCAGTGTGACGAAATCATCAGCAAAGCTAACCGCACTTTATCATGAATCAGCAGGTGCATGACAAATAGATCCAAGGAAGTGATACTTCCCCTCTTTGTGGCATTGGTCAGACCGCAGCTGGAGTACTGCGTCCAGTTTTGGGTGCCATACTTCAAGAAGGATGTTGATAGACTCGGGAGGGTCCAGAGGAGGCCACTCGTATGGTTAGGGGCTTACAGAACAAGCCCTATGAGGAAAGACTGAGGAACCTGGACCTCTTCAGCCTCCACAAGAGAAGCCTGAGAGGTGATCTTGTGGCTGCCTACAAAATCATTAGAGGGACAAAAACAACCAAATCTTCAGGAAATCTGTGCATATTGGGTATTTCCCATTACCTTAATAACAGTCAGTTATCCCCCTTCAGAATCATTGTTGTAGTTTGCTACAAGTTGTGCTTGCACATTGCAGAGACATTGCTTCAGTCCCAACTTGTGACACAGAACAGCCAGTTTTAACAATGACTTTAAATCAAGAACAACTGTGTTGAAGGTAATAGGCCCAGTTCTACTCTCACATCACAGCATTACATTGACTTCAAATTTACTACTGACTTACACCAATGTGAGAAAAAGCAAAGGCAGGCCCAGAGGGACTTTAGCCATTGACTGAATGGAAGCCTAATCAGGCCTTTACTGTATTATTCCAAAATCTGTTGTGTATCTGCACCTTTGCACAATGGCTGTCACTGCTTGGTGTAGGGCAGGTAGAGTATCAGAGAAAAATAACCCTAGGCTGACCCGTATTTTGAGTGGAAATCAGCAAAATTATATTCACCTCAATGGACCTACAAAGTTAACTGGGGATTTTGCCCAGTATGAGTACTTCTTGGTTCTCCCACTACTGGACACAAGTAAATCATTGGAAACAGAGGCTAGGGACAGGTGTGACATTTGTACATGGAGAGGAGCCTTTCTAAATGAGATCATACAGAGAACTGACTCTTCTGGATAAAAGATCACTTCCAACCAGGAAGATCTCTCTCCTCCCACACTAACTTGAATGGCTGTAGGTTTCTCTTAGGGAGGGGTGTAGATGAAACAAAATTTCCCCTTTACACCAACACAACTGCATTTCTGTTTGCACAACCCAGGATTTCCCGCTGTTCTGGAAGTCCATTTAATGCCTTATACTAACACTACTCAGAGATGTGTTATTTTGCGGAGCTCCCCCGTTAGGCCCCCGAACTATGAATTTGTTTAGGTAGTAAGTCTTAGGTAGTAAGTCCTTCGTGTTGACTCAAGTAGCAGCCCTCTAATGCCCCCTGGGTGGAGTGCTTGACCATGTAGCTTTCCAGCCGGGCCTGGAATGCCTGCACACTCCAAATACCAACCTATATTTCCTGACCTATATTTTACTGAAATTCTTAGCTCTGGAAATGAATGCCTGTCCGTTCCCAAGGAGGTTTCTCTTAGATTTTAGGGGGAGAGCTGAGGCACAGGATTTCCACTGCTCACACAAGGCCCATCTCAAAACCCACTGAACTCAAATGAAAGATCTGAACTGGTGACAATAGGAATTGGGTCATTGAGTTAGATGGACACTAAGAATCAGAACGAGTTCCACAAGATTCAGTGGGCCTATGCTGAATGAGGAAGAGGAAAGGAGGACCAGACAATGAAGAGGGTCTGGTGGGAGAAGGGGCAAATTCAAAAGGAGTGAAGCTGTGCAATTGCACCCTTTCTGGACCATGCTGCTGGGGCAGCAGCCAGGGACTCTTTTTGAGTCCCTGAATCAAATAAGAATCTTCTTTACGTCTTTCTTGGCACCCATTTACTTCCCCTCTGTGCTCAAAGGCACCTTCCTTCCCCTCTCTTCCCTCATGCACCTACTGCAGCAGCTGCCTCCAGTTGACCCAGGGATGAGGGTCTCCAGAGCTGCTCCTGCTCTGCTCTAGCTGGACTGCATGGGGGGAGGGCGGGGGGGCGGGGGGCCAGGCTCAGCTGGAAGCAGAAGCAGAAGCAGCAGCAGATGGGTTCTCCCTCCCTGCCTAGTTTCTTCAGGTATTCCTGACTGCCCGGGAAACAGGCACAGGGAGCGAGAACCCACTTGCCACCACTTCTTTCATCTGCAGCTGAGCCCAGTTCCCTACTCAGCCACAGGTAGACAAAAGCAGGAGTGTCTGGGATAGTTGTGATGGCAGCAGGTGTGTCTACCCTTCTGCACCAAGAGGCATAAGTAGAAAGGACAAGGAGGATAATGGTGGAGAATGGCAGGTGCTGTGAGCACAGAAGGAAAAGAAGGGGGTTCTGAGAGTGCTGAAAAGGGGAGATTCTTACCTGATTTGGGGACTTTAAAAAGTCCCTGGCTGCTGCCTCCCCCCAGTGGAGGCTGGGGGTGGGGAAGGCTAGCACTGGGAGTGCAGCAATCCTTGCAGTGCATGTTGCTGCTTCTGCACACACACCCTTTTTAAAATCCTGGATCTGTCCAAGGGTGTGAGCAGAATGGGGCACCTTGGTCTGACAGGCTCCTGACCACATTGTAGTCCCATGATGTTTTGTCACGTTCATGTTTATTTTTGATTGTCATGAAATAGAGGCAACAGGCCCAGTCCTCACCTTGTGCAACCTGGCTTGCTTCTACAGACATCAGTTAAAGCGTTGGCCTATTCCCTCACCTTGCATGGTTTACAATGTGAGCACAGGACTCTTTACTGTATGCATTGGCACATACCATGTCTTGCAAGTTTGCTCTGCCACAGCTATCACAAGAAATGCCATGATGAAATGAGTCATATGCACCGAACTTCAAAATGCTCACTCCCTCGCACATGTTCAACCCCTCATATGCAAAGTCTGCATCTACACATGCTGATTTAAGTCACTTTAGCCCAGTTTAAGGTGCATGAAAGGCATGCATCTACACGTGTGAACCCTTAATGCATCTTAATAATGGCAATTTTAGGCTATTCGTGCCTAAATTTGATAGCTGCAAAGCAGGTATGAAATGTAGGTGCAAATATCTAAAGCACATTAGCGCACCTGTAGATGTGTTAAGGCACATTAACACTGTGTATGGACTGACATGGGACTAACTTTAGTCCCACATCAGTCCATGCACTTTAACACGTGTATATGTAGACGCAAGACTAAATCACCTTAATACGCATTAAGCTAACGCACATGAAATTTAGGCGTGCCTAAATGCACATGTTAACATGCCCAGACAGTCTCAAACTCTTCCCACCTGCAGTTAAATCACATGTACTTGCTTCATTTAGAATCAGCGCAGTCAACTGTGCCACAAACAGCTATAGCTTTTATGTTTGGCAGGATATTCTGGAACGAGCTAGTGCAGGAAATGCTGGGTGAGGTTCTCCCCCCTGCATTATGTGGAGGTTAAGCTAAATAATTCCAGTGATCCTGTTGGACTTAAAAACTTATGAATCCAGGACACTCTGGATCAGCTCACCTCTTATGTCATTAAAACAAGAGCCTGAACCTCATCACTGAAGTCAATGGTGAAATTCCTGTGGATTTCTGGAGCAGG
>NW_005841831.1:6614532-6655374 GCF_000455745.1 Alligator sinensis | reverse complement strand
GCAGGAATGGCCCTCCATTCCCTCCCGTGAAACTCACAGTGAAGACAGAGGAGTGAGCTGGTTCTGGAACCGAATGAGTACAGAAATAGAAATACACCAAGATCTGGAGATACCAGCTGTGTCCTGAAATTCCTGGTTAACCCACAGACATAAGGGAGCCAGCAGGGCTTAAAAAAGAAACAGAAGGACACAATCCCTTCTGGCATCCAAAAGTTAAGTAAGTACATTGATGGGGGAGAAAGAAGGAAAAGGAAACTGAGTTTGCCATGACCCTGAGTGCCAGCTCCTGGTATTTAGTAGAGAGTATAACCCCTCCCTGATAGAGATATAATCCAGAAATAGTCAGGACCAGGACACTCTGCTGTACAAGTGTTTTTTAAATAATTATCCTTGTGATTTAAAAATAAATAACAAACAAAAATGTAGTGAGTGTTGTGCATGGAAGGAAATAGGTCTCCATCCCAGCACCCTTCCCTCCCCCATTTCCCTATTCTTCTGTCTTTCTAAAAATTACATCATTTTAGGAAGGAGATTCCCCTTGAACACATACTTACCTGTCTTTCTGCTGTGTCTCCAGGAAATGAGGGAGGAGCAACTGCAGCAGGAAATCTAAGAGTGAATCTGGCAAGCCCACAATCTCTGACTGATATTTCTGAACATAGATTCTCCGAGAGAAGGTGCAGAGTTATTCCCTGCATTTGCCACTTTGAATTTTGAGGGAAATAATCAGTTTCAGTGTGTTTTGAACACCCCTTTAAAGGCCTTCAGCAAATGGACTCATATCAGTTCCTTGAGCAAATTCAGCCACAAAGAGAATGGGCCTGCAGGGTAAAAGACCATAAGATCATGGCCTACATCATTTTATTCCAGGGTAGGGGCAAGACCAGGTGAACAAACTAAAATGGTCTCTCTCTGTAAACCAAGGAAATAATACTCCCTTCCTCCCACACAAAATCTGCCCTGCATAATTAGGAAATGAGCTCTTTGTTGTAGCAACTGTTTGACTTACATATAGTGCCCAACACAATCGATCTCTGAACAGCTTTGTGGCCACTGCAAGCCATTGCCACTAATAATGTTACCTTCTCCCAGGTATTGACGGTAGAAAGGGCCCTGTTCTATTGTCTAGGGGTTCCTTCCGGAAACATATCAAATAACAATGACTTGAGCCTCACCCGGAAACCTCAGGAAACAAAATATCTCCCTAGATACACTTGACAGGCAATCCTTTCCCTGCCCAAGCACTGAGTCTGTGTCACAAACAAATAAATCTTTATTGGGGGTGTCAGGGGAGAGCCCAGAATAAACTTAGGAAGACAATAATAATAAATCAATAGGATGTGGGTGAGTGTATGTGTGTGTGTATATATATTTTACTAATACATATATATATATATATATATATATTATATATGTACTAATACATATATACATGTATTAGTAAAATTCCTGCCCTATATCCCATGGTGTCTTGGCAATAGTCTTAATTCAGTCTTTGTCTTGCAGAAAGATTAGCCAATAAGGCAAAATCTCCTACAAGAGCTACTTTCCTCTTGCACAACAGCCCCACTCACTGTTTGTCCTCCAGGGTCTGTAGAGCCCAGTGTTCAGGAAGGGCTATCTCCAGTCCCTAGAGACAGCCCTGCTTCATCTGCTCCTGGCCTCTGACAGGTGTTGCAACTACAGCTTTCATTCATTATTGGGTTGCAGTCTGTAATACATCCCCTCAGTTAAGCTGCTGCTTTCCATTTGTCACCCATTACAAAGCCACCTCTCTACAGAAAAGAGTCTGCAGCAGATTTGTACAGCAGGTACAAAACTGTACCAGAAGGAAAGCTATGAAGAGCCCACCCACACTTATGAACATACTTCAGACTCAGAAGTTTGCTAGCGAGGCCATCCTTGGTTCATCCCCAGAAGCTATTCTCAGGTGAGGGCTAGAGATGGGGGCAGAGTCCAGAGTAGCCTCACCGGTATATTTTTGGGTTTGGAGCATGCATGAGGACATAGGTGGGATGTGGTTGGTGTGTGTTCAATTCTGACCTTGCCAGGACCTACTACTACGTAAGTGAAGGCAAGCACCAAGAGGCCTGTGGCCATCTTGAGTGTGCAAACTACTTTGGACTGTTCTTCTCCCTCCTCACTAACAGGTGTGCAGAGTGAGTTTCTTGCTGTTTGGAGCTTCAGGACTTACAAAATAATGAACAACAAATATACAGTGTGAAGAAAGAGACTTGGATCTGAGCTCATGAGCTGCCAGGCTCAGCAAAATCTCTGTCGCAATCAGGGATCAGAGCTTTTTGGGGGGAAAAACATCCAACATCTAAAATGCTGTCCAAAGCACTGATCATCCTGAACTGGCTCTTGATCCTGACATATCATTGTGTCAAGCTCCACTTGACTTACAGAGGCCTGGGAGAGGCCATGCTGGCCTGGGGGAGTGAGTCCTGAGGGGAGTGTCCAGCCTTGGTAGGCTGTGATCATAAAAACACATGTTCTTGAATAGGTGCAAGTCCATGACACACTATGGCGATCTGCCTGGACTTACATGCATATACATACACACAATACCAACTCACCTCACCCTACTGTGTGGTTAGGAGTGCTAACTCTGGAACCCCAGTCTAACATAGACAAAATAGGAAGGCTGCACTGTGCTCATATGCAGAGCTGCCCAGTGTCTCTGGTATCCTCCTTTCTCCTTGATGGTATAAATGCTGCCTCTTCAGAACAGCATATTCCCTGCCGCTACTAATGAAAACACATGGTGTATTTATGCAAAAGCTCCTTCTCATTCCCGGTAATGACATTGGCGGTGGCAGCTCCTGTCTCCTCCTGCTGCCTCTCTCCCTTCCCAAGCACCCTTGTCATTTCCCTTCCCTTTATCGACAGCCTTTAATGGGATGAGTCTTTTGCCAGCAGAAAAGAGCCAATGTGTTCTCAGCGGCTGTCAAAGGCACTTCGACTGCATAAAGAGCCTCCCATGTGGTCTCACAGTTAAAATATATATACATACAACAGACAAAACTGTCACCGATGCGCCAGAACCATCATTAGCACTTGATCTTCTCAGCACAGAGGACATGCCTCAGCTAGTTATGTTCATCTGAAATCCTTTTTTAGTCTTAATTTTTTGGGGGGAGGCGGAGGTGCTATTTTATTTCCCCTACTCCACTTGGAAGGAGCTACACAAACCTGGTAGGCGCATTATGTTCCCACTAAGCATCTCTCTGAGAAGCTTTCAGAAACCGTCAGACATTCTCCCATCCCGCCCACCCTCCACCCCCCACCCCTGGGAGAGCTTAGAAACTGCCAAAGTCAGGCAGGGATAGCAGGAAAGGGAGAAATTATAGAGCATCAAGGGGAAGTGATAATCCGAGGCTGCACAAAAAAAGAAAAGAAGCTATTTCCTCAGCTGAATCAACACACGAGGACCCCAGCAATAACTGGCATCACTTTAGGGGAGCTTAGCAAGCAGACCTGGTTTCCTGCTTTTATAATGCAAGGTGCATTCTGCTTTGATTCACCGCTGGTCATCCACTTCGGCCTAATGCAAGATGCAACTGGATCAGGTCTTACATGATTGATCCAGAATGGAAATACCTATTTAACTGTCTCTTCCTTTCCCTTAGGTTTGGGGATGCAGATTTCCCCCAGTCCCTATGCAAAATGAGACGTGGGGCCAAGGTCAGTAAACATTTTACAATAGTTAATTTATTGAATAATGTTGCCTTTTTGTCTCCCTATATATTGCTTACCAATACATTGACGTTTTCTCAGTTTTATTCCACTATATTAGCTACATTATATGTGCCAATGCATACAGGTAATTTCTGTGGATAATTCATGGCCTGTAGCACATTTACCAGTGACACACCATAGCTAAAACTTGAGTTGGTCTGACTGGACACACAGTGTGTCTCTCTTCCCTGACTGAATGATGAAACTCTAATTGAGTTTTTCAACCTGAGGAATGTTATCAGTATAATGATAATTACATTATTATAGTTATACCAGTGTAATTTAAATTGTGGTGACTTTTATTCCAGACTGAGTGTGCCCACATAGGGAATTATACCAGTATAACTATGCCCGTATAATTAGGCCAGTGAAATACCTTCTGTAAACAAGCCTGGAAAATGAGGGTTCCTGTGTATGGACTTGCAATTACTAAGTAGGGGTTTGCTTTCCACAAGCATCCTGCAACATTTATTATAAATAAGCAACCTCCCTGTTTGCTATGAGACTTGAGAGCACAAGCACCAGGAAGTGATTCTTCTATAACAAATCAGGAGCAATATAATATCGGTGAAGTTTATGGCAGCTGCCACCTAAAATCTGGGGTGCCAGCAGGAAGACAAAACTGGAGGACTACTGCTGATAGGGAGCTACAACAGCTACTTGGCAGCTGCAGCAGTGCAGGTCAGGGTGTCCATTAGGGCTGTGTGAAGTTTCGGTAGCTGATTCAATTCGGAGGAGATTCAGCCCAATTCGGCAACTGAATCTCCAAATCCAAATCAAATTGGGAGACCCATTAAAAGGTCTAAATTGATTCGGAAGTCTGTTGTGGCACACAGAGGAAAAGGGCGAGGTGTGGGGGGTGGGCAAATCGATGCCCCCACAGCAAGAAAGGGATTGGGGCTGGGGCTGGGGCTGGGGCTGGGAGAAGCTGCCCAGATGGGGAGGGGTGGGGTGGGACTCGGGGAGAGGGGCTCCCACTGTTGCATGCTGCTGCATGCTGCTGGTCTGGGAGGGCATGGGAGTGGGCATGCGCTCCTGGATCTGCGTGGGGCAGGCTGGGCTGGGCTGCCCTCTGGGAGGCTAGCCCCAGCCACCCACCTCTGGGCTGTGCTCTGTGGGGTGGGTGGAGTTCAGGCTGCACTCCGGGCAGCTAGCCCCAGCCACAGCCCAGAGCACAGCCCTGGCTCCACCCACCCTGCAGACCGCAGTGGAGTGAGGGCTCTGCGGGGGGCTGCAGCCACCCTAAAATTCCCCATAGCCCCTCCTGCCCCCTCCCTGATCTGGGTGCACACACCTACCCCCATGCCCTGCTGCTACTCGCCCAGCTGGGGCATGATGGGGTGAAGATGCAGCTTGTCCGGGAGGCTGGAGTGGCTTCCACCGCTGTGTGCCACTTGTCTGAAGCTGCACAGTGGCACTGTGCCGTGCCTCCCTGCCCTGGCTGGGCGAGCGGCAGGAGGGCAGAGCCCCACTCCCAGTGCCTTCCGCCACCCATCCAGAGTGCAGTCCAGCCCAGCCCATCCACGCAGATCTGGGGACACACACCCCCTCTCATGTCCTCCTAGACCGGTGATGAGAGCCACTGGAGGAGCCACCAGAAGAGCCGCTCCTTTAAGAGGAGGCTAGATGAACACCTTGCCAGGGTCGTTTGACCCCAGTACTCTTTCCTGCCATGGCTGAGGGTCAGATTTGATGATCTGCTCAGGTCCCTTCCGACCCTACTGAGGAAGATGTCCCCTCCTTTCTCTGCTGCCAATATGCACATTAAGCAATCTGTATCTATCTGACCATGGGGTAAAATTCTTTCATGACCCAAATATGATAATCAGTCTGACCTGTAGTGGAGGGGTACCCTCCAGGTATCTAGCTTCCTTTCCTTTTCTGCCAGACATATCCCCTGTGTTCTTCTGTCACTGGTGCCTCATTTGGCTAGTGCAGTGAATACTCAGTGGCTATGTCTACTCATGCATCAAGGCGCTTTTCCTCTGAAACTATGGAGCAGCAGCACATGGCAGTGTGCAGTGACAGGAGCCCCCCTCCCAGAGTCCCGTGCCCCCACTCCCCCGCCCTGTCTGGGCAGCTTGTCCTAGCCCCATCCCCAACCCCAATCCCTCCCTCACTGTGGGGGTGTTGATCTGCCCCCACCCCATACCCCTTCCCTCCCCCTTCTGCCCAACACAAGAGACTTACCAGCTGGAGGCAGCTGTGTCCAGCATGGTCAAGGACTGCTGCCTGTTTAGTCTATGGCCAAATCTCCAAATCAAGTCAGGACTGTCATTCAAATCACTGAATCAAATCACTGTCCCTCTGAATCTGCTGAATCTGAAGCAAATAATTGCTGCTTTGCACAGGCCTAGTGTCCATCTCTACAGGAACGTAAAGGGAGGCATATCAAAATTCAAAGGAGTGATGCTACACCAGAAGCTGCTTTGATCTTTCATGGGGGTGCAAATTATCATATTCCAATAGGCCTGAGAGCTGATGGATGTGCTGAGAGCAGGGGTCTGGATTCTCAGTCTTCACATGTAGATCTGGTCCCATGTTAATGTATTTACAGCTAACTAGGCCACATTATGAAAGAAACCTGTGCAAGAAAAATGTTCAAAATCATATTGGAGCAATGAATATGTTTGAAGATGCTGCATAGTTCCACAGACAGAAAGGGAATCTAAATTCATCTACTTAATTATGCACTGTGAATTCCTTGCTCTGTTCTAACAGACACGCATCCAACAGCTATATAATAGGGAAAATCAGTATATATCGTAGTAGTTAGACATGTATCCATTACACCCAGCAGTTGTTAATCTTCAGTGAACGTATTTAATAATAGCTATTTATGTAACATACATTAACTACCCCTTTTAAACTGAAATTGAATGCATATTTGAGAACCTTAATTCAAAGTACTACTTAAAATGAAGTCTCTGAGCAAGGGTAATAAGGATTTAGAAAGCTGGCTGTTTAAGTGCTTGGGTATTAAGAAAGGTTATTGCAGAGAAACATTGAAAAACCAAAAGAGTTTTTGCATGGCAAATCTTTATCATCACAGAAAGCCAAAAGCATCTGATTGACAAGGGATCCACAGGCAAGGAGATGCCTGAAAGTCTGATGCAAGGCTGGATCCTGCATATGGGAGCCACGGTTAAGTACCCATAAGCAGTGAAAGCACCAGGGGCTGCAGTTCTGCACTGAGTTATGGGCTCCTCTCAGCCTGACTCCATAGCTCCGCTAAGCCTGCTCTGCATGGTGGGGATCTCCTTCTAGCAACAGAGTCACTCAACCCCTGCATTATGGAGCATCAGCCTCCTCTGGATGTCAGTGGAATGGGAGGGGAAGCCACTAGCACTTTCAATCTGGCTGCTAAATATTCTATGAAAATATTCATTTTTTATAAGGGGGACAAAAGAAAAAAGGGAATCATTAAAAAAAAACACACAATGCTGCCTGACCAGCTATTTTCCCACCAAGGAAGCAGGAAGGCTGGTGGTACCTCTCCTCCTCTGGCTGGGTGATCTTGGGAGAACCAAGCCAGAGACTCCACTGAGGAACAGAAACATCCAAAGCAGGGACATTTGGTCATCCAGGGCCCTTGTCACAGTTTGGGCTCAATGTTCTGCTCTGTGCAGATTGGCTGTTAGCTGCAGCCCCTCCACTCCCTCACAATGTCACTCTACAGCTCCTCCTCTGACCCTCTGCTCCCCTGTTCTGGTCCCCTCTCCCTGCTTCCTTTTTCTTTCTATTTGGCTGATCCCCTTCTAATTAACCCACTTTTAAAAAGTCATGGCACAAACATGCCGTTTTCTGCCATCACACTGTTAACTTAGTTGGTATGTTCCACCCTCCTCCTGCCCTGGGTGTCTCTGGTCTGGATAGGACCGAGAGGTCTTTGGACTTGTGCAGTGCCTGGCACTGTGGGATCCCATCCTTGGTTGGCCCATGGGTATTACTGTAAGGAACTTGGCTAATAATACCAGCAGACATCAGTGGCAGTGTGAGGCATGAATACAGGAACAGACCACATGGCAGCATCCAGGACTACTTTTTTCAGCCATTAACACACTGGTCCTTGCTTCTGAGTTTCTAGACTCACATTCGGCCCCTCTCCCTGCTCACCTTTTTCAGATATATTCCAGAATATTTTGCACAAGCTTCTTGAAAGTAGAAGACACTGTTGTATATTTGGTCAGTGAGTGAATAAACAGAAATATACCCCTCTTGAGGGGAAAAGATACCTGCTGGGTGGCAGGAAGAGGAAAGCAGTGAGTGGGTAAGTGACTGAAGGTAAAGAGCAGTACTATTGCAAGGGAGGGGCGAGCAGGGTGACTGCCCCGGGCATCGACACAAAAGGGTGCCAACAGGTGAGTTGAGAGTTGATATTTTGTTATAAATATTTCAAAAAGTTTTGGCTGATGTGGCAGATAATGTTGCCAATAAATGCTGCGTGCATGAACTCAGCCGCAGCATACACGCGGCCAGCCTAGCACCTTGGAGAGCAGTGTCCTGTTGGTGAGTCTGTTGGGGGGAGAAGGGGGAGGGGGAGGGAAGAGGCATGCATGGGGGAGACGTGCGCCCCCCAGATCTGTATGCAGGGTGAGGGTGAGCTGCTGCTGCAGGCTTGCCCCAGGTGCAAAACTTCCTTGCTATGACACTGGTAGAGAGCAGAAAACATTGCCTTTGCTTAGGGTAGTAGCATAGACAGATGCAGCAGAGGGAGTGGCCCTGTGATAGCTTAGTGGTTTCACAAACTTCAAGTCAAAATTACCATCCCCATGGTGATCACTGGAGGGCCCCATCACTGCAGCTTGCCTTATCTCTGGAGTCAGGATCCAACACTCGAAGCAGTACCAGAGGAGTTCAGCACAGTGATTCTGTGGAGTAGGCTTGATACTTCCACGTCCCAGGTAACTGAAACGTATCCCCTGGCACTAGCTTCAACGTGGCTGCATAGAGCTATATTATTATGGGGGCTGCCTAGCATGTACCCTGTGGTATGCAGCTGAAGCCAGTTTAAAAACCAAATGCTGGTTAAAGCAATAATGGATGTAGTTACATATACTAAACTTAACACTTTATTGCAGCAAGATGTTAGCGATAAAAGGAAATGCAATAACTTTCCAACCCCCACCCCCACCCCAGATCAGAGCATATTAGATATTCAGTGGTATTTGAAGGTCAAAGGGTAGGAACACACTACATCAGGGGTTGGCAACTTATGCCCTGCAGGGCCATTTTATTTGGTCCATGGAGCTTGGGGGCATTCTCCAGCATTTCAGTGGTGGGGGGGCTTTGCCCAAGTGTTGGGGAGAAGTGACAGCAGTGCCTCTGTTGTGGGGGAGTGATGGTGACTGCAGCTGTGGCTGCAGCTCTGATTCTGGCTCCTACAATGTTGGAAGTAGCCCATACTTGGAGCTAAGTTCTGTTAAAGTGGCCCCGCCACTGTAAAAGCCTTTTGCTTCCCATCCATAGATCAGCACAGGTTATTTGGGAAACGTTACTCCAAACAGGTTGTTAAACAGCAGCCAACATTTACAGATGAGGCACTGCAAAAAACAAGAAAAGAATTACAACACAGAAATGTAGGACACTTCCAAATAAAACTGCATAGTGACAGAATCATCATGCTGAGTGACATCGCATGTGCTTTATGCTTATATTGTCAGCTTTTTGGGGCAGGGACAGGACAGGGCAAGATGACAGTGGGCTATCTATGCAAGACACTTTAATGAGGAATGGACTGTTGTACTGCACAGCAGCACATCACGGCAAAAACAATGCAAATGTGGTAATGCATAGTAGATTAGTCTACTGCATGTTCAATATCACAAAAAAAGTTCACCTTTGCTACTGTGCATTAGCACAGCTCCTGCGCTTCATATTAGAGATACTAAACTTAATGTGCAGTAGCAAAGGTGCATTAATGAACATGTAGACATGCCCAGCATGTTACAAAAATAGATGCACTAGAGGATTTTCAAGGTGGAATAGAACCATCCTTAGGCACAAAAGCCATTTAAAGTCTAACGTGTGAAATGGAATCTGGTCCCCAGGTTTTCAGAAAGGTGGCAGGACAGAAAGAGCACTCAGATGTGCCCATGCAGCTAGTTCTGTTTTCATTCTATCAAAGTGAACTGCAAGAGCAGGTCTGGCAGTGATGATATACCACTGTTGCAGGACATGTGGCACCATGCTGAAAAATGGAAGGTTGAAGGAAGCTGCTTATTTGCATGGCAGTGGCAGGTGGCTACATGAAGAGAAGAGATGCATCCTGGGCTGCCCCCACAGGTCCTGCAGTCAGAGAAGAAAAGAAAGCAAAGCTTTAGCCTTCTTGTGCCCTTGATCGGTTCCTACATAGATTAGGGTTGATGAGGTTGAGGTCTCTGTCTTTTGGCCATGTTTCTGAGGAGCTGTTGAAGCCCATCAGCCACTCAGTGGGCACATCACCAAGAGACATTTACTGCACAGTTAACTAATTAGCTGTGCAGTAAACATTTTGGCATCTACACATGTGCCCCTATTAGGCTGGAGTAAACTAATTTACTCTGCAGCAGTACTAAATACAAGTACAATCCTGCTGCAGAGTAAAAAAACTCCACAGCAGTACATGTGTATATACTGCACAGCTGGCTGGGGCATGAGGGTGCTTCAGTGTGGGAGCTGCCTGCTGGCTAGCCCCATGCTGAAGCTCCTTCATGCCCTAGCTAGCCCCTCTGCAGCACACTGAGCTGGAGGGTGCAGCCCCAGGCTGGCAGGCTGACCACCTGGCTCCCTGTCAGCTGGAGCTTCTCCGCCTGGGCTCCACGTGCTGAGCCTGAATAAACTGAGGAGCTTATTGCTCCAGGCTTAATTGCTCCCAGAAGTATGTTCAAACATCATGCCCAGGAGCAATTAACTGTGGAACAATAAGTTCCGCAGTTTATTCAGGTACCGTAATTGCACATGTAGACGTGCCCAGTTTCCCTAGGATTAGTCCTGTTATGGCTACAGTGGAGTTGGCTCCTGCCTGGGGGAATGAAGGACAGAAGGACTCTGCTCTCTGCTCTTTGCACCTTCATTATAATATCAAAGCTCAACTGCTTGGTGAGTGAAGGGATAGCTTTCTGCTTGAAAACTGGTGGCTGGAAACCTATGACCTGCAAAGCCATTTTAGCTGAAACCGAGGATGCAGCCCACCAGTGGAAAGCACTGAGTACAAGGCAAGGCTTTGCCTCAACTCTCCCATGCTGGGGCAGTAGACACCCTTCCTTCCCACCAAATGGCTCAGCTGGACCTGTAACAATTTTATCTCTTTCATCCCCAAAACGGAGCGCCTCCCCCATTTCTATGTCTCCAAGGCCCCTACCCCAGTCTATCTGCCTCCCCCCTCTTCTTCTAATGGCTGCTTTCTATCCTCTTCCCTGAATCAGAGGACTTTTGCACAGCTCAGATGACCAAGGCAGCCACACACTATAGTGCTGACTTTCTGACTCCCTCAACCTGGGCAGCTCAGTCCATCTCTGTTTCTCATGTCCAGTGTCTAGGTGAACATGACAAAAAGGCCAGAATGGATGCCACTTAGGATACCCCTTATGCAGCTCATTTTCTTTCTTCCTCTACCTCTTAAGGAGTAACACACTTTCTTTTTCCTCCCTCCTTCCCAACTCTGTGTTCTTCTTTCTCTTTGGGTGTGGAAGGAATGCCTGCACAAGCTCATAGGACTGTGTTCACAGGTGTTACACCTCTGTTCAGCAACCATTCATTCTCATACACTAGTGAAAACATGGAGGTGCTCTTGGAGCTAATACAGATGAGTCAGCAGTCATCAATAGCACACCATGTGATGAAAATCTGCCTAATAGAGTTTGGTTGGCTGCAATCTCCTCTGGATGATCAGAGCTGCAGATCAAGCTTGCAGAGAGAGATTTTTGCGTGTCACATACACATGTGTATACAAAACAGGAACCTTTAGCTGTTGCATTGTCACAAGAAAATGTCTCATTGGTGTTTAGGGAATGAAAAGGAGACCAAATTTGTGTTTGTTTTGGCATTTATTTGCATGTTAACAGTTTGGGTTTTTTTTCTATGCCTCTTGGTATAACTTATGGGACTGAAATAGCAGGGAAGAAGTATTTCTTATATCAGTTTCCGTACCACTTGTAAATTCTGTGACCACAATTGTTTCCAGTCTTTACTTTTCAAAGATTAAAAGATTTTAAAGGCAGTCAAAGCTATTATAGTTATCTGGCTTGACCTTTTGCACAGGCCAGAGATCTTCTCCCAGTATTTCCTGTATCATGTCAGTGGGCACTGACAGATGTGCACCTAGTCGGTCTAACTCATGGCACTTCACATAAAACGCCATGAGTTACAGCAAGCTCCTGACCCAACAGATGTTATCTGTTGGATTGGGAGGGTGGAGAATCGAGCTGCACTTTGGAGTCAATCCAGTGAGAGATGCTTCATGTCTGTAGCCTCTTCACCTAGCCCCACCCCACCCCACCCCACCCTCCCAGCTCTGGTGCTGTCTCAGGTTGGGAGGGGGAGAAGGCAGGGGAGGGATGTCTGTTCTGGGGTTTGGCCAGCTTCCACTGGGGGGGGGGGCGTGCACTGGAGCCCCTACCTTGGCGAAGCTCCAATCCACCAGCCACACTCTCCAGTGCAAGCTGGGAAAACCCCAGACAGAACTTCCCCCCCCGCCCCTCTTCCCCTGCTCCCATCCTGATGGGGCTGGGCTGAAGCAGCCCAGCCCCACTCCTGGCATGCACTAACAGAAGTTAATGAAGGCGCTCCATTTGGAGTGCCTTCATCTGAACCCTGATGAAGTGAGGATTCATTTATTATGCAGTCAGGCACCTTTTAAAGCATTTTGCAGCCATTCACTTTTGTCACTTCAAAACTGTAGAGTGCTTTCAGTAGCTGATAGCATGACAAAACATCACTTCTGTCAGCGCCCAAAGGCATCTTTTGGAGTTAGACCAAATCTTGTGGCAGGACCTCCAATTTTGAGTAAGGACTTCCAGTGAGGCAGGATCCAGCAGTTCCCATTTAAGTTGTTCCAGTGGTTAATCAACCTCTGTTCAACACTTGTACTTTATTTCCTATCTAAATTTGCCTAGCGTTAGCTTCCCCTCCGTAGGTGGTATTCTGCCTATTTGCAAAATTGTGTGTCCCTTTGGTGTCTTCCCTTGCTCGGGTTACTTCTATGCTGTGATCAAGCTACTATTTAACCTTCCCTGGGAGAAGCTAAATAGCTGGAGCTTCTTTAATCTGTAAGGCTGGTTTTCCAAACCTCAAACATGTTCAGTTTTTCAACACCCTGTTTTTGAATGTGAAAGCCTGAATTAAACAGGGTATCCAGCAATTGTCTCACCTTGCTAATCACAGCTACAACACTGTCTTTCTCTTCTAGTTGATACTCTTTTGCTTATACCTCAAGAGTTGTATCAGCGCTCATAGCTACAGCATTACTCTAGGTGCTTGTGGTGAGTTTGTTTTCCAGCATGACCTGTAAGTCCTTTTCAGAGTAACTGCTTTTTAAATCCAAAGTTACTTCTGTATATGTACACTTCTCATCCTGCATGGCTATCCTCTCTGTCTCTCTATTCCTAGACCTCTAGGGTTGGCTGTCTTTTCTCTGCTGCAAAAGCCCCAGGATTGGCAAATTAGAAACAATTGAAACATTTCATTTTGACCCCCCTAAATTGCTTCATTTCCAAGGTTTTGAATTTTATAAATGGCATTAAAGTTATTTTGTAGCTGTAAGTCATTTACCTCCCCCCCATCAGACTATTTTGTTTTAAAAAATTAAAAACTGGGCATTTTGTTTTGTTTCCAAAACAAAATGAACACATACTTGCAAAATGGATTGATGAGACCGTATTTTCACTCAGAAAAAAGTTTCACATGGATAATGTCACTGTCCAAATTATAGCATGACAGAGAAAATCTCATAAAAATTCAAGAACTATAAATATTAAGCCTTCAGAGGAAACACTAATTCATACAGGCTACAGATAAAAAGCACAATCTCAGTCTAATTCGTGTTGCTACATGCATTGTTTACTATATTATCATAGTCCTATGTAAATCAAATAATGTATACCAGCAAATGTACAACATATGCCTTGCTGTCCAACCCAGAGTAGTATTGGAAGTAGACCCTTCAAGTGTTATACTTGCTTTAGGTGATTTTAACTGGGCAGCTTTCTCTGCTTTTTCATTAATACCCTTATTCATGGCAACAGATCATTGCCATGCCTCTCCTGGCTGGGAACTACTCTGAGTCCATCAGCCTCTTTTTGCTGAAAGCCCCAGACTAGACGTAAAACACCTCAGCACAAATCTAAACAAAGTGTCTCTTTAATGGTCGCCAAAGGGGCATTTTCCTTTGGAGCAAATCTATCACTGCAGCGAGTGTCAAACTTAAGGGTTAGCTCTTTAGGCTGAAATTGCTCTGGCATGCTCAGTCTGGCTCAGAGGTTGGAGAGATGCCATAGCCCTGCACACCTCGGGTGGGATGGAATTTATACTAGAAGTGACTAAGTGCTCTCCAATTATCAATACTGCAAGCCTGGGGAGAGCAGGGCAAGTTAATTAGCCTCCGCAAATCAACTCGGGGGCTAGCTGTGGGGACTGCGGAAACTCAAGTTTGTTCTTGAGCAATTCTGCACATGCCTTCCCCCTTCTTCAATTCTTATCTTGCACAAAGGGTGGGTCATGGCAGCAGAAAGTTACCCTCCCCCCCCCCCCCCCCCCCCCCACACACACACACACTCACTACCCGACTCTACTCAGATAAAGAGGACTGTGGGCAAAAGGAGCTGATTTCCTATTCTACCCAGCTCCCTAACTGATTGATTTATAGAGTGTGAGATTAAGGGCTGGAGCTGGTAACAGGGAGCTTTGAAATGAATGAAATTGCAAAGAGGATTTATAAGTGTAGCTGAGCTGAGCTGGCAGCTACACCATGGCAGCCGCTTCGTGCCAGGTGGGAAGGAGAGGGAGCAGCAGAGCTGGCAGACACCTCGAGCACCCAGCCAGCTGTTGATTTGTACACAGGGACGAAGACAAAGGGAGAGAATCCATGAACCCAATAAAGGTTTCCTTCTCCTCTCCCCAAATCCTGACCTGAATGAAGTCACTCTCACCTCCAACCTGGGAGACTACTTTATAAAGCTAATATAAGTGTCATCAGAGGCAGGCGCAAGGTAAAGTGTGTTGAAATGAAGGTTTATATCATAGGACATCTCTGTGGGCACAAACATCTCATTCTCACAAGGCAACATGTTGCATTTTCCCTTATTACATAGTTCATTGCCTCTCTCCTGCTGTCTCCCATAACGTGCTACCCAGTGGGCCGCTCTAGGACATTAAACGGTATTTTCAGTATTGGTGTCATTTTACATGTTGCCATTCTCCTGGGCCAGTCCCATCTGATACTAATAAAAAAAACTGAAAAGTAATAGAGGAGTGTCTTCTATCACTCAGAAAAGCTCATTGTCTGAAAACTGTTCAGTGCTCTTTTAGCAGATCCTGGCTTGGTCTAGAAACCTCAAACCTGTTCCTTCTAAGAGTGGTGGAGATGTAGCTCACAGAATTACTTCTGAGAATATAGGTGAATATTTTGGGAGCTATCCACCTCAAAAAACAGAGCCTGGTAGAGGATCTCTCCATCTCTGGCAAACTTTCCAGGTTTGCTAAAGGTCCAAATTTACTTTATGATGTTTATAAAAGTTGCATCAATGCATTTCTGCCTACTCTACCATGCCTGCATCTGGACTTGATTGAGATAACTAGAGGTATCTGGAAATAGTGGACGTTTTCTGGGAGATTTCATGTGAATTTCAGCATTATATTCTAGGCCATTTCACAACCTAGGAATTCCTAATTTTCATAGAGGTCCACAAAATATTGTCGTTTTCCTATCAAAACACAGGAAATGACAGCTGTGCATGCTTTGATTGAGAACAAATGGGAAATGTTGAAACTGAAAAAGTTAGGCACACCATTCCGTCCATTCAAAAATAGGATTTGCACACAAGCTTATTTCAAGTAGACCAGTATCTACTCCGTTTTGGTCTGTTCTGTTTGATATAGACTCTTACACTGTGCTTATCACTGTAGTATCTGAGTGGCTTCTAGTCATTCATTAACCAACCTAATAACTGCCACACATTGGTTCTCTCATCTTCTCCCAAGGGGGAAAAACATGTGCAGTGGAGCATATTATGCTGGATATATTTTATTCTTTATACCCATGCATGTTTTACTATGCATTTTGCTATGACCTCATGAGAAAAGAGATAGTACAACAAAATGTACCAGACGCTTAGAGAGAAATGCAGCCAGGTTTGTGATACCCATTGTTTTTGTAGGAATCCTTTCTAATTTGGGGTCAGCATCCAAGGAAGACCTGTCTTCTGCAGAGACGAGTTTCCCTTATTGAAGAGTTCCCTTGTGCCGGAGCCAAGAAACTGTTGATTACAGTCTTTGTCCTAGAGCTTGAGTGTTGAGCCTTCTTGGGGTAGTTTATTATGTTTGGCCATGGGTGGAAGAAATGAACGTTAGGAGGCTCGGTAGAGACTCTGAGGCTCGGTAGAACTTCCAGGGTGGACAGGACTGCTGCTGGGAGTCAAGATTCAGGGTTTTCAGTTACTTTGGGCTTTAGAGCATCCTTAAGGTCAATGCAAGCTATCAGTGTAGACACAATCTTGATAAAAGTTTAACCCTGTCACAGAGAGAGTAACAGAGCAGCCCCCTATTAGCCCTTGCTGCCACAAAGGCTGAGTCTCCTGTTTAGTCTTGGCCTTTCTTTTGCCCCCTCTGCCACTGAAGGTAACATCTTTCTCTTCTCCCCTTTTATGTAGAGATTCACTCACTTCCATTCTTTAGAACCTCCCTTAAAACCTTCTGCTCTTCTACTGCTGACTCCTTTCAGAATGTGTTGCTATGTGCCTCTGAAAGATGCTGTTGTAAAGGAGTAAATTATTCTACGCTGTGCCTGCTCCATCTCACTGGGCACATCTACATATGCTATTAATGCAATATAGGCTTACTGCACAGTAAAATACTGCACAGTGAGCCTTCCCTGGGAGTGTGTCTACGCATGCACCCTGTTGGGAGCAAACCTGCTCGCAATGGGAGCAGCCTAGTACAGGGGTGCTCCTGCCCTGCTTTGCCCCCTGTAACCACCAGAGGGAGCTCCAGGTATCCCCAGGGTGCTAGCCCAGGGGATGGCAGGATGTATAGGGGCTGGTCCCAACGTGCACAGGGCCAGGAGAGCTCTGCTGTCTACAGCAGTAGCTGTCTTCTGGCCCTGTGCACATTTAGAGGGGTCCTAATGTGCATGGGGCTAGGAGAGAGCTGCCACTACAGTCAGTAGAGCTCTCCTGGACCTGTGCACATTGGGACACATAGCTGCCAGCAAGCCCTGTGCCCAGCAGGGAGCTAGCCAGCAGCAGCCCCACAAGTGGGACAACTGCCAGTGAGCCCCTGGCTGAGCGGGAAAGCAGAGAGCAACCCCATCCTGGTTCTGATTGACTCTCACCTCCTGGGGGGAGTCGGGAGTGAGCAGTGACAGGATTGAGGACAGGGAACTCCCCCGTTCCATGTGGCCCCCTCCTGGTGTGGCTGGCCAGGAGCAAATTTTCTCCCAGTCAGCAGGCACGTCTACATGAGACCCTGACTGCACTGTAACCCTATACTACTGTGCAGTAGCGCTGCAAGACAAAAACTGTCATGCAATGCTACTGTGAATTAGTACTATGCTACTGTGCAGTAGTGTCACAAAAAAGGCATTTGCCGGCGCATCTGTGCTGTAATTTGGGTTACTGTGCAGTCATGTAGTACTTGCTCATACAAGTACTAAATAATGCACACCAACAACTGTGCAGTAGCATCCCATGTAGACACAGCCAGCATCTACACAAGCACTAGTATGAAGTAACTACTGTGCAGTTAATCTAGTACCTGTATTTACAGGTACTAGCTAACTGTACAGTATACTAATTTATGGTGCAGTAAATGCCATGTACATATAGACAGTGGCATAACAGTTTATTGTGCAGTAAATTAGTCTACTCTGCAGTAAAGTCTCTCATGTTCATGTGCCCACTGAGTATCCTTTCCAGGTAACGCTGTATGTTAAGTGCGCATTAACCAGTACTTAACTGACACTTCAACAAAAAGGGAGGCCTAGGGACACAGATAGGACATCTCTGATTATGCATTGCAGTCATTATGATCAGTGCCGTTACCGTAAACTAGACAGATTGGACCTAAAGTAAAGTGAAATCTGACCCCACCCATTTCTGTTGGGGTTGCCATTATCTAATTGGATTTGATGTAATATATTGGAATATACATAATAATAATGACACAAATTGGGCATCACTCTTTCTCAGAGAATAAATAACCCCCTGTTATTGTAATGAGCACAGCAAGGGGGAAATAAACGGAGGGTGCACATAATCTAGTATTCTCTGTCAGGAGATAATGAGTCTGTGTTCCTGAAGGTTGAGTAAATGGCAAGGGTGAAATTCACCCTTGAGCAATGGGCCAGCACAAGATGTAGGTTTTGCTTAAATCCCACTTGAACTCTTAAACTAGGGCTAAAAGTGTGCATAGGTGTTTTGGTGGCCTTCTGCACATGGGTACATTTCTTCACAGGTGTCTCCAACTCAATTCACTTTAAAGGGACCTGTTTTTCCAAATGCACTGAGTATCCACCTCCTAAAAATCACTCCTCTTTTAGAGCTACCTCTGGAAAAAGATGAGATGCCCCAAGTCAGTTGCTTTTGAAAATGTATGCCTGTGTGATAGGTTAGTGACCACTACCCTTGACATAGTTCCATTAAGCTTTGACAGTGCCAAACACTTCCAGGGAATGGGGTTAATGCTCAGGATGGGCAGCTTTGCAATATGATGTCCAAAGACAACGTTTCTTCCTAACCCCAAGCAGTAATGGTCAGCTTGTGCCATGGAGCCAGAAGTTAAGGCTACCTCATTAAGTGTTCATCCTTACTAGGATTTCAGATGATGAAAGCCATAGCTATAGGCAATCCTTTCTATATCTTGTGGCAAGGAGTTGCACATAGTAACCACACATTGCATAAAAGTCCTGTTCCTTTTATTGGTTTTGAATCATCTGCCTTTTAATCTCTTCCATTGAAAACCAGCTTCTTTTTAGCAGGCTCTCCTAGTTTAGATACTTCCTTCTTACCATTTAGATTGGAAACAACTTAGAAAGGTGCATTTATTGATGTATTTTCATTCCTAATAGGAGACACAGAGGCAATAAATGAAAAATAAGGAAGAAATACTGAAAACTGAATACTTGTAGCAAACTTTTGGTGAGCAATTTACTACAGTGGCTGAAAAGTGGAGGAAAACATTTTGTGAGCTTTTTTACAAGAAAAATCCCCTCTTTGGTTGAAACACTGAAAAAAATTAGATCTGTAATTACCTGCTGAAGATATTCAAGTAAGGTTGCTAGGCAGAGGTCCAGCACTAAGCATGGATACTGCTTCAACCCTAATTATATCTTCTAAAAGGTGCTGAGAGAGTCCTTTGCTATCTAAAGCTCCTATTAGTAGTAATCGTGGCACATAACAACCTCTCATGCAGAGGTTCTCAAACTGTGATCCGTGGACCACCACTGGTCCACGACTTCCATTCAAGTGAACTGCAGAAAGCTTGCAGAACAATCAAAAATATCTGTACTTGTAAGGTAAGGCTACTGATATTAAAATATAAGTTGTGTGCTTTGATACGGAGAACAAAAAAGTTTATTAAGTGGTCTGATGAGACCCTCAGCAATTTGCAAGTGGTCCGCAAAAAAAAAAAGTTGGAGAACCACTGCTCTAGTGTATTTATCCTAACCTTCTGACGATGTAGAGCTGAACCATCATTCCAATGGTACCATGAGGAACAGAAGGCTAGAGAGGTGGCGTGACTTCCCCCAGGTCACATGGCAAGTCAGTGGCAGAACAGGGCCCTCCTGAACCTGAGGCCAGCTCACTAAGCACTGGATCATCCTGCTTTACTTCACAGGGCTGCATTTACCCTTAGAGAATGCTTTCCAGAAATCCATCACCACTTGCAGACAATCATCTGACAGAAAAATTCATTCTTTGCTACGAATGATTGCCCAGCTCCACTATAAACAGACACATACAATCCCTGTTAATAGTGGGTATTTATTCCAATGCATTCATATATAACTATTGATGAACCTCAAACCATGCCATAACAAGCCTGTAAGAGTGATTTAGCACTCCTGCCACAGCATTAAAAGAGCCAGTGTCTTACTTTCCTGTGCAGTACTCAGAAAATCACATAGCTGTTCTTTCCAATGCCATCAGCCCTCGGGTATAGCCCATGGAGCAGAAAGGAGTGGAGATCTCCATTCAAATGTGGACAGGGGTGTCCATCCCTTAGGCACAGCAGAGCTTTGACTCTCCTCCCAGCAGTGCTGTAATTGGTTGCCTGGTAGTGTCAACACTGATTCCCCATGCAGCTTCAGCCTGCTGGAAGAGGGGACAGTGCACATGGCATTGTGCATTATTCATTATTGCCACAGCATCCCACATTGGTGACAGCTGGAAAGAGCTGCAGGCAAAGGGGTGATTTAATAGGGTGAGTGGACTGGGGAAGAAGAGAGTAAATCACTGTGTAGGTGAATGGGAGAATTAGGTGAGTGACGGGCCAGGTACATCAGGAAGAAAAATGCGGAGAAGAAAAGTTCTGAGAAGAAAGCTAGTTGGAGGACGGTAATGACATATGTAGTAAGAACAATAATGAACTGGCTTGGATCAGTCCAGGGATCCATCTGCCCCAGGTCCTGTCTCTGCAGGTCATGTCAAACTAAGCCAGTAGTAGATGCTTCCTAGGGACCCATGAAATTCCCAGAGCGGACAATTATTCATTAACATGCCCATAGATGTTTCTTCCTAACCCCAGGAAGCTAATGGCTGGCTTATGCCCTGAAGCGTGAGGGTTTAAGTCCCCTGCAGATTTTTATCCCATTTAATGTATCTGTAGATATTCTCTGTATTCATACAAATGTCTAATCCTTTTTGAATCCTACTAAGCACTTTGCTTTAGCAGGCAGGATATTATTAATCATAATGCTTTGCTCTTAGACAGCACTTTACCTACTCAAAGCACTGAACAAGCAGTGAGTAATTAACCCTCCCTATGCCTCATGAGGAAGGGAATCACCATTCTCATTACTACATTGAAGGAGACACCAAACATACAAGGGCAATAACTTAGATTGGATCACGTGGGAAGTCAGTGGCGGGGTCAGGGCTAGGATCCAAATCTCTGCTTCTCTGCCCTGTACATTAGCCACAAAGCAAACCTTCCTCTCTGCTGAATAAAGCTTCCAGACCTGTTTTGAACCCCAGAAGGGACTGGGTTTGGACATGAGGTCAGCTCCTATTTCCTCCAAGTTGGGTCATCTTCACCCAGGTGGAGGCACATGATTCTGGCTCTCCCTGTAGTCAGTCTGGTTAAAAGTACACTCCGCCTTCCATGAAGAGCATTAAAAAGGAAAGTGTACTTTCCCTTTTTACCAAATTTTGTATAAACATTTTTTGGCAAAACAGAAAATTCAGAAAAACTGGAGGAAAAAAATCAGGTTAAAAACCAAATCTCCCACCCCCCAAAAAAACCAAAAAAACAAAAAAGAAGATACTTTCCTTCATGGTTTTTCAAGGTAACCTGAAAATGAAGTTGACAATAGAACATTTCTTAGAGGCATTTCTGTGTTGTCACAAACCCATTCTTTTTCATTGAGAAAATGGCAGTGAGGCATTTAGGAACATCTCAAGTGCAGAGCAGAAAAAGAAGCTGCAAAGAAATAAAAATAATAATAATTACTGCAATCAATTCATATATTGCTCTTTTGAGAGTGTTTTGCACAGGAGGCAAGCATTGTTATCCCTATTTGACAAAAGAAAATGATTAAAAAACTCCTCAGCTGATTTCTTCCAAAGTCTTGCATGCTTGTCCTGCCCAGGAGTGCACTGCATGTTAACTCCTTCACTAATGAAAACCAAACACACTCATTCCAAGCCCAACAATGAGCAGGGCTAATAAACCCAGCATTTGGACCCATGACCTTACCAGCCTGGTCCAAACCACCAGGAGATGGATAGCTCCTTAGCAGGGGGGGCATCCTTCTAACTCCAGCACCAAGCTTCCACTGTTGGCTAAACCCTGATGAGCAGTGGTGCAGGCGGGGATCTCCCTATCAGTGCATGCACTTAGAGGTGTGTAGGGTAGAGTGGTGCGAAATTTCGCTGGCTGTTTCATTTTGACGCTGTTTCGACTTGTTTCGAGCTCGAAACAGCAAAATCAAAACAAAATGAAGGGCTTCGAAACAGCCTCAAAACGAAACGAGGGCAGTCAAAACATTTTAAAAATGTTGAAACATTTTGAGTTTCAAAGCCGAAGCTGGGTTTGCCTGCAGGGAAACCCAGGAAAGGGAGGGGGAAGAGGAGGGAAGGACTGCTCTCATATTGACTGTGACAGTTTGGCTGCCTGAGATGCTGCTGATGTTACTGTGCTGCTGACTAGGTTATTGCCTGTTGTTATTTAAAGTGGTGGACCAGGCTGAGGCTGTAGGGGAGGAGGAGACCCCACTGGGGCACACTACTGTGTTGTGTAGAGGCCCCAGCAGCAGTGAGGGCGCACCTTAACACACACACACACAGTCACATGTCATGAGTTTTGCTTGTCCGCAGCTTAAGGTGCAGTTTCCCAGAAACCCCTGCGCCTATTTCCTTGAAACTTGGCAGGTTTTGTGGCCTCAGCAGGGGCTACCATGCCTGATGTTTTCACCCCCCTGTGCCTTCTTACTTACAACTGACATGAGTTTTTCTTTCAACACTTTGAGATCCAGTTTCCCAGAAACTTACTTATCTCCTTGAAACTTGGCAGGATTCATGCCCTCAGATGGGTCTACCATCCCTGCTGTTTTCATCCAAATCTTCCAAAAAATGACAGTTATAGGCAGTTTGTGCTTCCCCATTATAGCCTACGGGTGAAACGTCGAAACAGCGTCAAAACAGCAAAACTTTTTTCATGAAACGAAATGGAACAGCAGTTTTGAAACTAAATGAAACTCGAAACAAAACACTGTCCCGCTGAAATGGCAAAACAGAAGTTGAAACAAAATGGTGCTGTTTCGCATAGCCCTAGTGTAAGAGTGAGGGTTGGCGGGGAGGAGGGAGCAAGAAAAAGGAAGGCCACTAGTAAGAGAATAAAGAGACACAAATGAGGGAACGAGAGGCATGAGAGGAAAGACACAGGGTTTACTAACCATGCTCATGTCCAGAAATTATCTTGGGGGCTTTTTCTGATCACAAGGTGAAACTCTGCCATGCTGGACAGTCACTGTATGGCACTGGTGACCTGAAAATGTATAATCACCAACACTGAAGTGCTCCAGATGTTACTGCTGTTTAAGTGCTGGAGTGGCTCTCCACCCTCTAAGCTTGCCCTTGGCTTGCCACCCTTGGAAGAAGGTCATGGAAAGTTTCTCAGATTGGGAGGATGATCTTCCTTCACCTCTGGATATGTCCCCTCAAGCTAAACAGAAACTGCCCGTTACTTTTCCAACCAAAATCCTCATCTCCCAAACAGAAAGATGTTTATTGCCAGATAAATCATGCTGTAGCTCATGGAGCTGGCTCAGGGCAGCACAGTGACATGAAACTGCAAGTCAGGATAATCACAGGTGTATATCATATCTCAGGGGAATATGATATCAAAGGCACACTCTTCTGTATGAAGACAGCAGCTTGGATTTGCTCAGATATCAAGTGCTCGCTGAGTATGGCATGTCTATGCCTCTTCTCTTCTATCTGGTGCACTTAAGTGCCCTCTCTCTGGATTGCTATTGCCCTCATCTATCCAGAATGCTAATGCACCAGAATATATTTGTATTATCCCAATGTCATTTCCGTTGCTGGTAAATATGATATATGAACTACCCGGCCTGTGTTGTTAATGGAAACTCTGGCACATGCAGGAGCCAAAGGAAAGATTTTCAGGCTGGTAAAAAACCTAAAGTTTTAAGAGCCTGCATTTTAAATTGAGGCAGTCTTCCCCACTGCCTTTGCATACCTGCCATGGGGGCTGACTCCTGATGGGAGGTGAGAGAAGGCCTGACCACGTTTCAAAAAGTTTCAGCTAGCGCCTCCTGGAATATATGTGTATGCATGATTGTAGGTGCAAGTATCTACACGTGATGTAGCTAATCTGTGGTTAAATCACACCTCTGCTTTAGCTCTGGGCTCTTTTAGGGCCTTCTTATATGTTGCACTATGAGCTACCACAGTGTTAGTGTTAGCTTCAGTTTGGTGTAGTCTAGGGGTGGGTAATTATTGGGGCTAGAGGGTCACGTAGGGAGGTTTGGTGAGCTACTACAGGCCAGATCAGAACCCTCACCCCCCACAACAGTGCACCAAAACTCCCTAGGTGGTTTGGGAGTACTGGATGGGGCGGGTGGGGAAAGTCATATAGGGGAACTGTACACATGATGGAGCTCTGCTCTGACGTGTGCTAATTAGCTCATGTCAGAGTAGACTCAATGAATTGAGTCTGCTGAGAATCTGCTGGAGTGTGCTGATTAGTGCACTCCAACACACTCCACGTCACGTGTATTCAGTGTCCCCGCATTTCAAAATACTGGTGGGGCACTTTAACTACAGTTTGTTGAACAAGTTTTAGTTAAAGTGCCCCCGCAGCCATTTTGAAGCGTGGGACACTGAATACACATGATGCTGCCACCGCTTTAGAGAGTCGCTCTAAGAGCTGCTCTAATTCAAGCGTGCCCCTCCTCCACCCCAGAGAACATGTATAGACATCCATGGAGACTGGCCTGGGACACCTGCAGGCAGGGCATGCCTGACTGGGTGAATGGGAGGGGGCTGCAGCAGTGCGGGGGGCAGCAAATGGAAGCAGTACAGGCAGGTGGAGCCAGGGCCAGGGGCTTTGGGCTGCACTAGTTAAAGCTGCCCCCTCCCCCACTCCCTTAGCATGCATATAAATTGGCTCTGGCAAATAGAGAATTCTGGGATGCTGCATGTTTTTTATGTTATCCAGAGTCAGCCTGGAAGGTGAGCAAGAATCAGCTGCAGCAGGGCTCCCTGTTTGTACACACAGACTTCCAGTGAACTTAGGCAAGGAAAGGTCATGTGCCACCTTTCACATTTCTCTTTACAAGCAATGGTTGAAAGGGAGGCAAAGCCATATTTTGCAAATCCCAGAGTTTAATTAAGTCTTACAAGCTTAATGCTAATAGAACCCTCCCCTGTTCCACATCCCTGTCTCTCATACAGCACTCTGAATAGGAGACTCTGAATGTGCCATACAGAGCAACCCTCATGGCAATCCTGTGTGGGATAGACACAAGTTGTACCTAGGCCCACCCTAGAGACAAAAGACTGAGTGAGATTCGCTGAGGACCTGATTCTAGTTTGCATGCTGCCAGGCTTCAGTGTCGGCTACAAGTCTAAGGGCACCTGAAGTAGGCATGTTGGAGGAAAAGTGCCCAGTGATTAAGCCACCAGCTGAGGGGATCGCAGACCTGGATTTAATCCCCTGCTTCCCCACAGACTTCCATATCTCAGCTGCCCCTGTGGAAACAAAGTTAAAATCACTGCTTTACCTCTCAAGGACGATGAGGGTAGCAGTATTACAAATGGTAAGGTACTCAAGGCCTAGGGCTCCTATACACATGCATGGAGCAGGCTTCAAAGCTCTGGAAATCCAGAGTGCCAGAGCAGACTTGATTAATTGAGTCTGCTAGAGCATGGAAGATGACACACTCCAGCAGCCCTCCATATCATGTGTATCAGCATTGTCATGTGTTTCCGCGCTGAAAAAATGGAAGTGGTATGCTTTAAAATAAAACACGTTCTATGAGCTTTAGTTCAAAGCGCGCTACCACCATTTTTTCAGTGCAGGGATGCACAGTGATGCTGATACACGTGATGCACGGTTACTTTTAATTGGCATGGCTTGCTAATTAAAGTGCCCGGCACCTCGTCCCACAGCACATGTAAAAATGCCCGCAGTGATTTACTGATCACAGAGGCTTTGAAGAACACACAGTGGGTGCAATTCGATTGCCCTCTGCATATCTGAATGACACTTAGCCAGCTGCTAGACACATCTACACAAGATGTTTACTGTGGAGCTGACTAATTAGCTCCATGGTAAAGTCTCAGCATCTACACACATGGCCCTATTAGGCCGCAGTAAACTAATAAACAGCACTGTAGGATAGTACTTGTAAACACAAATACTGTCCTGCAACGGCATTATTTAGTGCACTGTAACACACATGTACATGCTGACAGGGCAGGCTGGGCCATGATGTTGCTTCAGTGTGGAGGCTGCCTTCCAGCTAGCCCTGCAATGAAGCATGCTCATGCTCCAGCCAGCCCTTCTGCAGCACATTGAGTTGGGTCAGAGCAGCCCCAGGTGGGCAGGCTGAACTCCCTGGGCCCTCTGCCATCTGGGGCTGCTCTGATACGGCTCAACATGCTGCGATCCTGGGTGCACATGTTTACACGTGTGCCCAGGATCAATAAGCTCTAGCGCAAACTGCAGAAATGTATTCATGTATGTTAATTTTACGTGTAGATGCACATACTTAGTGGCATTCTTGGCACTTACACACAATTTGTGGCTCTATCACTCCTACAATGCGGACTTGTAAGTGTATGCCCCTATGCTTAGCATGCCTAGTAGGCTCTGCACTAGCTGGGCAGTTATATGGCTACATTTGTGCATAGACCGATGAAAGTTCTGGGGAAAAAAGAGGAAAAGGAGGTTCCTCCCATGTTTTATCCTCAATAGCTTAGTGGTTATACTGCTTATCCAGGAACCATGAAACCTGCATTCCAGGCCCTTTTTATCTACAGGGGGTTGAAAGGGCACCACTTCAATCTCCAAACATCATATTCTAACCCCCAGGTGACAAGCTAGACATGATCCAAACAGCTCTCCAACCCTCCTCTTGAAGGTGAGCCACTTCACCTTGCAACTAATATTCCTTGGGTGACCTGGATTGAGAGCGGTAAGGAGCAAAGATACAGGGCCTTCTCCTTTCTAGAGCAGCATATATCTCACTGAGCCGTACATCTCTGGCTTACTTGTTTCTTCCAGGCCCCAAATATCTTCCTCTCTTGGCTACCCAGGAAGGCTTCAAAAGGAAGGCTAAATACAAGCCTGATCCATGTCTGATTTTTTACCTGATGGCTAGAGCACTATGCTTTGGAAAGAGGCAGTTAAAATCCCCCCTGGGTGAGGGGGGCTTGGAATCCAGGTTTCCCAATTCCTTGGTGAATGCCCCAACCACTCAGCTACTGGGGCTAAAATATAGGACCACCTTCCTCTTCTACTGGCATCTAGAAGCTGCTACTCATAGCTTTTAATGTGACTGTAATCCTGTCAATATAACATGTGAATGTACAGTGAACATGCATATGTAATCTACGGCACACACTCAGTGTAATTGCGTATGCTTTGTGTCCACATGACATGGGTAATAGAACTGCAAACTGTGCTTAAGTGCCAAAAAGCCCTTTACACGACTGGAAAACTGCCATTGTGGTGCAAAAAGGGTAGTAGGATTCCACCTTATGTGCTCCATCTCTGTTAGCTCCTTTAAAAACCTTTACTGTAGGTTTTAGTTTGCTTGCTAAATGTGTGTATTCCAAGCCCCTCCCACTTTTGCACTATTTGATTGTTACCCTGTGGAGAGGTCTGATGTATGATAGATTGCTTGAGTGGGAAGGCAGTTTTGCCCTTTCTGTTTGTGCAGAGTGTGTCTAATATACTGATATATGCTGCATTCATCCCTTTTAAATATAAATCAATAAGCTGCTATATTTCAAAAGAGAAGAGAGTGCGGGCCAGTCAATGCACAATATAAATGTTTCTGTCCCCTGAGGTCCCCCCTGTTCAGACCAAAGGGATGCATCATACAGACGCCACAGAGGAAATAAACAATCTTCATTTCAGAATTTTTTACCAGATTCTCCAAGTTTGGAGCAGATTGAACTTGGCAATGTTGCTATTTTCCCTCACAAGAACCAACCAAGAATATAGTTAGATGGTTGGCTTTGGTTTCTTGGGTTGGCCTAGAGTTCAGGGTGTGACCACTATTGCCATTAGCAGTGGTTGATGTGCTTCACTCCAATGTATGGTATTCATGTCTGGTAGTGAAGATGAGCTCCTGGAGACAATAGTGTTCTGAGAGTTAGATGACCTGGGTTGTTGTTTTGATGTCTAATCTCTTTGGCCAGTCACTTTGGCTGAAGTCCTCAAAGGTGTTTGAGGTCCCCTGAACCTTCAGGACCTAGACATCTCTGAGGAGCTAGACCTGCATCTCTCTGTGTGTTTTATTCCTTTGCAACCCTTTGTTTTATCTCTTCAAATTATAAACTCTAGGTAAAGGAGACTAGGGAGACTGTTAGGAACTGTTTCTCACTATGTATGTGTACAATACCCAGTCCCTAGCTGGTAGGATCTTCTAGATGTTACTGTAACAATTATACATCCTAGAATGAAGATACAACTCTTTAAGGGAAAATTGCAGGGACTGGGAGTTCTTAGCAAGTGAACTAAATAAATGTTTAGCAAGTATAATACACACTTATTAAGTTAAATGATGCATTATCATGGTTACCCAGTTACAAAATATGGGTTTAGATGTGAATCCAAAATGTCCCAGAATTTGTGGGGGACAGGAAGCCTCTTTACATGCAAGGTTAGGATTTTTATATGTAAACACACGTTTGCATGTTCAGTTACCCCTGGGTTTGTGCCTTTGTATGATTAGCTAGGACAATTAGATGATTGTGTGGCGGGCCAACAGGGGGCGCTCCTACACTGAGCCACCCACCTCACTGCGCCTGGCCACCTACCAGGCTTTCAGTGTCTCTTTGGGGTGCCTTATGTCTGGCTGACCCCCTTCCTGGAGCACACCTGCAAGCCTGGGGTCACCACTGTCACCACCGAGGGGTCTCGGTCTGTCCGCAGCCCTGTGCCCCCTGGGATACACAGACCTTGAGGGTACTCGACCCACTGCAATAACTTGGGGTGCTTCCCTGAAACACAAAGAGTGGTCTCCCTTTGTCAGCCAGACAAAGGCATGCCCCTCTCCCTCTCCCAGCCAGTTCACCACACTTGGAACAATGGAGAACTTTATTGATTACAGGGAGTAGGTTTGGGGTAGGGCATAGGATAGAGCAATATCAAAGAATAACCTTAGAGCAAACAGTGTGACTAGGTAGACGTTGTTCATGTAACTGCTGTACTGCAAGCTATACATCTACCTAGATCTCAAGTAGCTTAATCACAGGTATCATCCAGAGGCTGGTTGCTTTCCTCTTGAGGCAGGCAGTTTCTTGTGTGTCCCATTTCAAGAGAGAGAGGGAGAGGGCTGCAGCGTTCAGCTGGTCTTCCTCTCTCCCCAGGACCCTAAGGCTTCAGCATAGGAGCTCTTTCCATATGTTCCAAAATGGCTCTCCAAGATGCCTCTGCCCCTCCTTCATGGGGATCCCTTTTAACCCCTACTGGACCTCATTGCTAAGGTCCCACCAGGAGCTGAAGCCCATTGGCTGAAGCCCAGTGCTTTCAAATGACATCACCTTTCCAGGTGAGGATGCTAGTCACATGGCTTGCAGTGGTGGGGAAACTTGAGACAAAGGGATCAGGTTCCCCCCCTCCTTCAGGAATGTATCTGGCTCAGGTTACACCTCAGGATTACCTGAAGCAGGGTATGGGGAGGGCTGCCTGCCCCCCGCAGTAACCATGGTACCCAAATTGACAGACAGGCAATAGAACAATGGCAAGAAGAAACCCAAGGATGGGTCTTAGAAGATGATGGCAAGGCATTTTGCCACAGCTTGTATTTGAAAATTTGCCTCCTATAAGAAAAAAAAAATCCTCCCAGTAAGGTGAACTATCTCTGAACCAGTGAATCTCAAAGCTACACGGGGAATGTATGTGCTCAGCTAACACTGCCCAACCAAGAAATGGTTTTCAAAGGAAGGATCAATCTGGTTGGCTGCTGAGCTGTGAGCACTGCAGTGACAATCTGGATCCCAGTGCATAAGGATGGAAACTTGGACAGAAAATATGGGTGTGAGAAGAGCTTGGAACAGCATGGACTTCACTTACAGCATAGCAGAGAATTTGACATCTGCTCATCCTGAATGAAACTTAGACTAACAAGTGTCTGTCTTGTCCCAGTGCCGGCCTTCCTCCGGTACTTCCCTCACTTCTGTGTATTTCTTTGAAAATCTGCATGCTTGGCTTTCTCTCTCCCTCTCTCTATCATGCTGTATGCTGTGCTCATCATCACTGTAACTGTAATACTGATAATGCCAAGAAATGTTGAAAAAAACCATGTGATGGGCACTAAGGTGTCAGTGTAGCAAACATGGATTAAAATACTGCGCCTAGGGCAGTAGGAAACGTGACCTGTGCTGACTGAAGATTTTTTGTTGCCGATGGTGAGAATGATAATAATTATAGATAAAGTATAGAATGCATATTTACTGTTACATTACCTTGAGGATATTATCAGGGCACATCATCACTGACATCATCGTTATTCCAATAAATCTACCCTGTGCACTTATAAAACTCTTCACATATTCAGGAAATGTCAATTACAATTTCAAATCCATACGACTATTTATAATGCACGATGCCAATTTATACAGCCCCCAACATTTCACCTATTAAAAACCTGGCCCATAAAACCAGATTATATTTAAAATGTTCTTTCTGAGCCAAATTGCCTTCTCTGGTTCATACACAAAATTCCCTGTATAGACACTGGGTACCTAGTTCATCTACCTATGAAAAAAATAACTCCACCCTCTCCTTTGATTCTTGGAAATTTGTGCTGGAAGAAAGTATGTTTTAAGATTATTTTGCAATTTTTATTAATAATCTATTTCTTTGGATTTTTTTAAATAACCATTGGGGTATAAATGCCCTCGTTTTCTTACAAATACAAAATGTATTCGAAGAGTTTACTACAGTGTTTGTATGAATAATTTCCAACTTATTGCTTATTCCCAAACTGTTCACTTCAACCCCTGGTTATTAATTATTTGAGTAGTGTTGTTGACCACTTTATTCACAAGGCAGTATTTCTGATCCTGGAATGGAAGATTTTAGCCTTTTAAACAAGAAAAAATAATGAATAGTGACCAGCAAATACCCAACAATGCCCTCTGATAGAATATTTTGAAGAATAATCAAGTCATATAAGCTAAGATAACTTTCAGGTTTTGTAAATATTTTCATGGATCCCTGCCTGTTGCCTAAATAATCCCAAACAGCAAATAACACAACCCCATCACTTACAATAAACTGAACAGAAATATTGTGACATCACTGCGAGCACTCTCAGAAACTCAACTTTTATATGTATCATACTTGCATTTAACAGGATGTAACTTATGACAGGGAGCACAAAAGCCACATCCAGATTTCCCAGACATGGGCCTATTGCATTTGGAGAAAGGCTCTTAGCTGGATTTTTTTACAGTTTTCATACATTCGGGACTATTAAGAACATTTGTAGCTCTGCAAGTTAAAGTAATAAAAAGAGAAATCAAACTTCATGTTTCAGACATAAGGTGTGAGTCAGGAGTCGGGAAGAACCCTGTTCTCACCATGCACAGCACTGCATTATTGCCCTTGTGGATTATAGATTGAATTTTCTTTTCACTTGCCTCTGAACCTCTTAGATTTTTAGCTACTGCCAGAAGCTAGGCTAAATTCAAGGACCCAATAGTTTGCTGCTTTGGATCCAATATCAGATATCCCTGGTTCCTGTGCCTCAGGACTACATAGTGTAGCACACAACCCAGACAACACATCACCCTCGCACCATGAGTGTGGTTGAGGAGGAAATACCTGTCATTTGTGGGGGAAGGGCCATGGCAATTAGACCTAATATCAGTGTTCAGTTACTTTTCTCCCTCCCTGAGTCCTCTGCATAACCAAGACATTAACAAAAACAAAAGAAATCCCATTAGGGAAGCTATTTTCACTCCCCAGAAGGGGCTAAGATTTTTTGGGGGGGTTGTTGCTGTTGCTGTTTTGTTCTGTTTTGTTTTTTGCATATATTTCAAGCCTTAGCTGAGATACAAAGTGCTTTTTGTGAAACGGCACTGAACATGAGAGAAAAGATGAGATGAAGAAGCCAGAAGAGGAGGAGGAGGAAGAGCAGGGGAAGGATGCCTCAATACAAAAAAGCTTAGCCTGATAAAATATTTAGGACGGGCTCACGCATCAGAATATTAATACTCTGCATTACTTGTGCTTGCACTCTGTTGATCTTCATTCTCCAGTGACCTTGTTTACAGTATCTGAATTTGCAGTCTGCATTTTAATAAGGCCCTGAGAGAAGGTCTGAGACACAGCATCTCACTGAACCAACTTCAAAAACCTCCTCCGACTGGTTAAAATTCTGAAGGATGGGTGAAGGCTCAGGGGTGCCAGGCTCCTCTCTGCCGAAGAGAGGAGAGCGGGCCCTCTCTGGGGACGACCAGCCACTAGCTGGCACTCCAGCCAGTATCCTTGTGCGCAGGAGGAAGGGGGGAAAGTGTTCAGACAGGGTGCATTCAGGGCAGGGAATTTTGGGGGTTTCTTTTGCCTTATTTTGTGCTCTGCCTAGAGATTTGGTGCAAAAGTAGCAGCCTCAGAGAAGACTAATCAGTCCCAGAATAACTATTGATTGTTATTTGCCCCCTTATCATCATGAAGTGACCCATGGAAAATCGAATTGCTGCTCCCCACCAGCCGTGCAAGGCTGTGCAGAGCTCCGTGGCTTTACAAGATCCTGCGCTGTGGTCCCCTGGTATGCACAGGAGGAGTCCGGAGGCAGCAGAACAGCAGCCACCATTTCAGACAGCCGCCGGGCGAGTGAAGCGTGTTCCCCCACCTGAATTGCCTAATGGGCTGTGAATCAGTCTCAGCAGGCAGAATCCCGCTGTGTCAGCTCGGGCATGGTGGAGAAGATGGTGCTCTCCGCATGTTTGTCACATCCCTTGGCTGCTTATCCATCTAGGTAGCCGACACACAGGATGGCAGACAGAACCCAGGAGCTTCATGTGACACAACGTGGGCTTCAAGCATCTGAGACAATCTTTCTAAGCTGCTAGCAACATTTCCACATAAAGTGCACTTGTCTCAAGTCACAAGAGAGCAAGGGAACCATAACAATACTTGGACTTGTGGCTCCCAAGCAAGAGAGGTCACGGGCACTCACACAGACACACTGAGTGAGGCTGTCCCAATCCTGCCTACTGCAGGATGGGGTGCACATGGCTGTGAAGCCTTTCATTCACTGTGCGCTGAAGCTTTCCAGTGAGAGGCATTCTTGTGCAGAGACAGCTGCCATGCCATTCTCAGTGCTGCTGAGAAGCAGTAATCTGCACAGGCCTCTCCCTGGAAAGCTTTAATTTTATTCTTTGAAGTGCATGGGTGCTTATGCTGGCAGTTCAATGTTTAGGGCACTAGCCCAACACTGAAAAAGCCTGGGATCAAGGTCCAGTCAGCTATATATTTCCTGTGTGCCCCTGAGCTGTTTGCCTGCCCCAGTGCAATTTTGGCTCCTATCTGTAAATTTGGGATAATAGCATTTTTCTGCCTTGTAGTGGCAGTAGGTGCATCTACATGTGCGATTACGGCACCCGAATAAACTTATTGCTTCAGAGTTAATTGCCCCTGGGGTGCAGTGTTTGAATGTGCGCTTAGGAGCAATTAACAGTGGAGTAATAAGCTCTGCAGTTTATTCAGGTGCAGCATGTTAAGTTGGGTCAGAACAGCATCAGCTGGCAGGCAGTCAGCCTGGGGCTGCTTCCCCTGGCTTAAGGTGCTGCAGAGGGGCTGGCTGGGGTGTGTGGGAACTTCACTGTGGGGTTAGTTGGCAGGCAGCCCCTGCACTGAAGCACTCTAATGCCCCAACCAGCCCCATCAGCATCTCCCCATGTGCTGCTGTGGAGTAAATTCATATACTTCAGCCTAATAGGGGCACACATGTAGATGCTGAGATGTTTACTGCACAGCTAATTAATTAAATGTGCAGTAAATGTCTTGTCTAGATGCACACAGGTGTCCAGGTAAGTGCATCCCAGACTGTATTGACCTAATGACAGCCAGAGGTAGGTAGCCATATTAGTCTGAAGTGAGGCAGAAGGCAGGGTAGGTTTGCACCTTATAAGCCAACTATATCAGGTATGCATACACTTTCATAACCAGCACCTTACTTTCTCCAATATTGAGACGGTAGGAAGCTTGTGCATCTCTGATTTAGTTAGCCTGTAAGGTATCAATCTACACACACACACCCTCCTCCCCCCAAGCCACACCAGAGCCTCAGTGGTTACTTTGAGAATGGGAAAACACCAGCAGGGGATTTCTCAGCTATCTCGAACACTGATACAATCTCACGGAAGCAAACATCTGGGATCAGATTTCTATCAAATATATGCCCAAAATACCTCAACTGAAAACTGTCTTGAAAATGAGGGGATGGGGGAGCACACCTCCATGTGCTGGGATTTCATCTCCAGGAGATCAGGATGTCTGAGGAGTGGTGTGTGACAGATAGATAGGAAAGCCATTTTTTAGATTCTGCTGGAATAACATTTTCATCTCTAATAGAAGCAAAGACATGTTTTGAATTTAACTCCTCCTCTTCCCCCCTCAAATGCTGATGCATAGTTCTCGGCATTTGTGAGCCACCTTTTCACCAGGCAGTGGCTGCGCACTTTCCAGGTGTGGGTGTTATACCCCATTTTCCAGGGACACAGGAAGACAGAATGCCACCCAGAGGCGTAACTACTGAGGTATGCACCCTGGGCAGCAGTAGCAGAGTTTGTGGTAGGGGCCAGACCAACTGTGGTGGTGGGTAGGCTGGCAATGGCAGTGACTGCCATGCTTGCACCCCCTCTAAACACATGCCCAGGGCTGGTATCCACCTCTCATTGCACTCCTGTTGCCATCCAACAAGCAGGGTTGGAATTGGCCTTGTGCTCTGCCCAGCATGGATGTGGTTCCTGCTTGTCCAGAAGCAGAAATCCTCAGGCGGACTCTGTCTGTGACTTCACAGCACTTCACATGTTTAAAGCATTGTGCAGATGTTAACTAATAAATCTTTCTAACAGGGAGGGAGTTAGAACAATCCCAGGTTCACAGATGGGAAAATGAAATGCCCTCCCCTAAGACACCCCGTGTAAATTAGTGACAGTGGTAAAATTAAACTCAAAACTTCATATCTTTGTGTTCATCTCACCAGACTACACCTTTTAGGCAAGACCTACAGCAAGGTGGCAATATAGGTAGGTTGTTATATCTACTCTATTTGTACTTTGGATCAGTTAACCCCATTAATATGAAGACCTATGTGCTCCCTAGTTTGTCACTCCCCCAGTGAACTGAAACAAAATCCAACTTCGCTTTTTCCCTGTGCGTCCCATTGATGTAGTAGATCAGGAAAGTACCATGATTTGCCCAAGGTCACAGAACTCTGGCAGAACAGGGAAGGGTATCCAGGCATCTTGAGTGGTAGTCCTGTGTCTCAGATCCTGGGCCACACTGCCCCATTGGCCTATGACAGGGGGCTGACTCCATCAGCTATAGCTACTTTCAAAGGCAATGGTGAAGATTCGTTGCTTTACCTTTCTGGAGAACTTTGAGCAGCATTAGGTGAAAGCTGCTGTAAAAGGGCATATGATGATCTATTCTAATACTCATGTACACTAATTTGTCCAGGACAATAAAACCATGCTGGTAGAAGGCCAAAGATGGTGCTCACTGCTCAGGTTCCCCAAAGGAGAGTTTTGAAAAGCATGTCTTTTCTCACAGCCAAAGTGTCCTTTTTTTCTATTATCAGATTCTCACCAGAAAAAATCTCTCTTTAAAAACAACCCTTTTGTCCTCCCCAGATAGGCCTCCCCAGGCCTCTCTGGCCCTTCTGATTCAAGCGCTAAACACATTTTGCTACTGACATTGCAGCGTTGTGACCAGATTCTCATCTGCCTCCCCTGTCAGGGTCTCTTGCACCTCTTGCCACTTGCCCAGTTCTGATTCCAGAATGGGACAAACCTTGCATAACATATTATTCATGGTTATTTTCATTTTTTTCAACAATACCCTTTTGACATCCCTTTGGTATCCACCTGCCACTCACATACCAGCAGACAAGCTCACTGGCATGAGCATTCACAGAAAGAGCAGCTGGTAGAGAACATTCAAGGAAAGCAGATTAAGAGGCTATAAACACAATGAGGTATTGCTATTCAAAGACGCCAGATGGGGCTGTTGCTGACAACTGTACAATTTCTGTTCAGCTCAATGTATAGGTGGCTAGACCATGGGAACACACTGTTTGTTAAGTGCTACAGAGTTTTTTTAGGAGCTGTTGCATACAGGAGATATTCAAGCAAGAAAAAAAAATTACATGATGTCAAAACTTGACGAAGTATTCATACTGGGCATTTTATCCTAACAGATATGTTCATCCAAGCAATTAAGGGGCAAAACTGAACTTGTGATGTGCGTGTCCAATCAAAACTGACCATCAAAGCCCTGATTTTAATTTCATTTATCACATGCTCAAAATGGATGGCTGTAGATGATCTGCTGTGTAGTTCTTAAGTCACAGAATAGTTCTGGATAATAGGGGAAAGCACATTGCTCAGTTGGACAGTTGGTTGGTAAGACTGCAGTAAGAATCAGGAGGGCTTGCTTCTTTTATTGAGCAGCTGCATGACCCTGGGCAAGTCTTTGCACCTCAGTTTCCCTATCTTCTCTCTTTTAATAGTGAGCTCTGTAAAGTAGTAGCTGCCTTGTACTATACGCCTACAAAGTGCTCAGCACAATGAGGTTCTAATCTCAGTTGCTGAATAAAAATAATAATTAATAAAATGCATCGAAAAAGGTCATAAACTCTTTTCAGAGGAGTTGACAAAGGAATAGAGAAAATGTGAATAGAGGAAAATGTGGAGAATACCTGATTTATACAGCTGTAGCCTAGATGATGGGAAATGGGATATGTATGAGCCCAGATGGCTAGTCAGATTCTGGGCAGGTGGAGAACTCTGTGTGTGAGATGTAAGCAAAGATAAAACATGATAGAAGTGTTCTTCCATGGGTGTTCTTTTGCCTAGTTCTTCCAAGCATTAAAGATTAGTTATACTACAAATCAGACTGAGTTGTCAACACTGAGTATGCCCAGTTCCAGGCATTCATCAATTTTGAGTTGGAACCCCCAAAATCATGAGGCTGGGGGAAGAAACTTCTAACCACTTGGCTTCTGCTTCCTGGTTTCAATCTTTAGGATGGGGTGGGCACTTATTTGGAATTTAGAGCCACTTAAGGAGTTTTGGTGAGCTGTCACAGGCCAGGGGAGGGGTGTTGACCTAGCATGGCAACAGGGTGGGGGTGGGGGTCTCTCATCAGCTCCCACTGCATCTGGTTCAGGTCGTGGCTCCTCACATCCCAGCAGCGAGGGGTGGCCCCGATGGACTGTGACCAGCCCAACCTGGAAGAGGGGTGGTGTGTATGTCTGTGACCCAGTGCCCGCTTCCTCTGCCCCAGGACAGGCACATGTGGGCAGCCCCAGTACAGCGCAGCTGCAGAGCGGCACAGCCTGCCAGCGCGGGATGGCCTAATCTGGTCATGGTCTGTCGTGGATGCCCCATACTGCCAGGCCTTGGACAGTCATGTGGTGAACCAGATACAGTGTAGGGCAGTGCAGAGCTGGGGCCTTGGGCAGAGCCACGATCCATTCCCCGCATGTCCCTGCCCACAGAACCGGAGCCCATCACAGGGACGTGCAGGGAGGGAATTGCGGCTCTGCCCTGGCCCTGGCCCCACACTGTCACCACTCAGTGATCCTGGTCCCAGTCCCATCCGCTCATCCTGCTTCTAGATACCGGTTCCCACCTGCCTGCCTGTGGCCCCATCCCATCAGCCAGGCTGAGCATACCCTGCCCGCAGGGGTCCTGGGTTGGCCTCCACAGAGACGCTACTTGCCCGTCTGCTCTGTCCAGCACTCCCAGTGGTGGGTGTGGGGCAGACTGGCAATGGCATCCAGGAAGAGCAAGCTGCTAGTGCAAGGGCTACCAGTAAACTGAGTTGGCTGCCACGCAACCCCTGCCCTTGCCCTGCCATGCACCTGGGGGTAGCAGGACCACCTGCAAGTGCCACCATCTGGGCTACCCCCTGTGTCTGGGCTGGGCAGGGCTGAGGGACCCTCTGCGGGCCAAGTAGAATCCCTTGGTGAGCTGGATCTGGCCCATGGGCCGTATTTGCCCACACCTGCTTTAGGAAATTCTCACTTCATACTTTTAAGTTTTTTTTTTCATAATCACACAGCTTTCATTTAACAGAAAAGTCACTTTTAAAGCTAAGATCTGCATGTGATCTCTTGATGTATCAAGGCTCACCATATAATCACAAAAGTCGGCAACAATGAACACCCTGCAGATTCCAGCAGGGAAGAATGTCCTTCAAGTGGAGATCATCAACTGTAACACAATTCTCAGGAAAACGAACAACATCCCATCCCCCAAACACAGTTAGGACTGCCAGAGAACAAACGCATCTCCCACTGCACAGGAATAAAAGGAAAGTGCACAACAGGCATTCAAGGCCAGTTGTGGGGCATAAGGCAGCATATCCCAGCCAAGAGGAGCTCAGAGCTCTCTATGGAATTGTCTTTGTGCCCAGTGGAGGGGACTTGGTTGTACTCCCCTGCTAACCAGTGCTATTTTATGTCTGGAGCTGAGCTATAAAATGAGACATACAGTAGAGGGGCCTGAAGTGGATGGGGCATTTGCTCCCTGTAAGTCCTGCATCGAAGCTGAGTAGTGGCAGCACAGAATGGACACAAGCAGGAGGACTGTAGCTTTTATCCCCACAGCAGGAGAGTAAAAATGCAGAGCTAGGGAGAGCCTGGCTTATGCACCACCTCTGGGATCCTGCTTCTGAAGCATTTCCTAAGACAGTGTAGCAGGATCTCAAGAAGAGAGGGAAAGGGATGGGGGAGGAGACACTAGGGCAAAAGGGAAGGAGGAGTGGGAGAGGCAGGTCACGGCAGGCTGTGACACAACAGGGCTGACATCTGCAAGTGGGGCAATAAAGCAGAAGACCCAAGTCTGCAGAGAATTGGTGCCAACTGGGCAGCCAGGGAGCTACCTACAACACTATCCACAAATGCCAACCTGATAAGCAGGAGGCAATAATGCCAGCCAGAAGCAAAGGGAAGCCCAAGCAACATGGTATCTGGCCCCCAATTTAGCCTCCAATTCCTTTCTGCTCAGCAGCCACCATGTCCCTCTGTGTGTGTGTGTTGCGGGGGGGACAACTGAGCTGGGGAGTGATGTCTGGGGCATTGTTTGGGGATAGCAAGCTTGAAGGTGAAACAAACTGGGATTGCATAGACAGCAAAGGTAAATTCAGACCCTCTAACCACAGCCCACTCTCTCTGAGCAAACAGAGCCTGTTTTGAGCCTGCTGGGTGGGAGAAGTAACAATGTTAAACTGGGACCACCAGGGGGAGCTGTGATTGTACTAAAATAGCCATGGTTGTGAGATGTAAAATCCAGCCCGGCTGCTGAGGACAGAGTGTAAAATAAATGCTGGAGGTTCAAGTAGCCCTTCATTTAAATGGTGGTGCCTCCCAGAACCTGTGATGTCAAAGCAACCTGGTGCTTCTGGAGGTGATGGGAAGAAGGTAACCATGAAAATATGCACAAGGAGAACAGGCCATCCTGCACCTCCTCTCATGACATAGCCACTTGTGATAAGGGTCCCAGCCCCATCTCTGCTAATCCCAGGGTAGTTGAACAGTAGAACAAGTGCCATTGCAGTTATACTTCACTATACTTGTTGGCAGTGGATTTATGACCCAGATACCTTGTTCTGGGTGTACCCAAACCCTCAGAACAACCACAACTTCTTCCATTCAATAATAGGTAAATTTTATTGATCCACAGTGATAGCAGATAAGAGTAATACAGGGAAAGCAAACAAAATACCCCCTTACCCTCATTCTACTTCTCTACCAGTCCTAAGGCCGTCACAGGGAGAACAGTATGCTTAGCCATTACATGAATGCTACCCTGTGGTTCTTGCCTGAATGTCAGCAGTCTTGAAGGTCAAGGGCCAAGGCCCACCCCCACAATGGGGTAGGTGAGGTGGGCTGGTGGTGCACCCTCTCTCCATGGTGGTCTTGGGTTCCCCCCTCAGGGACCTTTTGCTGCTCTGAAATCCCTCCTTTTGTATTCTTGCCCTTCGGATTACTCTTCAGTTTTGTGTACTGTGGATTGGTTTCCCTGCGGGTGCCATGCTGTCCACATTTTGTTTGGTCAGCATAGTCCTTTGTTCCAACAAACGCATCACAGGCACACATCTTAATATGGCTATTTACCTGTGTCTTAATTTGGGTAACCCCAGCCTCCTAATTTGGTTCATCCACCAAAACTGGAAATCCCAGGGGCTCTGCAGCTGGTCACTGTGACCTGGCTCCAATGTGGCAAGCCTATAGCATGTTATGAATACACTGTTCATGCTTTTAATTTCCCAGGACATGTATGCGTACTTGTCCACTGGCCTTAGACATGGTATCTATCTTGAAGGCTCTGAAACTTTGTCATAAACAAGCTTTTAGAAACCAATTAACCCTTGCTGGTCCCCTGGACCATTGTTCAAAGGTATATCTACTCTGCCTACCAGCCAATGCCTAAAGCAAATTTCTAAACTATGCACATGATAGTCTACCAGCATTGGTCTCTCCCTGATGCTGGTGCAAGGTTTAACAGTCAGTAAAGCAGAGAGGTCCCATATCACTAAGAGTTCATGATCTTTGCCAGCTAGGAACGGCACAACATTTTGGTACATACTCTGAAGCCTCCAGAGAAAGCTGAGCTGCAACTGTATTGTTCAAATTCTCCTCACCATGTTGGTTGTCTTACTGCTTAACTGCACATTCATTAGCTTACTTTGGGGCTCCCAACCTATTGCTCCCAACCAACCTGTGTGTGGACCAGCTCACCCCACACATAC
>NW_005841831.1:6599538-6614501 GCF_000455745.1 Alligator sinensis | reverse complement strand
AAAGAGTGTGTGCTGTATAATGTAGCCCTACTGGAGTCAGTATGTAGCCCTTTCAAATGCTTGTTTCACATCTGCCACAACAGTACTATCACATACTCCTCCCCTCCCCCCCGGCTATATGCACAGGTGTCCTATCATAGACACAGAAAGGAAACACTTGGGTCATGGAGTCCAGAACCCATGTAGGCACCATGTAATGCATATGTCTAAAAAGTGTCACTCTGGACTCTCTGGTACAGCACAACCACAGAAAAACCCCATAACACCCCGTAGCAAACTTGGATCTTTAGTCAAAACAACCCCAAGGTCTGCAGTGTCAAAGGAAGAAGAGAAACTATGGTACCAGCCATGCCTTGGGGTCTTGCAAAGGATGAAGGATGCCCAGATGGTTTGTGCTTCTGGACAACATTACAGAGGAAAAACAAAACATTCCCAGTGGTCCTTGCCAAACTGACCTGGGGGAACATTCCTTCCTGCCCTTAACCCTGGCCATCAATGTGACACCGAGAAGAGGAGCAAACCTCACCAGTGCAATCAGCTGAAACTGCCACAGCTGGATGCTCAACATGAAAGGAGACAGTATTAGACTTGTTGGAAGTGTCCACAGCATCAGCAACCCAAGGGAACAGCAGCTGGGGCAGTCATGGTGACAGACAACCGGTGCTGTCATTACTTTCTTAAAGCAGGGGATCACATGAGTGCCTGAGCAGATATTCCTTCCCCGACGAAGAAGATTGTGCAAGCATTTTAGAGACAAAGACTGTGCACAGCATCTGGTGCCAAGTGGTCCTTATATGGCATGGAGCATCTAGGTGCTGCTGTAATCAGTGGGACATAGGACTGGAAGGACCCCTGTGGTATGGATTTTAGCCACTGCTACTGCATGCACCATGTCTGAGAGTCCTTCTAAAACCTGATAAAGCTTTGTCTCCATTTTCATCTCCACCACTGCTATCAGCTCTTCCAGAACTTCACTGCTCTGATGACTGGAAACCTACTTCTAACCTCCAGACTAAGGTCAGTCAAGATCAGTTCATCCCAATTTATTATTTTTCCAACATTGTCCTTTAATTTCAATAGCTCCTTTCCCTCCCTGTGCCCTCCATCCCTGCCCTTCCCCCCCGCCCCCGTGCTTTTACAGATAGCAGTCATACTCCCTTTCAGCCTTCATTGTACCAAGCTAAACAAGCTGAGCCATTTCAGTCTTTTCTATTAAGGCAGGTGCTTCTTTCCCTGTGGGCGCATCTACATGTGCCCCTAACTGTGCAGTTGTTACTGAGCAGTTATTTAGTACTTGCTTTAGCACAGTCCCGACAGCACACAGGTCGTTCCCAACCCTATGGCATAGTAGGAATGAGCTACTGTGCAGTAGCTCGTTGCTACCATGCAATGGCGTCAGCATCACAGTTCATGCCCACTGATGCTACATTGCTGTAGTTCATCATTACAGTGACATAGCATCTCGTGTAGACGTACCTTGTCCTTCCAATTTGCCCTTCAGCAGACCAGTAGTTGCAGCATTTCACTGGCATTTTGGAAACCTGGGTTCCAGTTGGAGTTGCAACTCTGCTGGGGATGTTAGGAGAATCGCTTTGTATGTGCTAGTCTCCCTGTGGGTACAATGGGCATAGCAATATTAACCTCCTTCATAAAGCACTCTACGAAATGAAGGACTATTATGCACAGGCAGTCATGACACCTCACCCTTCCCAGTTAGTTCATGACTCAGGCCTGATGGGTTGTGAAGGACAGATGGGGTGTGAAAGAATGGGGGATAATGCCAGTGTTGTAAAAATGGGTATGGGCCACTGACTGGGCTTACACAACCTTAGGGCTCTCTGAGTGAAAAGCCCTGAAGAAAAGCTGAGGCCTTCTTATTTTTTTACTCCCTTCAATAAAAATAGAGTTGGAAAGGGGCATTAACATGGTGCTGACAGAAGCCAGCTCAGCTCCCAGGGTGTTTTAAACTTCCCAAATTATTGCTAGTACCTGGGAGTCAGCTGGAGTGATGGAGGGAAGGTGGGATGTTAAGGGCAGTCAGGTCTGTCTGCCTGTAGGCCACTAACCACTGCAGTGCATATAGTAGCAATAAACTGCCTCTGCAGGTCTGTGCTCCTCCTTCCTCCTCCCCTGGCCAAGTGAGCTCCTGCCCCAAGACCAAAGGTGGACAAAATATGGCTTACAGGATGCATCTGGCCTGCAAAATGATTTTACCTGGCCCGCAGCTGCTCCTATGAAGGAGAATTGTATCTGGCCCATGGCTACCCTGGCTTTCAGTGCCTCTTGCCCTTGTCCCTTCCCCATGCCAGCCAACTGCAGCAGCAGCAGCCACCACTCCCCTCCCTACCTGGTCAGCCCACCCTGTCCCACCCCTCAGTGTAAGCTCCAAGGCAGGGGGCACTGAGCTCCTGACCAGACATCTGCCTGGCGAGGCTGTCAGCTCACCGCTCTAATTGTGCCTGGCAAGTTGAAGTTCAGGTAAGGTTCTCCCTGTTGGCAGGAAAGGTGGTGCAGGGGGAAGAGGGCTAGCAGCCACAGGCTATTCAAGCTCTGCTTGCCCAGGGCCTAGCAGGGGTATGTTGCCATGCTGTGCCACACTGTGTTTCCACATGCTGCTTTGGGCTGTGTCACATGGGTGCAGCTGGACTGGCTGGCATGGCTTCTGCCCAACCCCAAATGCCTGGAATGCACCTGGGTCAGACAGCTGCACTCATGTGGCCTGAAGTGATGCATGGGAACACAACATGGCACTGGACCAGCGGTGGGCCAGGGACTCAGAGCCAGAGAGAGGGTGCAGAGAGAATGGGAAAACACAGCATGGGACTGGCCTGGCTGGGTCTGGATAACATGCAGTTCCCAGCCCCCTTCTTCCTACACTTCCTCCTCCACCCCCAGTCCCCAACACATGGTCAGGTTGCGCCAGTGCTACATTGTATTTCCGAACACTGGCTCTGGCCACCTGAGTGCAGCGAGTGTGGCTCCTGTCTGACCCAGCCGTGTGCCAGGGACTTGGGACTGGGTGCAGGGAGAAGGGGGCTGGGAGCCATGGGTCATCTGGGCCTGGCTGGGTTGATGCCATGCTATATTTCCCCCCTCCTCTCTGCCCAGGGGTGGGCAATTATTTGGGTTAGATGGCTACTGAAAGAGTTTTGGTGAGCTGTTGCATGCGGGCAGGGGCTTTTCTTACTGTCATCTTTGAAGATGCCAAGATTTAAGGCAGGAATCAACAAGAGTGGAAGTGATGGAATCAGATAGATATGGGGGGAAAAGGAAGCAATTTCAGGAGTGTTGCAGTAGTGATTTAGGGCTTCCATGGCCAGGCCAGGAAATCACTGAGCAGGATCCTTGCTATATCGTGCAAGCTTCAGGGGGATAGCTCACTACTCTGGCTTTGGCTCTTTGGGAGGAGTCACATGCATAACAGATAACCAGCTCTAAGCAGTACCTATCTTAGTTGGTTTGTGCATTCTTCTGGCCCCACTGACTCATGGCATAGGTGTTTGCAGCAGGGGTTACTGTCCAGTGTTTGAATTCCCCTATCCCACTGGAGTTAGGCCAGAGATGACTTTGGTTTGACCATGGTAAAAACACCTAACCTGCAGCCCAGAGGAAATGTTCTTGACAAGTTTCCCTGACTTGCCCCATTTTGAGGCAAGTGTAATACCAAGGCTGGCAGGGCAGAGGGAAGGCGGAGAAGAATGGCACTCTTGTGTTTTAGGACAATACCTGACCTGTGCCCTGGTATTTACAGCACTATGCTAGGAAGTTAGAGAGATTCAGGGGACCTAGATCCCAGGTGCCCTGCTTCAAGAATCAGTGACCAAACCACTCAGGTATTGGGGCTAAGAATGAGGTGGCTCCACTCCACCTGAGTCTAGTGGCTGCTAGTAATAACATTTTGTTAGGTAGAATTGTATATACACATGTATGTAGCCATATACTTACCCAGCCAGTGGATGCTCTGGCTGCATGGACATTTCTGCATCTATATGGCATGTGGTGATAAAATCACAAACTGTGTATAAGTGCTAAAAATGCCGCTTATGTAGCTGGAAAACTGTCATGAAAGATGAAATAGAATTCTGTCCTAATGGCCAGATCCTACCCTATCTATTAGGTGCCAAAGTGGACTTAAATGCCCTAGCATAATCCCATTTTATCCTCTTGAAGTCCCTGAAAATTCTGTAAAGCATCTATTTTTGCAAGACTCTCACCTTAAGACTAAGATGTGCCAGTGTGCACTTAAATGTGCTGAGCTCTTGTAAACTCTGGCCCCAAATCTCCAACAGAAATGCACACCGCAGTGAGCATAAAGTGTCGACTTGGGTCTATCACACAAAACGTAAAGGCATTCAACCACATGTTTGGGGTCTAGGGACACACCCTTTGAAACAGAGGGCCGGATTCCCAGCTGGTGGAAACTGCTAAGGATGCATCAGCTTCAGGAAGCTCTGCTGATTTACGCTAGCTGGGGACTTGCCAGCTGGGCCGTAGAGAGTCCCATATCCAGGAATGCAATTCAGCAGTGTAATGTCATCAAATGTATTTGGACCTGATTCTCCACTAACCTCTGTCTGTGAGCCCTAGGAACAGAGCATCTCATACACAGTTAGGATACTGGCAACCAGGGATGTTCAGAAAGATTAGCAAATACTCTTGAAGAGAATTTCCCATGCCTACTGAAAACTAGTGATGAGAAAGCTTAGTGGACTCTTAACACACAAAGACAGCCATTGTACCCAGTCATCGTAACACTTTCATAAAGACAGTGCAAATGGCTTTGTCCCCACTTAGAGCTGCTCTCTCTTTCTCTCCCTCCCTCTCACTTCCTTTCTCGCTCCATGCCAGCAGAATCCTCATAGGGGGATGGCTGGTAATTTATTTCAGAACATTTCTTGCCTGTTGAAAGCCTGACCTCAGATATGGAGAGACGACACCAGGAAGATGTACGAGTGTCTCTCAGCAAAAGTGCATCAGAGAAATTGACCGTGAGCTGCCATCAATCTGCTGAGCCTGAGTGACACTGAGCAACAGATGGGGGATTCGGGGACCTGAAGGAATTCTGCGAAGGTCACCTGGGAGCTGACTCAGCCTTCGTTAACCGTTTCTGCCATCAATCACTGTGGCTGGGGAAGAGGCAGAGAGCAGAGGCTGGAGGCAATCTCCTTCCCATCCCTCATATATTCTCCTTTACGGCTTCATTTAGGAGACTAAAAAGACACACAGGCATGAACACCACTCAGGGCATTAAGTGAAGATGATCTTTTGTCTCTAGCAACAAGTCCTGACAGACTCTGCTGATGGGTCCATCCTATTGCTTCAGTGATGTCTCCCACCTTTGGACCCCAAGAGCTAGGACAATGTAAGATGGGCTGGGCAAGGATGCATTTCCACTGAGCAACTGGTTACTATGGAAGAAGCCTTTGGACAACCCATGAAAATCCCCAGCAGACAGGGCACTGGGAGAGCATCCTCTAGAGATGAGAGCAGGGGCCTAGAAATCAGCAGTCTTGTGGTCTAGAGGGGCAAGTATCCCAGTCAGTTTCTAGTTTAACAAAGTGATGACCACTCAATCAATAGACTGGATTAATTCATATTTCACCTTTGCATGCCTCAGTGGCACTTAGGTAACCATGCAAGTACAATTGTTAGCGGTTAGGATCCTATATGCATAACTATGCTCATCTTCATTCTGCACTTCCCTTCTGAGCTTGCTTACAAGGCTGCTGTCTGGCCACTAAGCATCAAGGAACAGAATCACCCAGATATACACACACATAATTTAAATCCCAAAAGTTTAGTTGCAGAAAACTCACACTAAGTGTGGGAAGGGAAGAACCCTACCCCTTTTTAGCTCAATACCATAATGGCTGGGGCACTTTTCCAAGGACCAGGAGGGCCAAGCTTTAGGTTCCCTAACCCAAAGAAAGCTTGAACCTCCCAGTGAAATGTTCTAACCAGGGAAGTGTCCTAACCATGGGTGAGGCATTACCCAGGCACTCCTCCAGCCCTCCTCTTGAACATGGCCTCCTAGGCAGCAAGGAAAGGGAAATATATTGCGGCCAGAAGGAGTGTGGCTTAGCGAAAGGAATACCACCCTGGCTTTCCTTTACCTTGCATTTAATATTCATTGGATAACATGGATAAACAGCACTGGGATAGTTTCTGCCCCACTGGGGGTGTGAACCAAGATTTCTTGTAAATGCTGGGATTAGACATCCACTGCTCTCTCCCCAAAGCCCATCACCATGAAATATAAGAAAATGAGGTGGGTCAAGTATGATTTGTACTTCATAAGTTTGCATTGGCTGTTCCCAATCACCTTGCCATCCTTTAGGTGCTTAGAAACAGTTCCTGATGACAGCTCTGTAATGTTTCCAGGTCTCAAGATCAAATCTAAGTCTATAATTCTCTGGATCATACTATTCCCCCTGTTAAAGGTGTGCATTATATTTGTCCTTTTCCAGTCATCCAGAACTTCACCCTGTGGCTTCCAAGGGGTCATCAGTGTTGTTAAGGTAGACTCCATCAGTGTTGTTATTTGACTGTTAGTTTTGTTCAGGGGTAAGGTGTTTCAGTCAGGGCTCTCTTTCTGTTACGATGATCTGTGCACATGCTGTCAGGATACCGTCTGCAGTGCTGAGACCCTAACAACCTCATTGTTACAAGACAGAAACCACAGGCTTTAGTTCTTAGGGACACAAAGCTTGGCCAGGTTTATTGTCTACAAATGAGTCTAGATAAGGGGTCAGCAACATTTTGGGGCAGTGCGCCAAAAACACCCGCAACCTTGACTTGTAAGATGTTGGCATGCCAGGGGGAGATGGCAGGAGAGCTGTGAGGGGCCTGAGCCTTTCTGTAGCATTACCACCCCAGCTCCTTCCCTGCTGTCTGCCTTGAGGTGCGTGTGCACCCACCGCCAGCAATGAGCTGGGCTGGGGCTATGCAGACCCCAATGTGGCTGCTTGCAGCCTCCCAGCTGCCTGCCACATCTGGCTCAGGCTCTAGGCACACCCCTGCTGCCCACCATGGAGCCCAGGCTGCTCACAGCAGGTGGCAGGGAGGCTAAAAGCAGCTGCAGCAGGGCCTGCAGAGCCCCTGCCCAGCTTTTGCTGATGGCAAGTATATGTATGCCTCAAGGTGGATGGAGGGGAAGGAGCCAGGGCTGCACTGCCACAACAAGGATTGAGCCCCTTGTGGCTCCCTCTCCATCCTCCCCAAGCTGCACATGCCAAGCAAAATGCCTTTGCGTGCCACATGCTGGGGATTGCCTAACCCTGGCCTAGACAATAACAACCAGGACCAGCTGGTCCATGGTGCTAGCTAGGTCATTTGCAAACATGATACAGGCCTGAACATAACCCTTAAGCCCAGTACAAAGTGTAAGGGTTCTCAGGCTCTTTTTTTACACACTGATCAAAACAATTTTGCTGTTACCACCTACATATCCTAGTTCTCACCAATTACTAAAAGATATTTAGTTAACATCCACATACACCTTTGAAAACACAACTTAGATGCCTAAGTCACTTGGGCACTCCTGAGAAGTTTATCCTTGTTTTAATCTTCTGTGTCAATTCATGTATCTTTGTGCTTGACTAAACTGGGTGGCTGAATGCACTAGGGTAATGCCCTGGATATAGAGGACAGGGTGGGGACTGCTTTTTGAACTGTGTTAGCATGCAGCCCTGGAACAGCCTGAGCTGTCATGCTGGGAGGGTGCAGAGATAAGATACTGCTTCTGCATTTGACAGTAGATTGAAATGGAAAGTCAGCTGAAATCAAGGCACAGCTGGAGGGACCTGCATTTATTGCCTTTTCAGGATAGAGGTTAGGGACATGGAGAAAAGTGTTTCACAGAAGGAAGAATGAGGTTCTAGTTTATACAAATCTTGAAAAAAATACAGAACAGGGTTGTGTATAGCAACTGAAAACACAAGAAGGAAAGTTCATGAAGAATATGAAAGCTGGATGCTGTAGCTTATGCTGAGATGCAGGCCGACATTGAGTATGTACGCAACAGGTTGCACATGGAGTGGGTTCATTTCCTTGCTTGCTGAGTTTGTGCCAAGAATTAACTTATATTTTCATACATTTACTCTTCATTTTCCATGTTGCTCAGTGTATTTCAATGTGTTGGTTGATGTGTGTGCAACACTGCCTTTTACTGGATGGGGTCAGAACTGCTCATGGTTGTGCCATAGTATGAAGAATAATGTCCTTTTCCTTTTTTGGACTAGCGAGAGCAGCCTGTGGTCTTAGAGGAGGATTCTGGAATTCTGTAGTTCAGTATTAATCGCTTCAAATCTTGGATCTGCACCAGCCACTGCTCCTTCCACAGATATATTTCCAGCCCTGTGAGCAGCCTCACAGGCCAGATGATGTGGCTGCATACTCCAGATCTGGCCCATAGCTGTGGAAATTTGGTGGCAGGATGAGCAGCAGCAGCATTAGCTGCCATGTTCACTGGAGCTTTGGCAATTAATGCTTCCACAGCTCAACACATCACTACATTTCTGGACCCCTGGGGAGTTCCATGGGATGGATGACATGACTGTACAGGGTGGATCTGGCCTGCAGGCCCCATCTTGTTCTCTGCTGCATAAATAGATTTAAAGGGAACTGAACGAGGTAGCATGCAATATTTGGTGCCTGAACACCCAATAAATGGAATAGAATCTAGCCCAAGTAGTCTGTAGACCAGCGGTGGCCAACCTTTTTGGTAAGTGTGCCACAAGTTAAGCCCCACCCCTTCATTTATTCCACTCTGATTTCTGGCTCCCCCAACCCCCTGAAGCACTGGAATGGAGGCAGGGGGGCTGAGCCTCTGCCTATGCTGAACACAGCAGGGGTAGAATGCTGATGCAAAAGGAGGTATCAACACCTAGATCCACGGTGACCCTTCCCTGGTCCTACAACCACTGTAGTTTTATATGGTGAGCAAGGAACCAAAGCCCTGAATTTAGTAGTGGCTGCAGGGCCAGGGAAGTATTAACCTGGCTCTGGGCAGTGGCAGCTGATGGCTTCTCCCCCAATAGCATCCTACCCATTCTCTGCTCTGCAGATAACTCTACTCCCTTCTTCCATTCCTGTGCCTCCCTTTAATAAGCACCTGGACTAGGAACAGACATTCAAAAAGCCTGAGCCTGAATTGTTTTAATCTTTGCAGGTTAGTCTAACCTGGCTAGGCTGAACTGGTTTATAACTGTACAGACATCCCCTCTGGACTGAAGACATATAGGCACATGCCGGTAGTGGCTCAGGCTAAAAGCCAGGGGGTGATAGAGCAGCCCTCCCTTTAATTCACAGTGCTGAGGTGAGGGGGGTTATGGCCAGGCCGCGGCAGGATGCTCTGATTAGGGAGGGGTTCCCCTCCCCCTTGCTGCTCCTGATCAGGGAGGGAGCCAGTAGGGAGTTACACAGAATTTAGTTACAGACCCAGGAGTTACATAGGGAGTAACAGCATTTAGCACTCTATCAGCTGACCCCAGCTGACTTCCTGCCCTTTGGGCAGGGGGCTGGACTTGATGATCTTCCAAGGTCCCTTCCAACCCTAATGTCTATGAAATCTATGAAATCAACAGAACAAAAGCTTCTCTCATTGGTTCAAGCTCTTCTTAAACAACTTTTTCTAAGGAAGGAAAGAAGGGATGTTATCAGCTGACCTGCTGATTAGGTCCAAAAAGCCCTAAGCGGGTACTGTCCTGTCTGCCTTACACAGACACTTCACAGCATTAGCTAGAATACTACACACTGGGTACATCTGTGCTGTGGTAGAGGGGAGGAGGGAAATCCTGCTTGAGTGGAGCGGAGCGGGGGGGGGAAGCAGGGGGAAGCAAAGTAGAGGGGCAGGGCCAGCCCTGCTCCACAGCAGACAGTCCCACCCAGGGCTGCAAAGCATTGAGCATGCTGGGGGAATCTCGTTTAAGTTAAACCAGGACAGGGCCTAGGATAGACATCGCATAAACTAGTTTGAGCCAAATCAGTTACATCTGATACTACATTCAACCAGGTTAATCTCAAACCAGTTTCAGCCATTTTCAAATTGCTTTATGTGCATTGACTATCTGTTCTGTTACAGGTTTAAACCAGTTTCTGATCACTTCAGCCAGTTTATGTGTAATGTCTGTTCCTAGTCCTGGGGCTTGCATGCCATACACAACATTTGCCTGTGATACTAGAGGCACACATGCAGTGTGTTGGTTAACCCTTGTAAACTGACTCCTAGAAAAAAGTTTCTATTTGAGGAACAGGAAACACAATGTGCAGTGACAACATCCAGACAGACAGGGAAATTAGTTCATGTGGCTTAGGCTAGCTGAATGCAGCCCTCAGGGCACTTGTACATGTGATGAGAGTTTAGTCCTCAGGCTTTTATATTATACTCCCTAAATTGAAATGGTGGGTTTTTAATTGAAACCCACTATTTCAATTTTTCTATCATGTTACAATGAGGAACCCAATCCTTTTTATTTTTTTTTTTGTCAGAGCCGGAGCCTCCCCACAGCTAGGGGGCAAGCTGCCAGCAGGCTGAGTAGCCCTGAGCTGCAGGGGGCCCCACTCCTTGCCTTTGTGGTGGTGGCACCTTCCAGAGCCTCCCAGATGGGCTACTAGGTGGTGCCCCAACTTGGAGGTAGCACCCAGCCTAATCCAACTCTTCCCTGAGCCTGCCCAGGGAGCAGCACTAAGTGGGCTTCCAGCAGGTGGGCTTGGGGAACAGTTGTTTCATAGTTTCATAGTTTTAGGGTTGGAAGGGACCTAATAGATCTTCTAGCCCGACCCCCCGCCAGGGCGGGAGAACAACAAAAGAACCCTAAACAAAAAACGGGACTCAAATGAGTCCAGCCAGGTAGGTATCCAGGTAGGTATGTATTGAGCCGGTTGCTGCCTCTGAGCTTAGGCAGCACCCAACCAGCTAGCAGCCCACCCAGGAGGCCCTGGGGAGCACCGCTGCCATGGAAGGAAGGACCAGGGTCCCTCACAGATCCCTCACAGCTCAGGGGCTGCTCAAGCCGCTGGCAGCTCTCCCCTCAGATGTGAGAGAGGTGGGCAGGGGGGATCAGGACCCTCACCACTTCTGCTTTCAGCAGTCATCTGCTGAAGGCAGAAGCAGTGAGGGGCCAGATCCCTTTTTGCTACAGAGATTGTCCACTTCTCCTATGGCTGGGGGCGCGATCTGACAGCTGCATCAGTTTGCAATGATGCAAACTCATCTAAAACCATCAAAAGTGGCGCATGTGTAATGTGAAATGCCATTAAGCCACACAAATGACATTTTGGTCATGTGTACATCTTGACAACCATCAGGTGTACAAGTGCCCCTCAAGATCAAAAGTAGTCTAGACAAAATTAGAGACGACCAGTAACTCTGAGAAGTCTATAAGGTCTTTCTTTGGAGTAGGTTGTTTATAGTTATTCAGAGTCAAGGAGCTTGCTTCATTTTGTGTCTGTGTTCTAACTGGTTGGCATTTTTTTTTTATAACATGAACTTCCAGATAACATAAGAGCCTCCTAGAAGTATAGTTCTCTACAGTTTCCTTTTCCAGGCAAACGTAATAATAACAACAATTAATAAACACAATTTGCAGAATTTCAAATTTATGATCTAACTACTAGCAAGGTTCAGTAAGGCCCTGAGATGCCCTATGTAGTTATACAGACCTGCAGGTCTCATCTGAGACTTCAAGACTGCTGTTGTCATGCCATGGTTCTGGTTGCTCCATTTTATGGGGTGCAGGTCTCTGCCTACTGTGGCTGTTGCCTTCCAGAGTCTTTGTAGGTCAAAGCAGCTGCCTCACTATACTTTGTCACCCCCCTTAGGATCTAAAGACTGTGTTGCCTATTCCTTCTTAACATGTGTCTGTCTACAGTGACAACCTCATGTGACCATGAGGCCATATCTTGTGACACCACCGTGCTTGTCACACTTGTTTCTGTTGCAGATAGCACAACGTTGTTTTCATGAAATTCTGGCAGCTCCTTGAGGCCCAAAACATATTGAGATTTTTGTTTTGCCTCTTCTGTCTCTTTATATATCAGCAAGTTCCCAGTGACTCTGACAGCAGTTCCTAACAATGCAGGCATTCTTATTTTCAACATAAAGTCAGTAGGTGACAACCCACAACGTGTCTGTGCTGTTCAGCAATGTAATAGTCTAAATATGGATCAGAGTCTGACTCCACAATCTGTTTTAATAGACAGTTTATTATCTTGACCCTGTTTTCTGATAACCCATTGAATTAGGGATAATACAGAGTATGGGTTAAGCCCCATTTCACCTTCATGGATCTAAGCACTTACACACATTTTGGCTTCTGTATCCACCAGTGGTGGAACAGGAATACCCACATAATTGCCAGAGGTAAAGTGGAGGAAGTGGCACCTTTCAGTCCAATAGCCTATTTGTTAAATCACTTGCCCAGGGCATGGAAGACCCAGGTCACAGGCCAACAGGCCACAGGCCTGGCATTGCACAAAGCACTCTCCACTGGGGCTGTGCAAAACAGCACCATTTTGTTTCGACTTTCATTTTGACATTTCGATGGGGCAGTGTTTCATTTCAGGTTTTGTTTCATTCCAAAAGCACTGTTCCATTTTGTTTTGTCGACACAGCGTCGCTGTTTCGATGCTATTTTGACATTTTGCCCGTAGGCTATAATGGGTAACCATGAAACTGCCTATAACTTTGTCAGTTCTTGCATGATTTAGATGAAACATGCAGACATAGTAGCCCCTTCTAAGGCCATGGTTTCTGCCAAGTGTCAAGGAGCTAGGTGCAGAGACTGCTGAGAAAATGTACCTCAAAATCTTAAAAGCAAAACTCATGTCACATGTACATGTTAAGGCACAGTGGGGTGAAAACTGCAGGGATAGTAGCCTCTGCTGAGTTCACAATGTCTGCCAAATTTCAAGGAGACAGATGCAGAGGTTTCTGGGAAAATGCATCTCAAGCTGCTGACAAGCAAAACTCATGTCACATTTGTGTGTGAAGGCACGGCGGGGTAAAATGGCAGGCATGCTAGTCCCTGCTGAGGCCACAAACCCTGCTAAGTTTCAAGGAGATCGGTGCAGGGGGTTCTGAGAAACTACACCTCAGGTTGCTGACAAGCAAACCTCATGACATGGGTGACAGTGTGTGTGTTAAGGCACAGCAGGGTGAAAACTGCAGGGATGGTAGCCCCTGCTGAGGCCACGAAGCCTGCTAGCTGTCAAGGAAATATGTACAGGGGGTTCCGGCTTCTGGGACCCTGCACCTCAGGCTGCTGACAAACAAAACTCGTGACATGTGTGACTGTGTGTGTGTTAAGGCACAGCGGGATGAAAACTGCAGGCATGCTAGCCCCAGCTGAGGCCATAAAGCCTGCCAGATTTCAAGGAGATAAGTGCCAGGGTTTCTGGGAAACTGCACCTCAGGCTGCTGACAAGCAAAACTCGTGACATGGGTGACAGAAAGCAGGGCAGTTCAAACAATGATGCCTTTTATGCTGTTTTTCCATCCCTCCCCCAGAGCACTGGGATTGGAAGGGACCTCAGGGAAGGATGACAGTCGCTGGCCAGCTACACAGTCAATATGACAGCAGTCCTTCCCCCCTCTTCCCCCTCTCTCTCCTTACTTTCTGTTGTCCTGCAGGCAAGCCCAACTTAAGTTTTGAAATTTGAGACATTTCAAAAACTTTTGAAACATTTCGTCTGCCCTTCATTTCGCTTTGATTTCATCGTTTCGAGCTTGAAACAAGTCAAAGCAGCATTGAAACGAAACAGCCGGCAAAATTTCTCATGGCCCTACTCTCCACATCTCCATTTGAGGCTGGCCCACTGCAAAGTCAGGAGAGGAGAAGGCTTGCCACCTAGAGTGAGGGTATTCAATGAGATGGGATGGATGATATCTTGGGTTCTGCCCCTGTCCTGATCATTTCTCTGCATCCTACACTCCATAGTCACCTGATAAAACAGACAAAAAACATTATGAGTGCTCCTGCCTCTTTTGGTGTCCGAGGTAAAAAACCAGGGTGTCCTCCATCTCTCTGAACCACCTGAGTTTTCTACTCCATAAATAATTGCCCTAACCACTATACTGTTGAACTAGAGGATAGGAGGGCAATCCACTTTCATTTGTTAGTTGTGGCTTTTCTTTGAATAATGTTTTGGGATTTACTCACTATTATGTGCATGCATGGGTGATCCTATATTCTCTCAGAGCCTATATAGCCTATACAGAGTGCAGCCTTCTGAGAATGCTAAGAAGGAAGTGGAGGGTGAGCATAGCAATGTCATCCAAGATCTACCTAGTGGCAAAAAGTGAAATTATACAGCTAAGTGCCATTTAGGTTTAAAAAGGTGAAATAAGGTTTAGTCCTGCATATCTAAACTTATACTCTACAGTAAACTGGTTAAACATGTGGGCTAAGAGCCATTCATGTCAGGTATTCCAGGTCTAATGGGAGTAGATTTGATATGTGCAATCACCTTTCAGATTTTAGCTCTTCTCAATCCCCAGCTTTCCTGGTGATCCATAGCACCCCCACCTCAGAGAGCTCTTTTTTGGTCATCTCCCTGAAAGAGGAGACGCTTTCCAGGTCAAAGAAGGAGAGGGGTCAGAGTGCTGCCATCCCAAACAGCACAGAAGACAGAGCAGCTCCAAATAAACAGTCTTTATTGTGCCACTCCAGTTTCCTCTCTCCCTCCTTGGACTTCATTCTGCCCTCTCTGGGCTATTCCTTTCTCTCTATTCTGTCCTTCCTGAGGCTACACTTTCTCTCTAACTCTGTCATCCTTGGGACTTTCTCCATCTATTCAAGCTCTCTCAGAGCATCACTCTTTTTCCTCAGGCAGTCAGCCACACCTGCAACAAAACTGATACAAAATGGCAGTATTAACCTGGGGACAACACTCCCCAGATAAAATTAAACATAATGTAATGGGAAGCCAGGCAGAGAGCAGTCTTTGGACTGCTGCTAGGCCTA
>NW_005841831.1:6588635-6599507 GCF_000455745.1 Alligator sinensis | reverse complement strand
TCCCTGACATGAAAAGGGTATCTAGGTGTCCAACTGATAAGCTTCCAGCTCCCTCATGGTCTAGTGGTGAGGATTCCTGGTTTTCATGCAAGTAGCCTGTGTTTGTTTCCCAGTGTGGGAACACCTGGTATTTATAGGCTGCAATATCCACTATCTCCTGTAGACAAAAGGATGCCAAATAAAAATACTTATGAAACTATTTACAGATCACAGTGAGCTGCCCAAAGTGCTCCCCAGCAGAACTGCAGGCCAGAATTCAGTACACTTAGCTTCTCTTCTCACACCCCTCCTTCTGGTTTCATCTTCCATGGAATGCAATAAACCTAGCACTTGTGCTCATCAGTCTCCTCTGCCTGCGATCCTAGAGAAATGTTAAAAAATATCAAGTGCTTCAGAACCAGCTATTATCAGAAATAAAGCTGCCTTTGACTGCTTTTCTTTTGGATGGCCCCCATTATTTGCAAATATTGGCTGAGCTCTGTCTAAACCTTCTCCAGTTGTCCTCCACTGTTCCAGGGTTTCATCATCTAATGGGAATCCTAATTGCTTCACACTTCCAATCAGGGTATTTTCATAGTTCATTTTCACTCCTGCTCCCATGTGTTGTTCAGTAAACACTCTGAGCCAAGTGGTGCCTGATAGGGGTGTGCAAAGCTTTGGGTGGTGATTCGATTCGGAGGAGATTCGGCCCAATTCAGTGGCCAAACCTCTGAATCCGAATCAAATCAAGGGACCAGTTAAAAGGTCTGAATCAATTTGAAGCTCTCCAAATTTTCAGAAAGATTCAGACAGCTTCGATGATTAGGAGATTCAGACAGTCCCCAGTGACTGCAGCAGGGAGCTGCAGCTGGAGTCAGAGCTGGTATGTAGGAGAGCCCCTCCACATGGTGTGGGGCAGTGGGGGGCAGTGGGGATCACCCGGCAGCCATGGGGGGCCTGGGGGAACGCGGGAGACAGGGGGGTGGGGGTTGTGCAGAGCCCCCCACACAGTGTGGGGCAGTGGGGGCAGTGGGGATCGCCCCCCTGCCTGGCAGCACCCGGTGAGCTGGAGCTTTTTTTCCCTAAGTCCCTGGAGCTGGGGTGGATGGGGCAGCCATTGCTGGGTGGGAGAGCAGGTGGGGGATGGGCCTGGCTGATATGGAGGTGTAGCAGCAGCCAAATCTCTGAATCAGATTTGGCCAAATCAATTCAAGACAGTGATTTGAATCACCAAATTGAATCACTGTCCCCTGAATCAGCCGAATCTAAATCCAAAGTGAATTCTAGCCACTTTGCACAGGCCTAGTGCCTGATTTCTAAATGAGCGTCTGAACAACAGATCACCTGGTTCCAAATGTAGCACATAAATATATATTCTAAGTTTCATCCCCTTGCCTTGTTCCTTAGCCATTGGTGCTAAAGCAGTTGAATATCTCGATCTATCTTAGTGACTGGTTATACTTTATTAAATGGGAATGTAAGAACTGAAGGGCTAGCTTCTCTTTTACCTTAGAAAATATATCTTATTTACATGAAATGAATGAAAGGAATGAGGGGGTTCCCAAACCCTGAAAAGCTGCAAAACAGCAGCATGTGGCAGCAAGAGCTCTTGTACTCATCACTATGTCATAGTCAGATTCTGTTCTCAGAAACCACCCGTAAGAAACTGTGTCCAGATCTTCATATCTTTTTTATTTTCAAAACTGAAAATCTGCAGCTCAGCTCCCAGTCCTTGGCTGTCCTGAATTGGCAGCGCCTATGTGCATCCAATCCATTGAATCCTTGCTATCCCAAAATGACAGCAACCTGATAAGCTACAAAAAGTACAGTACTCAGTGCCCTGGCCTCTGAACCAATGGCTTAGAACACCAAAGGCGATAAAGATGAGCTCAGCTTACACCAGGGGAGAAACCCGGCCAGGAATTACACGGAGTGACCAGCTGTCCTCTTTGCTCGACTGCAATACCGACCACCTGCTGAGGATAATGGAACTGCACAGTGGGGGCTCCTGTGACTTTGTAATGATGCCACCTTCATTAGAGTGACATGTGCCTGAAATATTGACCTTGAAGAGTCACTGATAATGGAGCCAGCCTTAGGAAGAATGGAACCCTGGGAAAATCTGTATTTTGCCTGCTCCCCCGTCACCCTGGTACCCCACCAAGTCACTAGTACTGTGTGTATGGGGTGTGTGCATGAGGTGTGGGGGGGAGGGGGTGTAAGGGGTAGCAGTGTGTGGGGGGGAGTGTATGGGGGGCTGCATGCATGAGGGGCACAGGTGCCTCAGTGGCTGTGGGTAGCAGGGGACCTGGTGGGCTATTGCGGGGCAGCGTATGTCTGCTCACCCAAGAGCTGGCTTAGTGCAAGGTAGCATAGCCAGGGTATGGTGAGAGCTTGGTGAAGGGTGGCAGGAAGGGCAGGCTGGGTGGCAGCAGGCAGGGCTGCCTTCCCAGGAAGCCCAGCCCCAGTGGCAAGGTGCCACCAACAAGATCTGCCAGGCTGCCTACAACCTTGCCCTCAGCAGTGGCAGCAGTGGCCAAGGGGAGGCCGCAGCTCAGCCTCCAGCCCCAGAAGGTCAGTGATAGTGAAACCACTAGCATGCAAGCTGGGGCTGCCCAGCTGTGCCACCTTCTCACTGGGCATGGCCGCCTTACCCTTGGTCCAGCCCTTGGCATCCTCCTGGGTTGTCGTGCTGCCTGGCAGCATCTGCTCCCCTGCCCACCGAGGCTGATGCTGAGGAGATGGAGTGCCTGCCCTCTGAGCGCCACAAGTGGCCCCAGGAGCAGGATGACATTTTCCCCCTGAAGTGGATGGGGATCAATCTCCCGGAGATGGCCCTCGACCCGGATGCTGAGGGGGGTCTGCTAGGGAGCTGGGCCATCAAGGGCATGTTCACCAGCCTCACTGGCATGTCCTCTCCCAGGGTCAGGCCCCGCTGGTTCTTGGTCAGGAACATCCAGCTGCTGCTGGACAACCCACCCTGGGCGGCCCCCAGCTACGGAGACCTCCTCGACCTCTTGGAGCAGACCAAGGACCAGAGGAACATAGCACAGAGTATCCATCAGTGGTGCCTGGACTCTGCGCAGTTTGCCTGTGCCACCAGTGATGCAATGAGGCTCACACACCAGGATCTAAGCATGTGTCAACATGCCTTCCATCTTGAGAAGCTGGTGACCCAGATGAGGGAGGTGTGGGGCCAGGGCAGGTCCACAGAGTGGAATAGGGCATGATAGACCTTCCCCTGTCTCTGTGGCCTTGCTCTGCTCTATCACCTGCTCTCCCACCTATACCCTGCCTATCCTTCCTCTCTATTCTCCTGCTCATGGCTGCTACCACAATTGCCTCGCTGAATACCAATGGCTGCAGGGACCCGGTGAAGCAGATAGCCATCGTGGAGGGTTTGCGGCAGAAGCAGCTGGCGATCACCTTCCTCCAGGAGATGACAGACGTGTACGATCAAGCCGATGCTGCCTGGAGAGGCCGCCTGTTTCTGACCCACAGTACCAACCTCAGTGCTGGGTGGCAACTCTCCTGTCACCGCAGCTGCACTATGACTTGGTGGTAGTGAGAGAGGTCATCCCCGGCCGGCTGCTGACCATCTGCATCACCCTGGCACACCAGAGCCTGCTCCTTGTAAATGTCTATGCTCCCACCAAGGGGAGGGAGAGGGTAGCCTTCTTAGAAACTCTGGGCGACCTACTGCATGACGCTACTGAGAGCGATGACCTGCTCCTCGTGGGTAGGGACTTCAATTGCACCATCGACGTGCAGCTATACTGGATGGAGCCAGAGCCGCACCTGCCTTTGGCCTGCAAGCTGCAGGCTGTGCTGAAGGCGGTGGATCTCATCGACACCTGATGGGTCCTCCATTCCGATGTGTGCCAATACACCTGGGCAAAAATGAGTGCCAGTGGGATTGCCATGGCCCACCTTGGCCACCTCTACATCGCCTGGCACCACCTGCCAATACTGAGCAGCCACCACATCATCCCATCAGGCCTCTTGGACCACACCCTGGTCTGCTACGAACTCAGCCTGCCCGGCAGGGCACACATGCAGGCCCCTTACTTGTGCCTCAGCACCCCCCTGCTACAGGACACCCACTTCCAGGACTGCTTCGCCCACCTCTGGAGGAGCTGGGAGGCAATGCGAGCAGACTACTCCTCCTGGTAGCTGTGGTGGGACGTGGGGAAAATCCAGGTCTGGGTGTTCTGCCAGCAGTATTCCCAGCTGGCGGCAAGTGAGATCCATCACCACACCCAACAGCTAGAGGAGGACATGGCAGAGCTCGAGGCAGCCCTGCTCCATGCTGGCAGTGATGCGCCACTCTTCAAGAACCTCCAGTCCCACAAGAAATGTCTGCAGAAGCTGGTGGAGGGCATGGCCCACGGTACGAGGGTACGTGCCCGCTGCCAGGAGCTAGCAGAGGCCGATGCCCCAACCGGCTTCTTCTTTGGCCTGGTGGTAGGCTGCGGCAGGCTGCAGCAAAGACCTTGGACCATCTCAGGACCCCGGAGGGACAGCTGCTCATGGACCTGGGCAAAGTGTGGGGCCAGGCCGTCACCTTCTACCGCGACTTGTTTGTGGAGGACCCCACCTGCCCAGAAGCCACTCAGTGGATGCATAAGGACCTGCCGCGCCTCTGCGCTTTGCAGGACGAGACCCTGGAATGTGAGCTCTCTCTGGCAGAGCTAGAGGCTGCTGTGGTGGGGCTTGCCTTGGGGAGGGCCCCGGGCCTTGATGGACTGCCCATGCGGTTTTACAAAGCCTTCTGGCCCCTCCTTGGGCCAAGCCTCCTCTGTGTCTTCTGTGAGACCCTCACCGATGGGATCCTGCTGACCAGCTACCACTGGGCGGTGCTCACCTTGCTGCCCAAGAAGGGGGACCTTGGCTGCCTTAAGAACTGATGGTCGGTCTCCCTTCTGTGCACCAACTATAAGATCTTGGCGAAGGCGCTGGTGAACTGACTGCACCATCATGGCGTCTGTCATCGAGCCCAAGCAGAGCTATTGTGTGCTGGACAGGACCATCCAGGACAACCTGTTCCTGCTGTGCAACCTGCTCATGGCTGTGGAGCTCTTTGGCCTGGACATCAGCCTGGTCTCTCTGGACCAGGAGAAGACCTTCGATCGGGTTGACCACCAGTACCTCCTCAGCACCCTTAAGGCTTTTGGCTTCAGGACCCTTTTCAACACAGCGCTCTGGGTCCTGTATTACGATGACTCCAGCCCCCTGAAGGTGAACGGCGTTCTGTGTGCCCCACTCCCGGTCAGGGCATCCACCAGGGCTGCCCCTTGTTGGGCACACTGTACACCCTGGCCATTGATTCACTGTTGTACACTCTGTGATTTCGCCTGACCAGCTTAGCCCTGTCACCAGCACTGAGCCCAACTACCGCCCCCCCCCCCCCAATCCAGCTGATGGCATATGCAGATGATGTGACAGTGTTTCTGGGCAGCCAGAAGGATGTTCAGGCCTTGGTGGACTGCCAGCACACCTATGAGCTTGCCTCATCGGCCCTCATCAACTGGGGCAAGAGCGACACCCTCCTGCTCGGGACGTGAGCCAGCACAACCCTCCCCCACCCCCACCCCAGAGTTGAAGGGGGGCCTTGCCTGACACTGGGAAGGCCTCAAAACCCTGGGAGTGTTCCTGGGGCTGCTGGTATTTCTGGCCCACAACTGGGAGGACCTGGCGGAGGAAGTGGAGGCCTGCCTACAGGGCTGCCACTGGCGCTTTCCCACCCTTTCCTACTGTGGCCAGGTCCTCACCACCAACAACCTTGTGGTGGTGACCCTGTGGCACCACTGCACTGGGCTGGACCCCCCATCAGAGCTGCTTGAGAGGCTGCAGTGGCTCCTAGTGGACTTCTTTTGGGACAGACGCCACTGGCTTCCGCAAGTCGCCCTTTACCTGCCCATCACCAAGGGGGGCCAGGGCCTGATCGACCTGGCCAGCAGGGTGGCCACCTACCACCTGCAAGCCCTCCAGCGGCTCCTGTATGATGAGGGCCACCTCCCGTGGCGGCAGTTGGCATGCCGGTTCCTGCACCAACTTGGGGGCCTTGGCTTTGACTAGGAACTGTTCATGCTGGACCTCACCTTCCTGAATGGGGTGGACCTTCCCCCATTCTACCGCAGCATGGTGCAGTCCTGGTGGGCTGCCTTTCACCTTTGTTCCCAGGCCAGGCACCTGCAGTTCCTGCAGCTGCTTCAGGAGCCCCTGGTCTACAACCTGGCCAGACAGCATGTCATGCCAAGTCTGCCCTCTGCCAGCATTGTGGCTGCCTTCATCAAGGCTCACACCACCCACCTGGGGCACCTCCTGGACCTCGCTCAGTCAGGCTCCGTCCACACCTTGAGTTGGCTTCTGTGGGCCATTAGGGCTGCCCTCCCAAGGGAGGTGGCAGCCACCCTGGAAGGCTAATTCCAGGACCACTGGGCCCTCCCCACTGTGGATGCCGCGGGTGACACCTTCCCGCCTCTTCCAGTCATTCCAGCACTGGCCAGTGAGCTGGCTGACCAGCCTGACATGCTGCTGAGGCTCCCCATGCCCCCCAGAAGCAATATGGGTTGCCCCTTCGGCACACTGCCCAGAGGAGACTCTACACATGGGTGGTGTGCACCTGGCATGCCCAGGTTCCGGCTGGCTGCCCCAACACCATGTGGTGGCAGTGCCTCGTGTTGCTAGTGACCCCAGTGTGGTGCACACAGTACAAGGCACCCACCGCCAAGAAGACCGGAGACCTCCAGTGGAGATTGGTGTATGGCATCCTGGCCACTGGCACCTTTGTGCACCCCCTGGACCCCGTGGCCTTGGCGGCCTGCCCCTTGTGCCTGGGGGCGGTGGAAGATAATATTTTTCATGCCTTCCACGACTGCAGCCACTCTTTACCACCCTTGGGGCACTGCTTCAGATGCTGAGCTGGGACTTTTCAGAGCACACATACATCAGCTCTTTCCCGTACCGGGCGGCTGAGTGGGACACAGTTGGCCTGGCCGACTTTCTGGTGGACCAGGCCAAGATGGTCACCCTGAAGAGCCACCAAAACCAGCTCCCCGGGACTGGAATGGATGACGCCTTGCAGCTTTTCTTCCTGCTGGTGCGGGCCTGCCTCTCACTTGAATTCGAGGATGCAGTCCTCTGGCACATAGTGCCCACCTTTGAGGAATGCTGTGCTGTCGAGGGGGCACTGTGCCAAGTCAAGGGGGGATGCCTGCTCCTTGCACTGTGATGCCACCACTTGCTCAGTGTGTAAGGGTAGGTTCAGCGAGCTGAGACCTCGGGCTTTGCCCATGCGGGCCAACCCCTCATGTCCTGAGGCCCCCCTGGGTGTCCCCACTGTTGAACTGTATATATGTATATATTTCTTTGTCACTTGTTTTTTGTTGTTGTTGGGTTGTTTTGTTTTTTTTTTTTGTCTAAAGTGTGTGGGCAGGCCTCACAGGCCATGAGCCCAGGTTTTGTCCTTGGGGCCCAGACTTTTGGGCCAACCTGTAGGGTCTTTACTGCCCCCCATTTACCACCTTCCCCAGAATAAATGTTTCTAAAAGTCTAAAGTCTTTCTTTCTTTCTTAAAAGGACCCTTGAAAATTTCATATACAAAAACCTATATTGGTAGAGCACATTACACAGGCACTGCAAGTAAGGAAGTTCCAAAGTCAATGTTGCATGTACAGTCTTCAGCCTGCCCTCTCACGAACATGCTTCATTATATCACAACCTTTGATTCCGCGATCGCATACCATATCTCAAAGTAGACTGTAAAATGTATGCTCACTGATAGAGTACATGTGCATACTAGATTAGCCTGGGAGCTAAATGCCTCATCCATTGAATTGCACCTGAGCAAGTTTCTGTGGTTGGCTGAAAAGGAAATGTATTGAAATGTATTCTGTATAGAGAGGAAAAATTGATATTTAAGTCTATTGATCATAATACACTGGGCCATTATAGCAATGGAATCAACATAATTCTAAAAAAATGAAAAATTCTCTGATGTGATATTGTCTGATCAATGTGCTATAATGTACATGATACACATACATTAAGGTCATGGGAAAGTATATATATTGCATTATATGTAGGAAATGATATATGATCATGGAAATGAAGACAGTCCCCCAATGATGCATATGCCAGAAAGTAGAGTTAGGGTTGTATAGATACCCTAAATGTTTTCATTTCACTGTTTAGCAGTGAAGCCCTAATTTTGTACTAATACAGTTTGTCTGAAAAGCTCCAAAGTTCCTATCCAGTGTTTAGATGAGGTTGTATAGTGAGCACAGATAAAATCCCACTCTGGTCCTGTGTCCCCTGGGTCTGCAACACTGCATGGGCCCCATCACAGCTGCTCCTGCCTTTGCATCAGAGCTTAATGTCATTTTGCTGCTCGCTGCCTTGGCGATGATCACACCTCTCCACTTCCACCTCAGCTTTAGTGGAGATTCATGGGGTTTAAGACTGTAGGCAGTAAAAATTTGGTGTGTTAACTGCAGAGTATAAAAGCCTCCCCATAAAGAGCAAAGGCTTCTTTTTTTCCTCTTTGTAACTTGTAAAATGTCTAGTAAATCCCAGCACACGCTCTTGACGCAGTGTGGAGGCCTAATCCAAAAAGCTCAGGAATATCCCCCAATTAGCCATGAGTTATGAGTAATGGGCTTAGCATGGCCCAGTGGAGACTCTCCTTTAACTTGCTCTTATTTTACGTTCTCTGGCTTAGGGGATCTTCTGTACTTGAAATAAAGCCACCTGTCCATAAGTCATTGCTCTGTTTATTCCATGGCATTAAGGGAATGTGTTGATGCTACAGTTAATCTAAACACACCAATATGTGGCTGTGAGAGAGCACGTTGTGGGGGCAGAAGTGGGGGTAGGGGTGGGATGAGGGAGGAGGAGAGAGAGAGTATTTGCACTTGGGCAACCAGCACTGCTTTATCCCTGCCCTAATAGGCTTTCTGATTGACTTAGTTTCTGAGTTTAGTGTACATTAAAAACTTCCAGGGTAGGAGGGTCAAACAGACCTCAGAGGGTGGTTTCCTGGTCTCCGGCCAGCAGCCTCTGTAACTAAGGAGAAAGGAATTGGTCCTATGGGGGTCCGCAGACACAGCCAAAAGAAACTGAGACAGAAGAGGGTGTGCGATTCCATGACGAGTTGTGTCACAATACCAGAGACAATCTCTGGGAAGGAGGCCAAGGCTTCTTGGCAGGGTGCTGAGGTGGGAATTTACACCCTGTTCGCCAAGGGAAATTATCCCCCTGAGTGTTTTGGCCATTGTTTAGTCCAAATAATATTCCCTCTTCTCTGCAGCCCAGTCAGATTGTGCTCTGCTTCTCTAATCATTTGAGCAAGGGCAAGTAAGAGAGGTGTTGATTTAGACACATACTCTGCCTATCAGAAACCTCTAGGCTTGGGATCCCTTCCCATTTGTAGAAGTGCTGCTCACACACATCAGTTTTCAAGGATTTCCCAAATACATGTGAATTCTACTATGCACATTCATTTTTCCAGAAATTTACAGCCTGGAAGCTGCTGTTTGTCACCTTTCCTGTTTAAGAAAAAGTTTCATCCATTCAGTTAGGAATAAGAAACAATGCCATATAACTAGGGAAAGCAATCACATCACACAAGTAGTTACTGTGCCAGCTGTAGGCTTAAAATGCCGTGTCTGGGTCAGGGGGCAAATGCAGAGGTTTAACAGGTACAGTGCAGTAATGGGCAGGCAATGCAACTAGTAATGTTGTCCTATTACAGCCTTATGAGGCACAGAAATGGGGAAAAAAATGTCCCCTGCCTTGAGTTTGGATGGCAGGTCCTTTGAGCGGACCACAGGCAGTGGGAGCAGACAACAGAGGAGCCTGCAGCCTGAATTGACCAAATGGCTGGTTGGAAAGCACCAGGACCACTTGACTCATAGTGAAGGTGACCTTCAAAGCCTTCTGCCACCTAGTAATAGTTTTATAATGTGGTGACAGAGGTCAAGGCTAGCCCACAGCTGCTCTATAGAGGTGCCCAGAGGTCCCAAGTGACATGATTATCCTTCCAGAGAGTTTTCAAGACCTGAGGAGGGCTTTGCTCACTAATCTGGCCTTTGATGCAGATTATAGGCTTTAGGAAGAAGCCCTCCTTGTGTCTATTTTCAGATGGTCAGGGGGCATGCCGCACAACACAGCAGGGCTTGCTGTGTAAGTGGGACATGGTGGTACTTGTAGAAAACAACCCATGCCCTAAAATTTATTACGTGGTCTCTCCATCCCTATTATCATCTGCTTTTTAAGGTTAGTCCCTCAAAGGGCATTGGAGTGCTCTTGTTTTCTAGGAGCTAATGGCTGAGCTGTAATGCTGCCGGACATACTGGCCTAGCTCTGATGGCATTTGGCATAAGTGGTGATTGGCGCCAGCATGGGGCCATGAAGAGTCATTTCAGTGACCATGGCTTGGTCCTTGAAACCAGAACCCCTTCCCTCCCACAGGGCCAATGCACTGTCCTCTGGCACCTTACAGAGAGGCAAAAAAAGGACCAGGCCTAGAAGCAATCACAGAGTGCCGGACATGAGCCCCTATATTTACATTGCAGAGTTAACCTAAGTGATCACTATGGCAGAAATGCCACCGTCGGTGCCCCTCTCCAGAGACCTGTCTCTGCCAGCCTGAGAGGCTGGTGTTGAATCCCTCAGGGCGGGGATCTCCCACCTTGTCTACATGACAAAAGCCTGGGGCCTGAATGCTCTGGTCACCTGGGCAGCGGGGGGAAAGGCCCGGCCCTGCGCACAGGCCCAGGTAGCCAGGGATGCTTGGTAGATTGGTCGGCTTGTGGCCAGTATTGGCAGCTTCGATTGGACCGGGCTGCTGAGGTCAGAGAGGTTATTTAAGGGCCCGGGCCAGGAAGAAGG
>NW_005841831.1:6580923-6584524 GCF_000455745.1 Alligator sinensis | reverse complement strand
CTGAAACTGGCTCTCTCCTCATCACCGCATGCTCCAAGAGTGGCCTGCCTCCAGAGGAAACTCCAACCACCTCTGGATGATGCGAGTGAGTAAGCTACTCGAGATCAGGCGAGATATTTAGCTTCAGTAACTCAGATGCGTGTTAAAACGGCTAACTCAGCCACTCTAGTTTGGTCTATGGGATTCCTGTGATATTCCTCTGATATTGTTCTACCTTTTACCCTGTTTCCGCCCTACCCCCTGTAATCAATAAAGTTCTCCTTTGTGACCGGTGTGGGAGACTTATTGAGGGGTGGGTCTAAATTATGCCAAGGAGGCCCCTTAGGTCTGTGGACTAAGGGAGACTTCCCTAATAAGCCCCTGACTTGGGAAGTGCCCCAAGTGCTTGTATGGGGTCTAGTACCCATTGGACGATCAGGCCTGTGTTCTCCAAGGTGCGCAGAGCCAGAATTGAGTCCAGAGCCTTGGATGGTGACAGCGGGAACCCCAGGGTAGCGGGCGTGCTCCAGGGAAGGGGTCGGCCAGACGTGAGGCACCAAAGGGAGGCACTCGAAGCCTGGAAGGTGGGCGGGCGCAGGGAGGTGGGCGGCTCAACGCAGGAGTGCCCCCTACTGGCCCGCCACAATCACAACTGAATCTATTTACACAGATTAAAATGCCACCTGCAAAGTCTTCCCTACATTACTGTGTCCTCACTGTTTCTGCACTTGCTCATGTTTGGAGGCATATTCCCTGGTCTCTTGAGGCCAGGAACTCTAGGATTCTTTCCCAGATTGATTGTGTCAGTTATAGGAGAACACAATTCCCTATAGACCCATAGATCCCCTGTCCTTTGAGGGGATCTATGGGAATTCACAGGACAATCAGCACTCCAGTAACTTAGCCTTTACCCCTTTACCCTCATGGCAAAAGGGACAATTTCCAACCTAAGAGAAAGGAGAGTCCAGCTGCTAACTCACCCCTTCCTCCCCTGTATTTGGGTCAGACATTCTGTTAAAGCACCTTCAGACCTGGATCAGAGGTTTTCATATGGATGGTTGTGGGATTTAGGCTAAAACCCGAGTCCAAGGCTGCGCTGGGCCTGTAACAAAGATGTGCCTCCAAGAAAAAAACACAGTTGGCTGTGATCTGTGAACTGTGGACACAAGATGGTGGCTGAGAAGCAGTGCAAACAGACCCTCTGGTGTATTATGAATGAGTTGATGAGGGGGATGTTCCTTACACTACCATCAGGTGATATTTGTTTCATGTAACATTACACAAAAATCAAGGGTAGAACTGAATGGTACGAGAAGGGCCAAGACCCACCCCACCATTATACTCCACCCACCATACCCTTCCCTGTTCCCCTTAGCACAGCAATGGGCAATTATTTTGGCTGGAGGGCCACTTAACGAGTTTTGGTGAGCTGTCGAGGGTTGTCTGGGTATCCCTGCCCCTTGACAGTTGCCCCACGCCCTGGTTTCCATCTTGGGACCAGAAGTCCTACTCCTAACCCCTGACCTTTGCTAATGGAAGTCCCCCCCCCCCCCCCCCCCCCCCCCCCCCCCCTTGCCTCTGGAAATACTCCTTTTTGGAGGGGGGCTTGCTATCTTGGAACCCCCAAAAAACATGAAATCATACAGTAGAAGTCAAATACCTACTATAACATTTTAAACTTATTGCAAAAAACATTTTTGTCATGATTTGTGTTTATATAGTGTATGTAGAGTTGATTGCATAACTGAAAAATAAAGTCTTAGTCTTGTACATTGTGTGTGTGTTGGGGTGTGGGGTGTGTGATTATGGTGGGGGGTTCTGTGTGGGGGTAGGGGTCGTGTATATGGTGGGTGTGGTGGGGGTATGTGTGTGGGGGGCAATAGGGTATGTTGGGGGTATGTATATGTGGGGATGTTGTGGGGGCAGGGAGCGGGTATGTGGCTTTTATGGGGTGTGAGGGATTGTGGCAGGGTGTGGGGACCCCTCACACCCTCCCCACATGGCACACAGCCTCCACCAGTGGCAGCAGGAGCACCACCAGGCAGTGGGCACTTGTGCCCAGCGCAGGCACTTCCACCCGGCTGTACGTGGCTCCAGCCAGCCCTGCACATGGGGGCAAGGAGCACAGCCTGGCCAGGCTGCCTCCACCCTCCCATTGTTTGCCCCTCTCGTGTTTCCCTTTCACTTTGCCTCCTTCCTGTCTAGCCTCACCTTCCTTTCCTCACTGTCCCTCCAACATTTGCTAGGCTGCGCCCTGCTTCGGGACTTCCCAGGTGTGCTGCCTTGGCACGGCCCAAGACAGAGGGCAAGGTCATCTGAGTTGTCCAAGCCACAGAGAATCCTACTCTGCACTTGGGAGAGAGCATCAAGAGCCCAGGAAACTAGGAACAACACCCAACAGGCTCATACAGGTTAACTTGAGCCCAGACCAGGCTTGGGGATAGAGATCCTAGAAACTCCCACCCTTTTCATGCTCATGAGGATAGAATTGCTTCACCCGACGAAGCTCACACTAGCTTTCAGCTCTTTAAGAGCCACAGAACTGGGATTTCCCCATCATGCTAAAGTGGAGCCAGTACAGCAGCAGCAGTGTGCGGGAACTCGCAGCCTGCTCAGCACCGAGGGGAATGAATGACTAATCCACCTCTTCTGCTCAGCTGGGAAGGGAATTCACAAGTCAGCTGCCTAGCCTCCCTGCAGAGCCCAGTCTGCTGATGAGAGACAGTCTCTGCTGAGTTTCAGCCCTTGGCATTTTACCAGCCTACCCAAGGCCTCTCTCAGACCCCCATCTCAAGGAAACTACAGACAGCAGCAAACAAGGCATGTAGCCTGGGTCCTCTGAGGGGAATATGAGCCTCAAAGGGTTCTGAGAGACTGCTGCACAGTCCTGCCTCTCCTCAAGAGGATTTATTAGCAGTGACAGAGCCAGCTCCAGAGCTGGGTTGCTCCACAACAGAGATCACTGTGGGGACCAAGTTGCTAAGACGACCCGGGGATGTGACTCACGCTTTAACCTGAAGCAGTGCTGCAGGTTGGTTTTTCACTGCAGGCACAAGGGGAAGGGAAGATGTGTTGGGGGGGAGACGCGTGAAGACGCAACTCCCTTTCAGTGGGACACTGACTCGGTGTGCCCAGCAACTTATTTTCTATGGGGGTCCCTTGAGGTCTAGGGACTCTGCCCTCACCACTTAAAAACTACCTTTTCAAGAAGCTTTCAGGTGTTGTTGCCTGAGGGCAGGTGGTGGAGGTGGCACTGTGGGCTCATATATGAGCTATGCCACTGAGGATTTGGCAAAAAGCTGGCCTTGATCACAAACAGAATGAGTTCAGCAGTATAAAAAAGTGTTTCTTCAAATTTTTACATTTGATTTTCATGTTTTCTCCCCTTTCCCCCCTTCCTACCATTAACAACCTAGAGTCAGTGATATCCAGGGTTTTGATTTGGTTGTCTTCTTGTTCCCCTTTTCCTTCATTCTGTAACTTTTCCAGATTTTGCTGGTTTCAGAAAAGATGCAACATAGCGAAAGGGAAAAACAAACTGGTTCTGCACTCTCCGTCACAGCTCAGAGAGACGTGGGGCTGGAAAAGCAGGTGAGGACTGAGTAGGGAAGGTAGAGTGGTG
>NW_005841831.1:6566668-6580892 GCF_000455745.1 Alligator sinensis | reverse complement strand
CAGGAATTCTACATATCAGGACCCAAGTGCATTGGCAGAGCCATGTACAGTCTAGGATTGGGACAGAAAGAGGTTATGCTGTAAATCTGGGTTAATCTGAACCAGCTTCAAAGGCCAGCCTTTCAAACACGATTTCTATATCTCTAGTGTGAATCCAAATCCATGGGTGGTTTAACTCAGCTCTCAGCATCCTTAACTCAACTCAGATTAGTTCAGAACATCACCTCCTTTAATGCTTTTACAACCGGTGAGCTGTTTTTAGACTGTCAGTGTCTGATATAGACAATAAAACATCAGTTCTCAAGAGGTGCCAGGAGGGCACCCAGCCCTCACCCAGTTTTCCCTCTCCTGCACCCAGCATGCCCCTTACTCCACCTTGGGATTAGTCTCTACGCTCACTGCCCAAGGGCTTATCCCTACTATCAGGGATCCTGACTCCTTCTGGCTACTCTCCTTAGACCTTTCCACTGCTCTTCTTGTTTCATTTCAGGGATCCATCACTTCCTTCCTGCTCCAGCAGCTGAAATATATGGCTGGTCCCCAATTATCTCCTGCCAAGACTGCTTTGAGGCCTTACTTTCAGGCCAAACTTATACCATAGTGTTCATGTCCACCAAAACTTCTGTAGCCAGAATGATCTTCCTTGTCCTACAACCTGACTGCATTCCTCCCTCGTAAAGTAAAACTACTAGCTCCCCATTGTACAAAGCTTAAGTTCTCTTTTTTATCTTCAAGACTGACAGCTCTGCCCACACCGGGATTCACATAACCCCTCCTCCATGCTGCTGAATGATGCAACTAAGCAGAGTAAGGCTCCTTCTTGCTTTCTCCCCTTTTTGCCCCATGAGTCTTGCATTCTTGCCTCCCCAGTGACCCAGCTGTAGCAGAGGGGGTGGAAGATGCCCTAGTAGCCATATTTCTGTGAGTGCTCTAAACACTAGGATGCTGTGCAGATGGTGAGTGGTACTAATAGCACTACCATTACTGCTGTAGGTGCACTGAACTCAGGGCTGCCAGTATAAATTAGCCATGCTCAAAATATACCTGGAGGATTGAGTACCTCTGGGGAATTAGTCACAACCAGCAACTCATACTAGGTTTTTGAGTATGTAGATACACAATGAGGAAAAAAAATAAATTACAGCCTACATGCAAATTAAGTTAAACCAGAATGGCCAAACAAATTGGAATCACAGAGCCAAGTTATGGAGGTCAGCCTCATTCTGATGTTCTCTGTTTTGTCAATAGATGGTGGCAGAGAGCTCCTTCCCCTATGAGCTTCAGATCACTGGGATGCACATACACCATGTATGCGTGCGTGGGCTTGTGTAAGCACACATATGCTGTCTGCATCCGGAGCAGAACAATGATGCTTTCAGCTGATACAGTCTGGGGTTGTCTACACATGCAGTTAATGCTCAGAAATCTTATTGCACAGTAAACTTCCCCTGTACACATGTCTATATAGGCGCCTGTCTGGAGCAAATTTGCTCCCAATGGGAGCAGTTCAGGGCAGGGATAATCCTGCCCTGATCTTCTACTGTATGACAGCCAGAGGGAGCTCTAGGCTCCCCCGGGTGCCAGGCCCAAACTAACAAGGGGCGCTGGGGTCAGGCCTAAGCTCTAGCGGGTGGGGGGAGCAGTTCTGCTTCCGGGGCAGTTGCCTTCCACCTGCCCCAGGCAGCTGCCTGCTGCCCAAGGGAGGGGAGATTTTTCCCACCCCCTGCTGCCTGGGTGGACCAAGAATAATTTGCTTCCAGGCAGCTATGTAACCATGCACTAATGCATAGTAGCTACTGCATGGTAAATCTAGAGGCGAAAGAAGGTTGGAAGCACCGCCCAGTTCAGAAGCTTGAGGTCCAGCAAGAAGAGGTCACGGTCAAAGCTGAGGGCCCCCATGCTCTGCAGGAACTGGCATGCCAGTTGTTGCCAGGGTAGGCGCTCCTCGCCATAGAGGAGTCACTGAAGAGCTTGCAAATGGAAGACATCCACCTTGTTCGCCAGGTTGACCAGGCTCTGGTCCCCCTCAGCAATAGGTAGGTAAAGGACAACCCATGGGAGCCACTGGTGCCCATCCAAGAAGAAATTTACCAGGAGGCACTGGAGTCTCTCGAGTAGGTCCTGTGGTGGGTTGAGCATGGTGCATCGGTGCCACAGGCTCACTGCCACCAGGTTGTTGACGATGAGGACCCATCCATGGTAGGAGAGGCTGGGTAGGCACCAGCACCACTGTTGCAGGCAGGCCTCCACCCTCTCCTCAAGGGTTTCCCAGTTGTGCAGCATGAAGGTCGGCAGCCCCAGGAACATGCCCAGGACTTTGAGGCACTCACACCACCAGATGAGGCTCCTTGGCAAAGCTGGGGGGGGGTCATTGCTGGTCCACGTGCTGAACAGCAGGGTATCACTCTTGGGCCAGTTGATACAGACCGAGGAGGTGCGCTCATAGGCTCGCTGGAAGTCCACCAGGGCCCACCCATCTTTCTGGGTGTTGAAGAAGATGGTCACATCTTCTGTATATGCTGACAGCCAGAGTGGAGGGCCAGTGGACTGGCCCATGGACGTTGGCAGGGCCATGCTGCTCAGGTGGTGCCACAGCATGTGCAGCAGCAGCTTGATGGCCAGGGCATAAAGCATGCCCAACAGGGGACAGCCCTGACAGATGCCCCTGCACATGGGGAATGGGATGCAGAGCATGCCATTCACATTGAGCAGGCTGGAGGTGTCTTGGTACAAGACCCAAAGTGAAGCCAAAGGTCTCCAGGGTCTGGAAGAGATAGGCATGGCCCACCCAGTCGAATGCCTTCTCCTGGTCCAGAGAGATGAGGCCAATGTCCAAGGCAAAGAGTTTGCTGGCTGTGCATAGGTTGCGCACCAGGAACAGGTTGTCTTGGATGGTTCTACCCAACATGCAGTAGCTCTTTTTTGGCCCAGTGATGGAGGCCATGATGGTGCAGAGGTGGGTCTCCAACGCTTTAGCTGAATCTTGTAGTCCGCACAAAGCAGGGAGACCGACCACCAGTTCTTAATGCAGCCAAGGTCTCCCTGCTTGGGCAGCAGTGTGAGCATTGCTCAGTGGCAGTTTGTTGGCAGGACCTTGTCAGTGGGGCTCTCCTGGAAAACGTGCAGGAGTCAGGGGCCAAGGAGAGGCCAGAAGGTCTTGTAGAACTCAGCAAGTAACCCATCAAGGCCTGGGGCTTTGCTGGAGGCAAGGTCAACCGCGGTGGCTGCCAGCTCCTCCAGAGACAATTCCCTCTCGAGCTTGCTGGCCTTCAGGGTGCAGAGACATGGCAGGTGCTCGTGGAGTTCCCATTTGACCTTGGGGCAGGTCGGCTCAGCTGCGAACAGGTCGCAATAGAAGGTTATGGGGTGCTCACGCACTTTGCCCAGGTCCGTGATTACTCAGCCCTCAGGGGACTTGAGTTGATCTAAGATTTTGATCGCTGCCTGTCACCACTCCAGGTTGAAGAATGAATGAGTTGGGACATCAGTGTCTGCCAGTTCTTGGCAGCGGGCACATATCCTCACTCCGTGGGCCTCACTCTATGCCAAGTCACTTGAGCATTTTCTGCAGAACCAGAGACTCTCATGCAATGCTGCATCACTGCCAAAGGACAGCAGGTGGCATCGACCTGTGCCACAACTTCCTGCAGCTCTCAGGTACAATGGCACAGTTCATTCGTGGCCAGCTGGGTGTACTACTGGCAAAAAGCCCATATCTGTACCTTGCCAGTGTCCCACCATAGCTTCCAGGTGGAGTAGCTCAATCTTGAGGCCTCTCAGCCCTGCCAAAAGTGGGCAAAGCAATCTCGGAAGTAGAAGTCTTAGAGCAGACTGATGTTGAAGCACCAATAAGGCCCCTGCATACAGGATCTGCTGGGCAGGCTCATTTTGCAGCAGTCCAGGCCATGATCTGACAGGCCTGAGGGAATGATGCAGCCACTGCACAGGAGTGGCAGATGGTGCTTGGTAACGTAAAGGCAGTCAAGGCAGCCATGGTCAGACCACCAGTGCTTGTCCTGGCCCAGGTGTACTGCCGCACATCAGGATGCAGTCCTCGCCAAACGTTGATGAGGTCCGCAGTCTCCAGGGCAAACTACAGCTTGCAGGATGAAGGCAGGTGAGGCTTAGGCCCCGTGCAGTTGAATGAGGCATCAATGGTGCACTTAAAGTTCCTGCCTACAAAGAGAAGGTCATCGTCCTCATTAGCATCATGCAGGAGGGCAGCCAAGGTCTTAAAGAAAATGACCCTCTCCTGGTCATAAGTGGGCGCATAGAGGTTGACAAATAACAGGTGGTGTTGTGCTAGGGTGACATGGACAGTCAGCAGGTGGCTGGGGATGACTTCCTGTGCCACCACCATGTCAAGCTGCAGCTGTGGTGATAGGGGAGTTGCCACCCCGGTGCTGAGGTTGATGCTATGGCTCAGGAACAAGTGCCTTGCCAGGCAGCATGCCAGGCTACCTGGTTGAGCCCCATCGGAATGTGTCTCCTGGAGGAAGGTGATGGCCAGCCACTTCTGGTACAGGAGCTCCAGACAGCCTCCCGTTTCACCGGATCTCAATACTCATTGATGTTAAAAGTTCCAGTGGTCATAGCTGCCATGGGTGTGGGTATGGGAGAGGAAGAACAAGGTAAGGTGTGGGTAGAAGAGCAAGCACCAGGCTCGCCCTCTGTGCCAGCTTCTCCATATGGTAAGCCATCTGCCGGGTGCCTAGATCTTGCTGCATAAGTTTTGCCACAGCCCTGGCAGCCTTGACAAAAGCCTAGGGTCTGCGCACCACTGGGTAATGTGCCCCACTACATTCTTCTGTCCATGGCTCCGCTTAAGAAAAGTCAGGAGAGCCCCATAGTTGAGGATGACCTGCGGGGGTCTGCCAATGTGGGCTGAACGTTTCTGACAGAAGAACAGTGAGGCCGCACCACAGGAGGGAGCTCGCCTGAAAATGCAGGGTCTATGCCCTCAATGTAGGCACAGCAGCCTCTTCTCATTGTCCAGGTCAAGGACCGGCTCCAGGAGAGTGATCCCCACCTTCTTGTGGGGAGAGAGGTTATCTGGCTCTCAAGGTCATTTGCGACACTTTGAAAGCTGGATCGCCATCACACTAGCTTCTGCATCCAATCTGGTAGGCTGGGACGCGACTCCAGGAGCTGGGAGACAGGCAAGGGGTTGGTGACCCCCACTGTCACCTCTCCCACTGCCGAGTCATCCCTGGCCACGGCCATATGCAATGGGGTCACTGGCGGGACAGCCAGTGTGGGGTCAGGCTCTCCAGTGGGGGCCCCCTTGGCTCCAGGCAAGGAGGGTCCTGGTGGGGATGGGGTGTCCTGAGAGGCCCCCTTCATCTTCCTCTCCTTGTTCTTCTTCTTTGTGGCAGGTGGCTTCCCCTTCATAGGGGACAGGCTGGACCAGTCCCAGCCTGCCCCTCCAGGGCCAACCAACTCAGATAAGGCCACAGAGGAGGGCAGCTGGGAGGAGGTCTGAGCCCCATCATCTGACAAGGCCCTAGAGCCACAGTCACTGGCCACCCCAGCCGCCTGAGCCAGGGTGGTTAGGGTGGGCAGGGGGCAAGTGGAGGCATCAGCCCTTCCACCTGGTGGGGCCTCTGCACTGGTGGGGGTGGAAACCATAGGTGGGACGGGTGTGGGAGAGGGTTGGGTAATAGTTCCAGCCCCTCTTCTGGATGATGTTCTCATGCTAGATACCCTGCCCCCCTCAGATGGAAGGGGGTGAAAGGATGTTGGGAAGAGATCCCAGCCTTACTGGGTGTGGCCTGTGTCCCAGAAGTGGATATGCCATCCTTTGGCACTGCTGCAGTCACCGATGTTCCAGCCGCTTTCCCCTCCAGGCACTGGGCTGCTAGCTGGGAAGAGCTACCACACTGGAAACACATGCTCTCCCCCAAGGAAAAATAAATCACAAGCCTCTGCCCATTGAGCATGAGGTTCAAGGAGTGAGGCAGAGACCAGGGGCTGTCCCTGAGGAGCATGAAGACCTGCCTCTGAAAGGACAGGACATGCTTCAGCTTCAGGTCCTTGCTTCTGATCATCAGTCGGCTAAAGGGAATTGTAGAAACCCCACAAGGCTTGAGTCCCTTGGCTAGCTCCCAGTCGGACAGGTATAGGCAGATGTTAGAAATCACCACCCTCACTGCCTGGGTGTCTAGGGGAGTGACAAGATAGTGTACACCTGCGATGTCCAGATCCTCTGCACAGACTCTGTTGACCAGGGTGGGAGTACTTAGGTAAATCACTGGGACCGTGTCAGCACGAGCTGTGTAACATAAGTTACACCATCCCTGGAGATCAGCTAGGGCACCTGTACAGACCTCAGCCTCGACATAAGGAGGGGTATGAACCTTCAAGCCATAGTTAAGGGGGAGGTTTTGAGAGGCATCCCCATGCCAGCCACTGGGTGTAGGAGCAGCCATTCCTTCTAGGATAGGGTTAAACCCAAAAGCTAAGACTAAGGGAACAGAAAAAAATGGTATATATAAATTACAGAGATAAGTGTCTGGGAATGTGGCCATAAAAAGCAAAAAGGAAGGGGTGTGAGTGCCCGGAGGGGAGAAAGGAGGAGTGAAAAAGAGAGTGGGGTGATTATGAGGGTTAGGGAGAAAAAAATGAAACAGAAAAAGAGAAAAAAGGGGGGAATTAAGAGCACCCCTTGAAAGGCAAAAGAAAAAAAAGACAACTCCCCGCCACAGACAAGCAAAAAAGAAAGAAAGAAAGAGAAACAGTAAGAGAGAAGCTGCGAAGTAGACAAATGCAACTCGCAGACATTGAAACCGGAAGTAGAAGGGGGAGGGGACAGAAAACAGAGAAAAGAAAAAAAAAACCACTATGAAAGCACAAGAAATAAATCAGAAAGGGAGGTAGACAAAAGCAAGAGACCTTTAGACAGGTGGGAGTCAGAAAAGAAAAAAGATAGGAAGCCAGGGAGTCTTATGATCAGGATCGCCCCACTCAGCTCCAAGCAAGCCTGGTCTGAGGTGTCCAAAGTGGAAGAAAAGAAGGAAGGAACGAAGACAGACTAATCTGTCTAGTCTCAGCTAAAATGTGCACTGTAATTGCCAGAGCCACTGCTGAGGATGAGAACCCAAAGAAAATGATTAGCACTATTGGAAAGGTTGAGCATATTCCTAACATCTTCCAGACTGTACACATGTATTCTCAGTAACAAATGGGATTTTGTTTAAAAGCACCAGCATGGTGATCTCCAAGATATTATAAAATTATGTTTAAAAAGGTACATGAAGATTATACAGGGTGTGTCTACATGAGATATTTACTGAGCAGTAGACTAATTAGCTGAGCAGTAAATATCTCGCGCTTGCCTGTGTGCCCCTTGTGGGGCACAAGGGTGCTATCACCACGCCGAAGGACCCCTGTGCAACAGCCATCCCCTCTGCAGCATGTTAAGCTGGAAGGATCAGCCCTGGTCTGGCAGGCTGACCCCTCCTCCGGGCCTTGTGCCAGCCAGGGCTACTCTGACCCAGCTCAATGCGCTGCAATCCTGGGTATCCGTGTAAATGTGCTCCCGGGAGCAATAAACTCCTGTACGATGAACACTGGAGTTTATTGCAACACATGATTCTGTATGTGTAGACATGCCCACAGTGACTGAAAAAGGGCAGGAGCTAAAGGGCTGTGCAGGTCACCTCATAATCAGCTGAACAATGTTAGTGAGTTTATTCATTCAGTTGGTTATAAGTGTTTGTAAACAGTGTGTTATGTTAATGTTGGTTTTAAGTGTTATTGCAACTAGATTATGGCTTGGAAGGAGAAATATAGCTTTGGGAACTGTGTCTTTAAGGGCTGAACTTGTGACTCTTGCTGTTCTGCACAGACACTTGGAACTGGACACACAGTAAAGCAGAGCTCTTGCAAATGCTTTCAGCACTATATCATCATTGAACCCCAAAGTCTGAATCTGCAGATCCTTGATCTGAGGATTTAACTTGCAGAGGATTTGGTCACTCTGCCTCCATGAAACCAGACTGTCCCTTTCCCTGCCCAGTGTCATCTACACCTAGCTAGAGCCAGGGCAGCAGAGGAGTTAAGGCCACTGAGATTCCCTACTTGCCATCATCAATCCACTCTGCAAATCTGACGGCCTCATCTCATCAACGGCCCCAGATTGATTTCTTGACTGGGAGCAATGAGCAGCATCACATGAAAAATGAGGCTTTGCAGCATCAATAGAAGTTCTAATTACAACTTAAATTCAAGACATTCTTTAAAGCAGAAGCCAGATTTACAGCAGCTTCCAGGTGGGCGTGCATCCCTTTCTAATTAAAAGCAGCACGCATTGCAGATTGCTTCAGAGGGGACATTCCAGGCTGCCTAGTATGACAAGGGCACAGAGCATGGCTTGTCATCCTGGAGACCCCCCTGACTTTGGACATCTCAGGGAATGGGGTCAGTGTCCATCCCTTCCCATTTAAAAAAACTCATCCCTTTATCTGCTTTGCCTCTGACCAAGTCCTTACCTAGCACCCTGACTGGACAACACTGCATGTCCAGTATGTTTAGCTGCACAAACAAGGCACTTCATATGCAGTATCTACTGCCCAATGCTAAGGGCAATACTAAGGGACTACTCCATGGGAAGGTCTGGACTGCCAGGGAGTGCTGGAGGGGCTCCTGCAAGAGACATCCCATATGGTAGCTGCTTACTGGGGATGCTCAACATAGCTTACAGAAGTGCTTATCGGGGCTCCAGTTTTGACTTTCAGTGCAGGGGGAGAGATCTGCCCTGAAAGAACTAAGCAGGCTTGTGTGTCAGATCCGGTCTGTTCTGGAGGTTCATGTGGATGTCTGAAATGATATTTCCTCTTTAAGATCCCAGAGGACCTGACCCTGGGAGTTTGGAGGGACTAGAAGCATGGATGTTGGCTATACCAGACTTTGGTGGTTGGTCCAATTTCTGTAATAGTCCCCTTTGCCCTGAACAGTTATTTCTAGATACTCAGCTGTCTCCAGTACAGGGAAGTTTCTGTCTTCTCTCACAGAAGAATGGGCATTGGGAACCTTAGGGCAAATGCTATGATTGAGTGGAACAAACTGTTCCAAATTTGCTCCCTCCTCCCACCATCCAGAGCAGGCCAGGCTCTCTGACTCAGCTGTGCTTAGCCAGAGAGCTTGTGAGCGCACAACCCTAGCCATCTCCCTGTGCTGAGCACTTAAGCCAGTCTTCAGCTGCACCCTTTTTTTTTCCTTAGGGCTTCTTTGATCCAGGTTTCACTCTTCTTTACCATCCACAAGAGCATGAACGCCACCTGCAGATGATGCCAGCAGTGTTGTCAGCAGCCAGCAGCAATTGAGGACTGCCCACAGACACCTCCAGTGGTGTTGGTGGTGAGGGGGTGGCAAGTGGCAACTGCCCACAGGCACCACCAGCAGTGTCACCAACGCCTTTTTGCAGGGGGTGCACTGCCAAGCTCAGAAGTTGCATGCACCCCTTACACGTCACCAACGCACAAGAGAGCAAGAGCAGGGGAAGCTGGTAATGGGGCTTTCTCTTTTTTGCACAAATTTCTAGGCTGCCCAAACATGCTGAGCTATAATTCCTGAGAGAGTAGAAGGAGTTCCAGCCCAGCTTCATGGCCAACATGTGTTTAATTACCCTGGCTCTAGGCTGCTACTGTAGGAAATACCTATTAGAAACAACAAGTTAGTGGTCCAGTGCCATTTTGTTTCAAACTGGTTGTTCCCTACATAGTTGCCTGAGGAAATGTTGCTGGCAAGCCATTATTGCTTTTAACAAATGTTTCTACAAATGGGTGTTGATGGTGTTATGCAAAGAATGTCAGAAACAATAGGAATGAAGCCAATAGCATTCGATGAGAATTTATTGGGTCCGGAGGTACTGCTCTCAAAACTTCTTGGCCATAGCAGGAAATAAGGTCCCTATCTAGTGTTCAGTCAGCTGGGTGTCACTCTCTTGATATTCTACAGGACTTTTCCACAATAGAGCTCAAAGGGAAACTGCATGGTAGGATTTGGTGCCCAGAAAGAAGAATGTGAAGCCGACCTCCGTGTGCAGGGAGGAATGGCTGTTTGATCCAGACTCTGACTTATGAACAGCATGATGTAACTATCCTGGGATGCCAGAGCTTTCTGTGCAAAAGGAAGAGGTTGGGATCTGTCCAAATGATGTCAAATAAACCTAAGCAGCCGATTGTCAGAGTCCAAAGTAACAAACGTTGCCACATTCTTCTTTCTTACATATTCCCAGTGAGGAGGACACACCAGCAGCAACAGAGGCAGGTTGATGTGGAACAGCTGGTGGGATGTGACCTCTACATGAACATCCTGTCAGCTCATGAGATGTAACAGATGTGTGAGGAATGTGTGAAATTGGGACTTTGTGTGCAAGTGAACTAGAAAATGGCTTTGTGTGACGTCTACAACTCTGTAACAAGCATCTTCTCAGAGCAGCTGATGGGGTTCCAAGGAAACCTGGCGGAAGGCACTAGGCTCTTTTTGATCTTTTGGATTTCCTGCCTGCACCAAAGGGAGTCCTATCTGCCTTGCAAGACTTTTGAAAGTTGTTTAATTCAGTCTTTGAAATGTGGGTTATTATTTACCATACATGTAATACTGTTTTATTCTACTGCCAATATCTTCATTGAGGCTGAGTATGTCATAAAGGTCATTCAGAACCTTAAACCAAATTTGCCTTCACATGGTGGATTTAACTCTGATCTAACTCACACCACAGTGAAGAAGGAGCGGTGCCACAACAGTCAGTGGAATTACATCCATCCAAAACTGCTAGGATATCCCATCTAGGCACAACTCTTAATACAGATGCCCTCCAGTTTGGAGCTCAATCTATAGCTGTATTCATTGGTGTGAGATCTGACTTCAGTATTATTATTTCCAGCTGATACAATTTGATATCCCATATTTTAATTAGCATAAATTCAAGGCAGAAGTGTGTCCTTTAAATACCTCTGCAGGGTTGATTTGGCTTTCAGGGAACCTGGTCTTTCTGTCTTGAGAAAAGTGGATGTTGTTTGGCCTGGAGGTGACACTGAAGCATATGACTTTGTGAAGTAGGAAATGAAACAGGTTTTTCCACTATGCAGTGCTCTTGTCTCTAGCACTATCCATCCAGCTGGGAGCTATAGCCACTCAAGGGGGTTTGACATTAGGCTTGGGAACAGATTTTGAATGGGAATTAGGCGTCCAAGCCCTTTAGGCAGATCTGAAAAATCTTGGCCCTGGAAATTTTGGGCCCTCCAAATTTTGAAAAATCGGCCTGAAAAATCTCGGCCCTCCAAATTTTCTGAAGTTCATCCATCCTGTCCATTCTTCTGTTCTGCTCCAGGGTAGCCAGTACTCAGCTATAAGATCACTCTTTGCATCAGTGTGTAACACAGCAACAAGCAGGAACTAGGATCCCAGAAAAGGGAACAATTACAACCAGGCCTGTGGGAGTGAGGAACCTCTACCAGCCACTTCTCCTTTGGCCCATGTGGAGTCTGTCAGGGCTTCAGGTAACTTCCAGAGTCCTACAGTTTTGCAGCAGTGGAGAATATTCAAAGAACAGGACCCACATTTCATGCTGATTTCTAGTAGAGGCTAGGGGCTCGATGAATAAAATTTGCTTTGGGAGAAAAGTGTTTGTATAAGACATTCATTCCAAACAGAAATCTCCTCATATTGGGCTATGCACAGGGCTGATAAGGAGGAAGAGAATAGGAGCTGGATTCTTGTATTCACCAGGCAACGACCAAGCCTCCCTGCACCTCTCCTTTTATGTAGTTTGGAAGTGCTCTGAAACTGCTGGGCACAGACACTTCTGAAGCAGCAGCAACTTTGCACAGAGCACTTGTTTTATGTCTGAACTGTACATACAGCACTGAATAGAGCTCATAAAAGATGGATGTATTCTTGTTCTTTTTGCTGGTTTTGATTTATTATTTACTTCACTTTTTTCAACTCTTCCGAAGTGCTGTAAATCATCTAAATCATTTTTCTCCTCCACTTGGCTAGTTTGGGGGGGAGCTGAAGCGAAATTATTGTGCCAAGCTCCTCTGTGTTGCAGGGTTTGCTCTGTTTTTTTAATAGAGAGCAAGACTGTATATCTGGGAGGTTATATGTCTACAAAGTATCTTGGAAGGCTTTAAAGGTCCCTTCCATCTGCTTATAGTATTTGCTATAGGCAGGATTGTTCAGCCATTGCTCAGCATGATTAGTAGGTACTTACACAAGCAAACCCAAGCTACCTGTGGGATTACTCCTACAGGTATCTACTCACTAATTAAAGGAAAAATTGCATCGTACCATCGGCCAGATTTTTCACAAGAACTCAGGTACTATTTAGGCACTTGAATAAGTGACCAGATTTTCATGAGATGTTACCTCTTCCCATCAGAGTTAATGGTAATGCTCCCAATGGCTTCAATAGGAACAAAGAACAGACTACATTTAATGGGACTCCAGGGATGATGATTCGAATTCTGATCACATTTATATTGGCTCTGTAACGATGGCGTGTCTCTAGATTTACCCAGTGGTGTGTGTGTGTGTGTGTGTAGGAGATACAAAGAATACTACTCTGGTGTGGAGAAACTTAAAGCCAGTATGATGCTATTAAAATAATCAATTATTAACAAGTACAAACCCTCAAGTTAATCAAGCTAGAAGGGATACTCTGAGGCCTCCCCCAGTAGGGTTAACATAGCCAGTGCTGGAGAGTTATGTCTAGTGAAGAGGTGAACTCTGTCCCAGGACAGACACTTGGGACACCTGGGGTAGGAATTCAAGAAGGTTGAACCATTAGCTTCAGATATGTTTCTCAGAAAAGCTCAGCACCTTTCACATATCCAGTGTGGTCTGCCACAAATGCAACTTAAATTTTTGAGCTCTTTTGAAAAGGCTGTCTTGACTCCCACTGTAAATAGCTTTACTCAGAGCACCAGGATCTTCATGTGTAATTGTAGTCCTTCCTCCATCCCTCATCTACCAGCCCTACTCCTACCTGATAGTAGATTCATAAACATTAGGGCTGGAAGGGACCTCATGAGATCATTTGGTCCTGCCCCCTAAAGATGCAGGAGTCAAAAATGCTTCTTCTGACCTATAGTCAGACACATTTTCCCCTTGCACCACTTGACCTGGGTAAAAGATGCATGAAAGGTGGAACCTGATCCAGCATCTCTATATAGAGATCAGAATACATCAGTAGGAAAGGCATTGAGGCTGGTGTCTTAGACCATTTGGTTATCCTGATACTGCTGTGAGGCCTGGCCCTACCTAGCTCCATAGCTGTGCCAGGAAGAGCACAGGAGTAGGCTCTAACATTAGACCTAGGGACATTTGAGAATTGTCCCCCCTTCATTCAAATTGTTGTGAACTCCAATTGAGAAAAGCTGTGTCCCTGGGTGGGCTGGAATCACCAACTTTCCGGTTAACAACCAAACGCGCTAGCCAATTGCGCCACAGAGACAAGTGACCTATTTCTTCCTTAGGTGTATGGCAGATAGAGGGAATATTGCAAGACCGGTGTCCCAATGAAAATTGCTTGGCTCCAAAGAACAGTCAGAAGCTTCTCTCTCTCATAGTTCAGTAAGATCAGAACTGGATCCCTACTGTCAGCTGGCAACAGCAGATCTAGGAAAGGAGGGGTACAGATGATGTGGTATATCATCACACATTTTTCTCCTAACCACTATGCTATACCACACTGGGCTGAGCCTACAGCTGGGCCTTTCCACTGAAAGTGCCAAGACATCTGACACTGACACCAGAATAGCAATTTGTATGAAATTGGTATGAAACTTAAGAGAAGTAATCGAAGAGCTGGAGGGCAAGCGCACCACCATATACCCCCGTGGATCTGCCTCTAGCAATAGGGACTGTTGAGCCTCCCTCCCCCACCATCTAAGGGAAGTTTGTGGTAAAGAAAAATAATTTGGGGAGCATGGGAGGGAAAATGCAGTAGAAGAGCAACGAAGGGGAAGCTCAAATGAAGAGAAATCACATGAAGAAGCAGCACAGCAGAGGCCTAGGAAGCATGAAGAGGAGGGAAAGGGCCCAAACCTCACTGATATAGTGAAATTTCCTCATGCTCCCTCTCCTCCCCATTTCTTTTACAGCTAGGATGGGCAGTCCTTGGGTCTAGCTGCCAAGGATATGTCAGGCTTCTTTTGGATTCAGACTCCAAACCTAGCTGGAATCTGGGAATCATCCCCTTTGTGTCATTTTGTGCCCT
>NW_005841831.1:6534427-6566637 GCF_000455745.1 Alligator sinensis | reverse complement strand
CAAATGAACATGCTTCTAATGAAAGGGTAGCTGCTGTTCTGTGTCAAAGATGTAAGTCTACTGGGATCTCAGCTGCCACCAGTGGGTGGCTGGCCACTGTTTATTTTTACATTTGAGTTATTTTCCTCTTCCCCTGCCTGATTCATGCTTTTGATTGCTAAGTTAGCCCATCCTCTGTCAGCTGGACATCAGCAAAGGAGGAGTCTACAAGCCTTCTCAGTATGTGCAGGCTAAATTTAGGTTAACCACTGAGTGAATATTATGTGGGGAGTGTTCGCTAATATAGTTTGAACAAAAACCTGCCAGTTATCTTTGATTATTTGGCTTATCCTCCTTTGCCCACTTATCACAAACATTTGTGCAAATGAAAAAATGTTTACAAGAAAGGAAAAGTATTGCACAGGAGAATACAAATTCATCAGGGACACTAAGAAAAATCTTTATTTGCCACAGTACTCATTCCTCAAGTGAAAACAGACATCTTGAAACACAGCTTGTAGGTTCAGTCAAGGGAAATCCAAGCAATCAAGGGACATCTTTACTTCCCCAGGCCTGGGAGGGAGGTGCATTACAAGACCACCCCACAAAAGAGACATCTGTATATATATGCAGTGTGAAATGCAAAGATAATGTGCCAGTGGATGGTTCTCAAGAACATACCATATTGTTCATAAATTGAATGAGACCCATAGAAGTTGTTGTGCTCTGCAAATGGCTTTCTATAAGCAGTTCTGTAGATCTTAATGTAGGGAAGATCTTTGGAGCTCCTTTGGAGCTTTTTAAAGCTTTCTTGGCAGTAGGAAAGTCTTGCGATCTATGGTAAATTGAAATTTCCTTCTGGCATTTTCATACTTCCTAGGAGGGGGATGAAAGGGCAGCAGCAAAATAAGCAGGAATTCTTTCCAACCCCCCATCTTGGAGAAGGAGGGAGCAGTAATTTAACAAAAGAGGCTGCAAAGCTGAAGGGACTCTCCAGCTAGCTCAGAGCACACAAGACTGAGGGCTTTCAGTCCCGTCCAGTCCTATGTATCCAGCAGGGTGGGGAAGGGAATTCTCCTTGCTGCACCTATGGCAGCTCTGATCCAGGAGGTAGGAGGCGTTAACTGCAGAGTAGCTCAGTGGTTCTCAGCCTTCACTGGGACATAGATACAGAGCAGGTAACATGCTACAGACACTGTCGTACATCACTCTTGCTTTTTAATTTTCTGTAGCCGAGAGACATTGGAGAGTCCTGCAACCAACACATTGCCTGGTGGGTTAGGGACCACTGAATGAGTGAGTTTCTCCCCAGACTTGTAACTGGGTCTGGAACCCTGTAGTCTGCCACAAATCCCTTAAAAGTGGTAAATCTGTAAAATGAGAGCCTATCCTCTAGGTACACTATGGGTTTAAAGCTTTTATGTTAAAAACATGACACTGAAGACAATTAGGTGAGAGGCCCAGTTCAGAATGGGGTGAGAGGATGTGATGAACTTTCCTCTGGTTCTTTTAGCTGGTCTACACTTTGGCCCTGCAAACCCTTAGCCTCTCAGATTCCTCGAATTGCCAGCCCTGTGGATGTCAGTAGAAATACTTGTCAGACTGATCACCACATTTAGGATTTGGAAGGATTTTTACCCGTTGGTCAGATGGATGTGAACTTCAAAGATTTTTGCCTTCTTCTATAACAGAGAGCATGGTCCTTTTCCTTGGGTTTCTCAAATGTAGTTTAATAGCCTTTGCAGCGGTGGGACATCGACATTGCCCTCATCCCTATGCTTTATCTATGGCAGGTCAGGATATTCTTAGTGTTTTGGTGCACTGTGTCTTGTAGATGCATGAGAGGATTCTTTGTAGTTTTAGGAATAAATTAAACAAGCACTTATATGGGGTGGTTTGGATAGGGATGATCCCACCTTGAACAGAGGGTTGGACTAGATGACTTACTGAGATCCCTTCCAGTCCTACTTTTCTATGATTCTGTGGACAACTATACACAAGCATAGAGGCTGCTCTGACACGCTGGAGTTTCAGCGCGTCGGAGCAGACTCAATTAATCGAATATGCTGGAGCGTGGCAATTACTGCACTCCAGCAGCCTCCTGCGTCTTGTGTATCAGTGACCCTGCGTTTAAAAATGGCAGCAAGGACACTTGAACTAAAACTTGAAGGAGCTTTAATTCAAGTGCCCCCACTGCCACTTTCAAGCACAGGGACGCTGATACAGGAGACATGGCAGTGCTTTAATTAAAGCAGTTCTTATAGCCACTGTAATTAAAGCACCACCCCCTCACCCCTGGAGCATGTGTAAAAGTACTGTATGATTTTATAATTCTATGTATGAGCAAAACTATTCCAGGTTGGGATTTTCCAAGGGTACTGGAGAGGCTTAGGCCTCCAGTACACTGATGATTGAATAGATCTGAGCACCTGACTCCCTTCAAAAGGTCCAGGTTGCACATTTGCGGGTCTGCAAGCCAACTGTTCCCTCACCTAGGATCACTCAGCCACTATTTGATCTGTTCAGAGCTGTCCTGCAGAGCCCACAACCCCTCTTGCTTTGAGATGATCATAGACAACAAACGACAAAAGTCTGAAGCTGACCAATTTTCTGGGTTCATAATGTTAATATGCCTGATGGGATTTACTGCAAATTTGGCTTGATTTTCATGTCTGAGCAACAGAACAAGCCTAGCCTTTGGGGGAAAGGGGATAGTGATTGTAATATTTAAATTCAGCAAATATGTCCTAAAAGCCTAGTTATGATCTGAAAAGGAATGGTAAAATGCATCCCTGTGGTACATATTCTGTGTATTCTGAAAAGAACTAGGCAAAATTTTTCAGCCGCAGCTTTTTCATAGGAAAAGGCTGATTCAGGTCACTTCATGTAGTCTGTGAACTTGGATATATACTGGAGAATTGTTTCAGAAGGAAGGCAGGAAGACAGGCAGGCCTGAAAAATATTCCCCAAAAAGTCAAGACACTGCAGTTTGACATTTTAGAAACATTTGCATCTCTTGGGTTTATTTTAACAAGCCAATTCCTGCAACTGCAGTGGCAGGACATTGGCATTGCTCTCACCACCTCCGTACCGCCCCCCTCCCCTCCCCTCCCCTTTACTTGTGGCAAGGTAAAAGGTGTTTTGGATGATTTGGGCATTCTGTCCAATAGTTATGGGTGAGCATTTGCTCCTGAAGCTTTTAAGAACAGGGTAGGCCAGTGATCCTCAACCACAGTGCTGCAAACTCCTTTTTAGGTTGATGTAATGTTAGCACTGTTTGATGTGCAAAAATCTGCATGTGATTCACAAAATCAAGCCAAAGATTTCAAAAGGGAATCCAGAGAGTTAAAAACATTCTGATCTGTTGTGAACTTCCTGAGTGTTTTACAACAAAAGAATTGATCTGTTATTTTCCATAGTGAAAAAATGAATGGAAGCTAAACAGTAGATGATCTAGCAGGGAGTAAGTAGGCACCAGCCCTGGGCACCCATTTCGGGTGAGATTACATGCTAGAGTTAGCAGGTGTTAACTCTGAGGAATGTTAGCCTGTGTTATGGTTAACGAGTGCTAATGATCAGTCACATGTTCGGGATTCATACCCTCTTGCTCAGACCAGCTGCTAGAGGGCTGGCAAGGAGGGGTGTAGCTAAGAGCTGCAAGTTGGCTCCATACCTGCCCATTTGCTGGCTCTCTAGCCTTGGTATAGTCTGGAGACAAAGAGTGAAGGCCTCTCCCACCCCCACACAACCCTATGATTAACCCACTGTCTCCCATTGGCCCCAGATCCCCCCTCCATCCTCCAATTAGCCCCTCCACACCTAGATCACTCCCCACCTCCCAATTAGCCCCTCCACCCCCAGATAACTGTCCTGCCACTCCAATTAGCCTGACAGCAGTGGCAGCAGCGGGGATAAGGGGTCCACCTTCTCTGCCTGCTCCCTGACTCCCTATATCCAGATCCAGTCTCCACTGGGCTCTGGAGCTGCCCAGCAGCTCCTTCTCCCCATCCTGTCTCCTCCTGCCTCCCCTTCAGGTGCAAGGCCAGTGGGAGCTAGATCTGGGCACACAGGGTCAGCATGGTCTGCAGGGACCCCCAGGAGAAGGCAGCAGGGGTGCCCCAGCAACTCCACCACTCTTGGGCTGATATGGGTGGCAGGGCAGTGATCCAGGGGTGGAGCAGCTGATGGGGAGCAAAGGAGGCGATTTGGGTAGCAGGGGAGCAGTCCAGGTTTAGAAGTGGTGATTCTAGGGTCAGGGGGGTAATTTGGGAGGCAGAGGGGGCAGCATCTGTGCAATTTCTGACCTACCAGCTCCCTGTCAGGGCTGGCTGCTGATCAGGCATACCCAGCTGAGCCAAGCACCTGAGTAGTCATACCTGCCCCTGATCCTTGGATAATATCTGCCCCATTTCCCTGCAATTGTATTGGCTACTGAAAGCACCACTCGCCCTTTAAAAGCATACCTGCAAGCTCAGGCTGCAGGTATGCCTTCAGTCAGCCTCACTCTGTTCTGGCAAGTCTTGTGTTCACTGCTCTCTGGTTCTCCTGGCTCCTGACTTGGTTTGGCTTTCTCTGACCCTGATCTTGGATTTCCCCTGAACCTCAGCACTGACCCTGCTCTCTCTGGTTTCCCTGGCATCCTGACTCAGCTTCTGTGAACCTGACCTCAGATCTAGTTGTAATGTGTAACCTTAGCCTTAGAGGAGGCATCAGTATGGTTCCCTTCCTTTGAAGTCTTTGCCACAGCAGGCACAGCCCTGTGCAGCCTGGCCATAGGAGCTGCTGGACAGGCATATCCTGATACCCAGTAGTGTATCTGGGGCTGAGGTGAGTGGAATAATGCTCCTTCCCTACCATGGAGGCTTTGTCATGAGAGGCAAGCCCAGGGGAGAGGAGCAAACAGAGCAGCAGGAGCAACCCCAGGGAGCCAGTGCTGCTGTCCCCCAGTAGCAGCAGCTGAAGTCCATGCTACTTTTGCAGCAGCTATAGTAATAGCAGGTGCTGCCTAAGTGAAGAGAGCCAGGGAAATAAGACTCCTCTCCCCCTTCCCTCTTTCCCCATCCCTTGCTCTTCAGTGATCAGCAAAATTTTCCACACACACCTTTGCTCCAGGTACTGAAAAACCTTGCTACATCCAGTGCTATAGCCAGGGGCGGGGGGGAGGGCGAGCGGGGCAACACTGAGTCTCTGATTCTATTTTTATTAAACTTTTCACAGTTATCTGACTTGTAAAATTGCTGGTAAAATTTTTAGAGTATTTATATACAACTTAAAAAATACTGGGGGTTAAATGAAGGTTTTTAACAAAAACATGCAAAATATTTTTAAACAAAATCATTTTGTATTTAATTTGGTTAACCAGAGAAACAAGAAATTAGTTATTTGCCCATCTTTAAGAAAAGGAACAAAGAGGGTTCAAGGAACTATTGAATAGTCAGTCTGATCTCAATTCCTGGAAAGCTCATGGAGCTGGTCCTCAAGGGATCTAATGTAAAGCACCTTGAAGAGAACAAGGTGATCATCAACAGCCAGCATGAATTCACCAAGAGCATACATACAGGCTGGGGAGCTCCCCTCTTGAAAGCACAGAGGCGGAACAGGATCTTGGAGTCATTATTGACTCCAAGATGAACATGAGCCGCCAATGCCAGACTGCAGCCAGCAAGCCCAGCCATACCTTGTTGTGCATCCAAAGATGTATCTCAATCCGGTCCAGAGAGGTGATACTCCCCCTCTATGTGACTGTGGTCAGGCCGCAGTTGGAGTACCGCATCCAGTACTGGGCATCGCACTTCAAAAGGGATGTGGCCAGCCTGGAAAGGGCTCAGAGGAGGGCCACCCCCTTGGTGAGAGGGCAGCAGGACGGGCCCTACGAGGAGAGACTGAGGGACCTGAACCTGTTCAGCCTCAGCAAGAGGAGGCTGAGGGGGGACCTGGTGGCTGCCTACAAACTCATCGGGGAGATCAACAGCAAATAGGTAGAGCCCTTTTCTCCCCAGCACCACCTGGGGTGACGAGAAACAATGGTAATAAGCTGATGGAGAATAGGTTTAGGTTAGAGATCAGAAGGCAATTCTTTAGTTAGGGTGGCCAAAATCTGGAACCGACTTCCCTGGGAAGTGGTCCTTGCCCCTACCTTGGGCAAATTCAAAAGGAGGTTGGATGATCACCTGTCTGGGGTCTTGTGAATCCAGCATTCATTCCTGCCTGTGGCAGGGGGTCAGGCTAAATGGTCTGTTCAGGTCCCTCCTGACCCTAGCTACTATGAAACTATGAAACTATAAATCATGCCTGACCAACCTGATTTCTTTCTGTGATAAGGTGGTAGGCTCTGTGGATGAGGGAGAACAGTGGATGCGATATGCCTTGACTTATGCTATTTCTCATGACACTTTCATTAAAAAGCTTAGGAAATGCAGACTAGATGAAAGCACTGTAAGGTGAATACATAACTGCTTGGATCATGGTGCTCAAAGAGTCATCAGTGGCTCAATGTCTGTGTTTAGTGCTTGAAGAAGTGGGGTTCCCCAGGGGTCTCTACTGTGTCCAGTATTGTTTAATATCTTCATTAATTAGTTTGGTGATGGGATCAAGTGCACACTTGGCAAATTTGCAGATGATGCAAAGTTGGGTGGAGTTTCAGATACTCTTAAGAGTAGGGCCAGAATCCAGAATGACCTGAATAGGCTGGATACATGGTTCACAATCAGATGAGATTCAGCAAGGTTGAGTTCAAAGTCCTGCACTTGGGATGGAATAATTGCATGCACAAATACATACAAAGAATAATTTCTATGCTTCTACCAGAGAAGAGCCACGCGCATGATCAGAGGTCAGGGAAGCAGACCCTACGATGACAGGCTGAGAGCCCTGGGGCTCTTTAGCCTGAAAAAGCGCAGGCTCAGGGGTGATCTGATGGCCACCTACAAGTTTATCAGGGGTGACCACCAGTATCTGGGGGAACGTTTGTTCACCAGAGCACCCCAAGGGATGACGACTAGGTCGAATGGTCATAAACTACTACAAGACCGTTTCAGGCTGGACATGAGGAAGAATTTCTTTACTGTCCGAGCCCCCAAGGTCTGGAACAGCCTGCCACCGGAGGTGGTTCAAGCGCCTACATTGAACACCTTCAAGAGCAAACTGGATGCTTATCTTGCTGGGATCCTATGACCCCAGCGGACTTCCTGCCCTTTGGGCAGGGGGCTGGACTCGATGATCTTCCGAGGTCCCTTCCAGCCCTGATGTCTATGAAATCTATGAAATACATGCAAATATAAATAGGTGAGGAGCTAAGACTGAGGAATAACTGGCTAGGCTACAATACTACAGAGAAGGACCTAGGGGTTACAGTAGACCATAAGCTGACTATGAGCCAGCAACATGCTCTTGTTGCAAAAAAGTCAATAGCATCCTGGGTTGTATTAACAGGAGGACTGATGAGGGCTTACTTGAAGTACTGTGTCCAGTTTTGAGCCCTACACTTCAAGACAGATGTGGACAATTTTCGAAAGAGTCCAGTGCAATGCAACAAAAAAGATTCGGGGCCTTGGGAGCAGGACTTATGAGGAAAGACTGAAAAAATCAGGGTTACTTAGCCTGGAAAAGAGAAGACCAAGGTCTAATAATAGTTTTCAAATACCTGAAGGGCAGAGAGGATGAAGACAGGCTGTTCTCTGTGGTCTTAGGGGGGCAGGACTAGGATCAATAGCCTCAAGCTAGAGCAGGGGACATTTAGGTTAGAGACTGGGAAGAACTTTTTGACTATGAGGGTGGAACAGGCTACCTAGAGAAGTTGTGGACTCTCCATTCTGGGCAACTGGTGGCACTTTAGTCCGGGGGGCACACACACCCCCCCCCCCCCCGCCAAGGGGCCCGTCCACCCCCCCCGCCAAGTGACCAGTCAGCGACTGGGGGTGGGGTCCCCCTGTAGCCAATCTTACTGATCACCGTGGGAGGGGAGGTCCCCTGCAGCTGATCTCACTGACCCGGGGGGGAGGATCCCCGGTGGCCGACTGATCACCGCAGCCACTTCCAGAAGTGGCTCCCTGGCACTCCCGCCTGCCCCCCTGCCCGTCGCCTAAGCAGTGAGCACAGCCAGTCAGAGGGTGCACCAGCGCTCTCAGGGGGTGCACATGCACTCCCATGTACCCCCTATGCATCACCACTGCTCTCCATCCATGGAAGTTTTCAATAGCAGGTTAGACAGATGCTTGGCTGGGATGGTTTAGTCAAGGACAATCCTGCCTTGAGCAGAAGCCTAGACTTGATGGCTCCGTGAGGTCCCTTCCAGCCCTACTTTCCTATGATCAGCTCCAGGACAAAGAGTTTCCATTCTGACTTGTGAGTGACTTTTCTAGCCTGCTGGATTCTGGAGGCAGGTTTTACTTCTGAAGGAATTCCTCAGCCAGTTCTCCCAAATAAAATACAGTTTTTAAGTATCAAACAAGCAAACAATTAAATAAACAAAAATAAAACCTTTCTGTCCTGTCTTGGATACTAGGAGAAGAACACTTTGGCTCCAACCCCAGCATAGCAGTCTGGCCCCTCCATGCTCATGGCCTGCTTCCTTTCTCCTTGCCAACCATTCCCTCACAGTTTGCTTCCTCCCAACTCTCTCCTCTGGATTTTTAAGATCCCAGTGGGACACTTCCTCATTATCAGAAGGTCCTATGGCATAATGACTTGAATAGGCCTGACTGCCTCTTCTTAAAGGGACAGACCACCCTGTTATACTTGTGCCTTGACAGAACTCCATACCAAAATTCCAGCTGCAAAATGCAAATCTGGATGATGATGCATAAGTTACAGAGATCCTAGCTTTTCTCACAAAGGATGATTACCCATTGGAACAAACTACCAGGAGAACTAGTGGGTTCTCAATCTCCTGATGTCTTCACATCTAGACTAGATGCCTTTCTGGAAGCTGTACTTTAGCAAGATACAAATGATTTAGTGCCATACAAGGATAACAGAGTGAAATGCTCTGGTCTGCAATATATAAATTAGACAAGATGAACCAGTGCTCCCTTCTGACCATAAACTTCATGACCCAAATCCTAATTCACCTCTATATTTTTGTCATAGCTAGCACAAAAACCATGCATCCTTCCTTGGAGCGCAGTCCAAATCCACCCATGATGCAGTTAGTTCTCCTGTTCTCTCATTGAGGATCCCAGTGTAGCCCCCAGATACCAGTCTTAATCTGTCCTGTATAGGTGTCTTACTCTCAGGTTCTGATAATGGGCACTGGCCTGGAAAAGAAAGATAAACCTAGGTTTTGGGCACTGCTCTCAGCTATATACTGAATAGTTACTGGATGCAAGGGACAAGTCTCCCTTTCTCCCAGACCACTGCCTTCCTTACTGGTCTACTCCATCTCACATGCTCTCCTTCTTGCTTCTTGACACTTCCCCTCTTGACTTCCCAGTAGGACACTTTAACAGGAAGGTGCTCTTGGGTCCATCTAGCCTGTGGCCTAGCAATTAAAGGTCTTTGCTGGGAGACGTAGATTCAAACCTCCTCCGGATGATGCATGTCTAGAGCCTACAATGCTGGTTCTTTAGGCAAATGCAATAATTACTTGGCTGTTACAGCCTTTTCCTTCCATATCAAATGGTCACTACTTGTGTTTTTCCTGCAGCTAAAGATTTGGGATTTACATAGACTCCAGGCCAGGGGTCGGCAAATTTTTGGGCAGCGTGCCAAAAACACGAACGCTTAAGATGTTGGTTTACCAGGGGCACAGAGTGGGAGAGCCACCAGGGGCCCAAACCTTGTAGCAGCACAGCCTCAGCCCCTCCCCTCCATCTACCCCAAGGTGTGTGCGTCAAGCAAAATGCTTTCACATGCCACACTCTGGCACCTGTGCAGAGGGCTGCCTACCCCTGTGCTAGGCCTTTTGCAGAACAGATTGGGATCACAACAAAACACAAGTGAAGTTAGCTGAGGCTCTGAGCATACTCAGAAGGCTGAAACAGAGATGTGCAAGCAATCTAGATGTTCCAGTGGCTTGAAAGGAATTCTGCTTGCTGCATTAGGGCTGCACTCCATGGGCTGGCACTTTTCTGAGCACAACTGTACATCCCTGGATTCTGGATCAGCTGGGGATCAGGAAAGCCTGATGGCTCTAGAGGTGAATGAGTCTAAGAAAAATCCCAGGAGCAGTGGAAAGAGTTTCAAATTGCAAACTGTAAGTACCTGTAACTTTCACAATCAAACTGCATTTACATTTTTAGTTGCAACAGGATCAATGAAACTGGTTTGAATAAAATTTGGTACGAGCTGTGAACATACAGGGCAAAGCAGTGAAACCTGGGTGGTGGCCCAATAGTTGCCACCCCTGCCCGATATCAGGGATGGTGTGGTGAGAGTGGGGTAGGGCTTCTGGCCAGCACCACTTTACCTTCCAGCCGGCCCCTGCTCCCCACAGAGCAGCCCATGGTCCCGAGAAGGTCTAACACTTAACTGATTTAAGTATTTGCACTTTATTTACAAAACAAGAATAATAGGAAAGGCTATTTACAAGTGAACTGAAATGGCATAACCAGAATCACAAAACCAGCCACAATGCATTAGTCAACCCTTGACTCAAGAACCACGGGTAGGGGAACTGGGCGGGTAGGGGAACGGGCAGCTTCCAGCCACTGCTGAGGTGCTACCACAAGGAAGCAAGGTGCTCACACCCAGCAGCTCCAACCGGTTTCCCAATAAGCGACAGACTGCAACAGTGTAAGTTCTTCTGGTCTGCAGCAATCAAATTGTATCAAACCCCAACCCCCCAAAGAGGCTGAAGGGTGACCCTCCGTGACAACCAAAAAGGCAAGCAACAGAGTAGGCTCCTGCAGCAACTGGCATTACCCAAGCACAAAGCTCAGGGACTCTATCAGATGACAGTTAGCTGCAGAATAAGGGACAGGACTGAGTCCCCTCTGGGGCAGTCAGTGGCAGAGGACCAGCAGCACAGGCAGCTCCCAGGGGTCGTTGCTCTAAACCCCTGCTCCAGATGACTGGCCAGGTGCCCCACACACCTCGTGGCTCTCCAGTCCTGCTCTGAGCTCTGGCCTGCGCCCCGAGCTCCCAGGGACCCTCGTCCTGGCGCTCTGCTGCTCCTCAGGATCCCCATGCCTGCCTGCTGCTGTCTTGCTTCCCCAGGGAAGGTGAGGGGTTTCCTCAACTCATGTGCCCAGCTCTCTGCTCCGGATAAGGATGACGCCTGTGCTTCTGGCCACTGCTTCTTCTTCGCAGTGGAGCGGGGGGCCGACCGCCACCCCTAGCCTCTGGGACACCCGGCACGTCTAGCTCACTGCGATGGGGCCCTGGGGCACCAGCTCCCTGCCCCAAGCCCTGGCTGCAGCTCCCTCTCTGCTGCAGGGCTGGAGGCATGGCTGACTGCCACTGCCTTCTTCTCCCAGAGCCTTCGAGGCTCTTCAGAGGGGTCTCTCTGCTCCCTCTGCTAGGTCAGCTCACCCCAGCTCTTCTTGGGCCTCCTGCGTTGTACCCCAGAGTCACTGTCAGCAGCCCCCACAAGCCAGTTCAGCTGCTGCTTTTATCCCGTCCAGCAGTCCCTCCCTGGCTTGCAAACCAGCCAACCAGGGCTCCGGGTAGCTGGCCCCCAAGTCCAGCCATCCCCTTCCATGCGAATGAAAGGATTGAAAACCCCTTCTTTTCACTGGTTTCTCCTTTTCCACAGGGCAGGGCTCCCCTGCATCACCCTTGGGGTCGCTCAGGGTGCACCGGCACTGGTTCTAGCCCAGGGTAAGTATCTCAAGCCAATTGGGTGAGCCCGCATTGGCAGTCTGTTACAGCAGCATTAACTGAGTTTGAGGTTCAAGAAGGTGTGGGTTTGGGGTACACTCTGTCAAGGATGACCTTTCCATTTAGTTCAGAGGACACCTCATAACTCCTGCTTGGCAGAAAGTGAAGTTTCTGAGAGGTGAGGAAGTCGCATCTGACAGATTAAGGGTTGAAGAGCATCCCATATGACATTACAAAATCACTGCATTGAGTGCTTTTGGAGAGGGGGGATGGCCTACAAATTGAAAAAAACATGTCCAGCTCTTAGTAAGAAAGAAAGCAGACAAGGTTCCTGTTGGCTTGAGTGGTGGGGAAGCATCAGGACACCAAAAGGGACAAAGGTGAATGAAGGCAATTGAAATTTTCTCTGACAGGACACAATTATGGGTGTCAGACAGGCTTTATTCTAGCCCCCCAGGAGGAACTAATTCACAAACAAGGACTCCTTATCCTCCTGGAACACTATAAGCATTGTCCAACATGTCTGTAAGACCCAGACCAGCACTGGAGCCCAGCTGTGAACTCTTCTCTCCAGGATGGACATTTGGCAGATTTCTCCCTTCAAACAGGGGCAAGTACTTTTTCTCCCCTACAAGAAAGCTCTTGTTCTCCTCTATAGGGACAGCGCAGACACCCTATGCAAAAGCAGGGCTCATGAAGCCTTGAGCTGCCTCTTGTTACATGAAGCAGGGCTAATCACTGCACTGCCCATCTTCCATGGTCTGTGCTGTAGGTGATACCCAGGACTAAGGAAGAGGAAGCTCATCATTACCCAGCTTTTGTATCTTCTGCTCTTTGCTACCACTTCCTGAGCTTGAAACCCTCCTTCCAGCCAGTGGAAACCTAGCCTGTGTCACATTCTGGCTCCAGAAAGCTGTGCTGCTGTCCTGTGGATTTCTCACCAAAGCCCAGAGCACGGAGGGCAGAAAAGCATGAAGCAGGGAGATTTCAGGCACTGCTCTGAAGCCGAGCAAGGATAGAGACTCCTTGTGCAGCCTGGAGCACTGATTCCACGGAAATCCATTTATCTCTGCTTCCTGCAAGCCTCACAACATGAATAAATGATGATTTCATAAGTGATGAACCTGCCCCTGTTTAGGTGTGAAATGAATGTTTACAGGCATGGAATAAATCAAATATCCCACGGGTGAGCAGCGGGATATTAAACTGAACACCTCTGCATGGTTAGCACATGCTGTTAGAAGTGGAGGGCTTGATGCCTGCGCAGGTATCACTCATTAGCCTTCATGTGACTTGTCCAAGCTCATTGAATACCTCTGTACTGGAAAGGCTGAGAGGCCTCTGAGGACAGGACAAGGAAAGATTAACCAGCTTTGAAATAAAGAGCTTGTCTTTCACCTCTCTACACTCCCCTCACTGTTTCTTACTCCCCTTCTCTCCCCCTACTGCTGCAATTTGCAAAGAAGCTAAGAAGTTGGAAATACAATGCAAATTTGTGAAGGACTGGCAAGAAATTGCATGCGAGCTACTTGCCTATCAGCGTGCAGAATACTTTTAATCTTATCACATAAATAATATGATTATGTAAAATATCAAACGGTTGGGATAAACTTAAAAGCCATAATGTTCTAGTCACCGGCTTGATTTAAAAAATACAATAAATAAATAAATATATGAAATCTCTCTCTGTTTCTTATTTCTGTTTCCCAGCACCACACAGATTACAACTTTTCACTCTGTCCCTCAGGTGAGAGGGTAGTGGGGGTTGCTTAAGAACAAAAGCAACTCTTTCTCTCCAAGCTGGAAACCTGTAACTCCTGACTCATGGCTATGGCTCCCCTGCAGTCACACAGCAACCTGAGCTGGGAGGAAGCAAAAACTCACACATATTAGAATCTATGATCCTTGGAAAACCTGGCCCCAGTTCTGAGTTCTGGACACCTGAAAATCTGGCTTCATATCAACAAGGTAGAAAATAGTGGGAAGGGAAATAGAGGCAAAGCATGGGGAAGCGACTTGCCTCCGATCACCTATTAATTTGTTGACAGAGCCAGGAATAGACTTTCCACTCCTTGGGCATGTCTACACAAGATGCTAAATGAGCAAGAGAATTAGTCTACTGCATATCAGCGTCACAAAAAGTGTGTGCCGGCACTAATGCGCAGTAGTGCCAATCACAGCACATTAAGTTAGTACCTGTTATTACAAATATTAAACTTAATGCACCATAGTTATGGTGCATTAATGAATGTTTAGATGCACCCCCTGAGTCCTAGACCAGTGTCCCATCCATTGAAACACACTGCTGCATGTTACTGCTCTCACTAATGTTATTGAAAAACTTTTTATGTCTTTGAATTATGCGTACATGGACAAAATAATGGCATAAAATGTTTAAGAATCAGCTCCACTTCCCCCCAGCCTTGTCATTTCTCTCCAGTTCTGTGCCCCCATGAAGCATTTTGGAGGCAGCTGGCAGAGAAGGCACTGTATCATGCTAGAAGGCAAGTCAGGGCACAATTCCCCTTTTGGATCTGCACAGTGAATCTCTAATGCTGCCCTCTATTTGTACTGCCTGCAGTATTTCCGGCATTGCTACAGGATGAGAGAGGAGGGAACAGCACCAAGGGACCCGCCAAGAGAATTTTGCTACTGGCCCCAAGATCAAGGGCGGCATGAAAAGCAATGATCCCTTTGTTATTGCTGTTGCTAAAGATGCTGGATTGACAGCACTGGAAAACAAAATTCGCTCTGCTTTATCTCTAGCCCCCATCACCATCTGAGCCCCTTGCAATTGCAAATGTCTTTTACTATCCCTACACCCGCATGGATTTGGGAAGTGTAATTTTCACCTCTGAAACAGGGAACTGAGACCAGAGGCAGCTTCAATGACTTGCTCAAGGTCACCCAGGGAATGGGAGGCTGAGCCAGGAATTAGGCCTTTCTCCTGACTCCTAGGCTAGCATACTACATCAGGACTAATAGTTCCCAAATTATTCCAATTGTTACTATGACAGTCTGGAAATTTCATGTGATGAGTAATAGTTGTAAGCCTACAGTTGCTGCTATTTGTGTGCAATTAGGGTAACAGAAGATGGGGATTCACCACACCTTAGCAGCTCTGCAGTAACTCTCCTTGTGCTTGCTCTTACATCTGCCAAAATAGGTTGCTGCCTATGAAAGCTTAGGCTTATCTGGACCAGTTAGTCTCTAAGGGACCTATATACATGCTCGGGGTGGGGGGCAGCATTTTAATTACAGCAGCTCTTGGGAGCTGCTTTCATTAAAACGCCTGCAGCATCCTGTGCATTGAGCATCCTGCATTTCAAAATGGTGATGGGGGTGCTTTAACTAAAGCTTGTTTGGCAACCTTTAGTTAAAGCGCCCCCACTGCCATTTTGAAACACAGGGATGCTGAATACATGAGACGCTGCAGCAGGAGGTAGCATTCTGATTAAGGCAGCATTGTTGCAGATTCGTGTAAAAGTGCATGCCCTTCCTTCTGTCTGGATTCAGATTAACATGGCTAATTACATCTCTTACCTCACATTGAGCAAATAAGAGGTTATCCTCTATGTGTAATAAAGCCCAAATGTAGCTTTACTTCACCGTGGGGCAATTCTGGTATCCAAGATTTTTATTGTGGAGCAGCTAAAACATGACAAGTTCTCCCCCTTGTTATCTGTAGGCAGATGGGAAATTGTAGGCTAGAAGGAATGGGGGGTCCTGTGAAGTTTACAATCCCACTGTGCGTTGCCATCCTTTATTTAGGGCCACTGGCCTGGACCGTCCTCTGAGCAGATACAATGTGGACTCCAGTATCAAGAAAGGCTTCCCCTTCTCCTGGAATCTCCTCCATGCTCCGGAGGAAGCACCCTTAGAGGTCAATGCAAGCTTTTTTCCCCTTGTTTTTGGTTTCTTTGTTGACACTGCCCAAAATGAGCCACAGAACAGGGATGTGGACCTACTGACAAACTTCAGGGAAGAAGGCAAACAGCCATTAGAAGGGTAACCATGCATGCTCAGTGGGCTAGACCTGAACCCATGTGCTGGAGGGGAAAATGAGAAATACTCAGCCTCAGCTCTGCATGCAGACTAGCTTGCTTGGGCTGCTTCTACCACTGAAGCATCTCAAGAAACTAGGGTTTCAAAGCCCAGCTTTTGGCTTCCTGCCATTTGAAGAGCTTTCAAGATGCACTGCTTTAGGAGCCCCAAGATTTTAAAGTAGGTCCAGTTAGCTTTGCACCTCACTTGACTCATGCCATGATAATATCTGGCTCTCAGGCTCATTACTGCAGCTTTCATGTGTCTGTGGCCAGGAAGGTGTGTGTGACAGCCTCTGTGTGTGTAGGGAGGGGTAAGTCAGAGCAGAGGCAGTGAATAGAGCGCCCATGAAGAGATACCCATGGAGCTGTGACATTTTCGCAGATGTGTGCCCTGCCTGGGAGCAGTGTATAACTTAAACAGTGAGCTGCCCCTTCTGCTTACAACATCCACTTTGATGGATTCAGCTGCAGGCAGGGTTTCTATTGTTGTGAAGTTTGCTACCCAAAAGCAAACACAGCCACTTTTCCAACCTCCCCATTGCCTTTTATTTCCATGTCTGTGTCCCTTCAGTTTGCCCTTCCTGGGTGGGAGGACAGTCAAGGCCATTGCAAAGACCTGACTGTTCAGTGCAGGAATAAGTCACTATCAGCACTTTTATTGTAAAAAGACAGAAATGCAGGAAATGATGGAGAAAGGTGCTCATGGGATCAATCCAAGTGATCTGCTGTGACAAGTGGTGAAGCTGAGAGGGTCTGTGTGTAACTGGAAAGTGCAACAAATTTGCAGTAGTCTGCTTTGAAGGCTGCATTTGCTAGCCAGTGTGCCATCAGCTGTGCATCCACAAAGTAGATCCTTCATGGGCAGCTATAGCACAAACTTACTGCTATCTCCCTAACCTACATATTCCTTCACATGGAGCAGGATGGACCAACTATCAGAGTAATACTGGATAAAGACCCCTTGCCCCCCCTGGCCTTTCTCCTGAGACAATTTCTGGCAAAAGACCCCTTGCCCCCCCTGGCCTTTCTCCTTTGACAATTTCTGGCCCCAGCCTCTACTAACTGTGGCAAAACTCAGACTCACAACATAGTGCGGGGAGACTCCATATCCCATTCCCAGTCTCTGGTGCCAGTCAGACTTTCTAGAGTAATGCTTCTACAGTCTTGAACTTGCATTTGTTTTTAGTCCAAAATACAAACTCTGCTGTTTTTGCCAGATGACTGTTCTTGACACATCTTGCCAAAGTAGCTACATATATTTAGTTGGTGCAATGACACAGAATTGCTAGGACGTTCTTTGGGACTCTTGCGGGGAGAACACAGCCACCCATTCCACACCAAATTCCCTCCTCGTGGGGTTTCTGTCATTTCAATCTGTGGGCCTCTCCATGAGAGGCAGCAGCCAGCTGGATGCTCAGATAAGTGAGGATTCATCTGAAAAACAGCCCCTATGCCTTCTAGCACATGCGTGGAAAATGGGCAGAGCATGTGCACTGCCTCCTTGAGAAAACCAGGGAGCAGAGAGCTCCTTAGCATGGCCATCATTGAGGGCAGTGAAGTGTGCCTGAGCCTTCCTCCATAGCACAACACCCATTTCCTTGGAGGGAAAAAAATGAATGTTAGCAACCAGACATAAAAGCTTCATTTCCCCCCTCACTTCCACTGCTGCACATGGGCCTGACATTTCAGCACACTTAAGTCAGGGTGCTCTCTTCCAAGGCTTCACCAGACTAGACAGCAGTACAGGCTTCAAGCTTCTCATCATTCCTTGTTTTATAGAAGGCCCTATATGTCTTTGGGAAGTTAGTTTTATTTTAATTCACATGTAATTGTAATTACACCCTAATCATTCTGCAGAATACATTGCAAATGTGCATGTATAATATGCCCCCAGATCACTCCTAATGCATTCTTCAGCAAACCAAAGCTCCAAGGAACTCCTTGCTCTACCTCAATGTGATGACCCTGCCACTGGCTTTTCATTAATTTGCTTGATTTCTTCAGCTCCTTTCACAGAAGTCATAATGCATGTTCTCCCATGACCCTCAGTAGAGGCCCTGAGGGTCTTATCAGCGCCTACAGTAGGGCTGAATCTCTGATACAAAACAATTTCCTTCCTCCACTCAGCAGTTCTGGCTTCTGTGGCTCTAGTGGACCCTGGCATAATTGTGTCAGGGCTCCTAAGCATTGCTTTTATTACGTGTTTGGTGATGTCTGCTGCTCCTCCTCTCCCCCAGTATGAGCTACTGCATTTTGCCAGTAGGATGCATGTGAGGACTGTTCACAGGACCCTCTAAATGGAGCTCTGGTAACGGGAGGTTTCAGCCTCTGCTTCTGCTACTCACTAGCACAAGGCCTGTTGCAGCAGAGACTCAGGCTACTGCTCTCCAGAAGCTGAAAGCCACATGTGGATCCCAGAGAGGTGCAGTCTTGGGTGCAGATGTTTGAGCTGAGCGTTCAGCCCCCTGCACACCTGTTCCCTTCCCTGTAGGTGAACAGGGAACTGGCATGGGAGATGAAGGGGTTTCTCATCACCATAACAATATTGTTACTGGAGCAGAGCTGATAACTTTTTGTTGTTGTTGTTCATTGGCAAGTCTGAGAAATGGGAAAGAAACCTTGTTCAACACAAAACTTTCTTGACTTTTTTTGGTCAACGGGAAAGTAAAAAAATAATTTTAGGTAAAAAAAAACACATCTTGGATGTGAGCAAGATTTGGGGTTCTCTCTTAATGGAAGGAGATTTAGAAATGAAGAGTCATTTCAAATTAAAAAAAAAAAAAAAGCAAAGAATTTCCTTTAGACAATTCTCTAAGAGTTTTATTTTTTAAAGCATATTATTGTGCATGGATGAGCAATTCAGCAGAGCTTGGATGAATTGCAATATGTTTTACTGTTAACAAAGCTGGATGTTTCACCGAAAAAGTTCCAGCCAAAGAAAATATGCCAGTTTCTAGCACTGAGCCATGCATGCCTCTCTCTGACCTCAGTCCTGCTGGAGTCAAGAGATCATAGCACGCCAGTGTCGCAGACACCAGTGCCTTTTCATTCTCCCAGATAATGCCGAGGATCCTCAAACCAGTGAAGGGCTCCATCGCAGCGTAGTTCTCCCTTTCTGGAGGTGCAGGATCTCTCTTCAGACAGAGAAAAGGAAAGTCATGGGGTGACTGCCTTTTTTGTACGGGCTGCTAGCTCCTTAGTTCTCCTGTGTGAACAGCACAGAACTATGGAGAAATGACAAAGTCCACGCTCACCTCCCAAGAAGACTCGTTATTGCTGCTTAGGTGCCAGGGAGCTCCTTGTCCATTCTGTTTAGGAGTCATTATGAATACACATACACACCCCTGTCCCCGCTGTTTGCTGCCAACCCAGTGCTGTCTCATACAAAGATCACAGGGAGATACACTTAGTGAATCCAGTCCTAGCACAGGGAATTACCCCATACCAGCCAGCTCCTGTTCAGACCCTGGTTTTCACAGCCTGCCACTAATCCCATTGCAATGAAAACCACCTGTGGTCTGGAGTCCAGGGTTTAAGAGGGATCAATTTGCAAGTACTTCTTATTTAATCATCCCATTGGTAATGGCTGTGCTTTGCAGACTGTGAAAATCTGGACTGCGATCAGGGAGAAGAAGCTGACAGGCTAGATATGGGGCAGGTGCTGTTTGTGAAGGAGACTTTATCCTCAGGGGCAGAGTGCAGCTAAGTTGGGGCTTGTAATTGCTTCCAATATGCCCAGAAACTTTGGAATGGGACAGAGGGAGGGAAAAGAAAAAAAAATCTTATTTTCAAGATTTCTCTGGTACTTAAAAGCCTGAGACCCGCAGGGGAAGTTAATAAATTTTAAATAGTTTGGAGAGTTGAGACCAGCAGTTTAACTTTGTGCGGCTGCTGAGTTGTTTTCCAAGTGTATTTAATGAAACCCTTCATTATGTTCAGATAATTATGATCTCCTCATTTCTGTTGCTGCTCGAGTTTGCCATCTGTGCTTGCAGGTATGCGCTCCGTCTCGACACAGTGGGCGCTGCAAGGGAATCTCATGCTCACTCAACCGCCTGCCCATGGGGCCAGAAGTAATTTATTAAGGTTGCCCAGGTTCAGGTAGAACACCTGGTCTTCCCCTCACCCACCCCCATCCACAGGAGCAATCCGTACGCAGCTGCTATACTGCCACTCGAAAATGGGGAATACTGGGAAGGAAAGGGTATTGCTTTTGGACTGCCAGCTAACACAGGCACTGTTTCAGCCCCACTGTTGCTCTCCAGACTTTCTTCAACAATGTCAACTCTGCAGTTTTATCAGGAGTTCTGAGATATTTGCTTTTTTTTCTTTCTTGAGGCCTCTGTTCCTGGAAGTGTCAGACTGCTGGGAAATCTCAACTTTGGTTTAAAAAGAAATAAGTTTCTAGCACTCTAGGCTGCAGAGAGAAACTTGAAAATGTGAGCTGAGTGTACCCTAAAGGCATGGAAACCTGAAAGCAAAGAAACAAAGCCCAACAGTTATTATCATTTAAAGATCTTGCAATGTTTTAGGCACTGACTCATGATTTTTGAATGTCTGAGGTTGACAAGATTGCAGAACAGGAATCTCTTTGGAGGTATACCGTCTGTTACTTTGTTTCCTGCCAATAGGATTAGGGCTGGGAGGGATGGCATGGGAGAGGTGACTGTCCGCACATATTGATGGCACATAAGCAGTTCATCTCCTTTGCTGATACTTAAATGCTTGCCTTCACTTGATTCTTCATTTTGTGCTGAGGTTTGTTTTCTATTCCTCCATCACCTTGTCCTCCTGCAATTTAATTTTCTTGCAAGGCATAATCATCCCATTGTTAATGCAAGGTGAGTAGAACAGCTGCCATAAGGAATCAGCTGTCTTGGCTTATTCTCTGGGAGGAGAAATGGTCTAGTGTCCCTTCAATCAAAGTATCTCACCCTTGGTGATGGCAACATGGAACAGTCTGAGAAATGGCCCATAGTCTTGGCACACAAAACGCCTGGGGGCCAGGCTCTCGGGTGTCCACCTGAAGTCATAGAATCATAGGGAATTAGGGTTGGAAGGGACCTCAGGAGGTCATCTAGTCCAACCCACTGCTCAGAGCAGGACCATCACCAACTAGATCATCCTAGTGAAAGCTCTGTCTAGCCAGGCCTTAAAAACCTCCAAGGATAGAGATACCACAACCTCTCTGGGTAACCTGTTCCAGTGCTTTATTACACTCCTAGTTAGAAAAGTTTTCATATCTAACTTAAACTTCCCTTGCTGCAACTTGAAACCAGTGCTCTTTGTTCTGTCACTTGCCACCACTGAAAACAGTCCAGCTTCATCCTCTTTCAAACCCCTCTTCAGGTACTTGAAGGCTGCTATTAAATCCCCTCTCAGTCTTCTCTTCTCCAGACTAAATAAGCCCAGTTCCCTTAGCTTTCCTCAGAAGTCATGTTCCCCAGCCCCCTAACCATTTTCATTGCACTCTGCTGGACTCTTTCCAATCTGTCCACATCCTTTGTGTAGCAGGGGTTCCAAAATGGGACATAGTACTCTAGATGTGGCCTCACCAGTGCTGAGTAGAGGGGAATAATCCCTTCCTTGATCTGTGCTGCCAACAGACCTACCAATGCAGCCCAGTATGCCATTAGCTTTCTTGGCAACAAGGGCACACTGTTGGCTCATATTCAGCTTATTGTCCAGTGTAACCCCTAGGTCCTTTTCTGCAGAGTTGCTGCCAGCCAGTCAGCCCCCAGCCTGTACTGGTGCATGGGATTCTTCCATCCTAAGTGCAGGACTTGGCACTTGTCCTTGTTGAACCTCACGAGATTTCTTTTGGCCCAATCTTCCAATTTGTCTAGGTCTCTCTAAGCCCTGGCCCTACCCTTCATTGTGTCTACTACTCCTCACAGTTTGGTGTTTTCTGTAAACTCACTGAGGGTGCACTCCATGCTATCTTCCAGGTCACTGATAAAGTTATTGAACAATATTGGCCCCAGGACCAAGCCCTGGAGCACTCCCCTTGATACTGGCTGCTAACTAGACATCAAGCCATTGACCACTACCCTCTGAACCTGATGATCCAGTCAGTTTTCTGTCCAAATTACAGTCCATTCATCCAGCTCATACTTCTTTAGCTTGCCTGCAAGAATGTTGTGGCAGACCACATCAAAAGCCTTGCTAAAGTCAAGGTACACCACATCCACTGGTCTCCCCTCATCCACGGACTCAGTCATCTTATTATAGAAGGCAATCAGGTTGGCCTGACTTACCCCTGGTGAATCCATGCTGCCTGTTTCTGATCACCTTTTTCTCCTCTAAATGCTTAGAAATGGATTCTTTGAGGATCTGCTCCATGACTTTTCCAGTGCCTGAGGTGAATCTGACTAGTCTGTAGTTCCCTGGGTCCTCCTTTTTCCCCCTTCCTTAAATATGGGCACTATATTTGCCCTTTTCCAATCATCCAGAACCTCTCCCAATTGCCATGAGTTTTCAAAAATGATGGCCAGTGGCTCTGCAGTCACATTGGCCAACTCCCTTAGCAGGTGCATCACATCCGGCCCCATGAATTTGTACATGCCTGTTTTCTGAGCCTGTCAAGGTCAGCCTGGATCACCATCCTGTCCTTGGGTGAGGGCGCTTTACCCCAAAGTTTGGTGTCATCGGTGAACTTGGTCAGCCCACTTCTAAAACCAATTTCTACATCATTAATGAAGATGTTAAAGAGTATAGGCCCAAGGATGGAACCTCACTGGTCACGGCCCACCACGATGATTGACTACTGCTACCACTCTCTGGGTCCGACCTTGGAGCCAGTTCCCCAGCCAGTGGACTGTGATGTAGCTGAGGCCGCAATTGGACAGTTTTTCTATGAGATGATCATGGGATACAAGATCAAAAGCTTTTTTAAAATCAAGATATATCACGTCAATCTCTTCTCCCTTGTCCAGGTGATATGTCACCTGGTAATAGATGAGATTGGTCAGGCAAGACCTACCCACCACAAACCCGTGCTGGCTATCCCTCAGGATGTTGCCATCAGCCGGTTTGTCAAGAATGGTCTCTTTGATCATTTTTTTCAAGATCTTCCCCGGGATAGAGGTCAGGCTGATGGGCCAGACTGAGAGGGGATCTGGTGGCCATCTATAAACTCAACAGGGGAGACCAGCGGAAAATAGGCTCTGTTCCCCCGGGCACCACCTGGGATAACAAGAAATAATGGTCACAAATTCATTGAGAGCAGGTTCAGGCTTGATATCAGGAGGCATTACTTTATGGTTAGGGCTGCCAGGCTCTGGAATGGGCTCCCAAGGGAGGTGGTGCTCTCCCCTACCTTGGGGGTCTTCAAGAGGAGGTTGGATAGATATCTGGCTGGGGTATTATGATCCCAGCACTTGTTCCTGCCCAGGGCAGGAGGTTGGACATGACGATCTCCTCAGGTCCCTTCCAACCCTAGAAATTATGAAACTTTCCTCCCTTTCTTGAAGATAGGCACCACATTGACCTTCTTCCAATCTTTGGGCACTTTGCCTGAGTGCCATGAGTTCTCGAAGATCCATGCCAGGGGCTGAGCTATGATGCTTGCCAGCTCCTTAAGTACCCTGGGGTGTAAACAATCTGGGCCCACTGACTTGAAGGTGTCCAGCCTCTCAAGGTGTTCCTTAACATGGTCAACATTGATGAAGGGTAACAATTCTCCCTTGCCCTGGCCATCCCATATCGTATTGAGCAGGGCTGATCCTTGGGGCTGGTGAAAAAATTACGCAAAATACCCATTAAGCAGGTTGGCTTTTTCCTAGGTGTCAGTTGTCAGTTGCCCCATCTGGTTTAGCAGGGGTCCAATGTTACCCTGGCTTTTCCTCCAGCTCCCCACATATCTAAAATAGGACTTTTTATTATCCTTGATACGTGTAGCCAGTTGGAGTTCAGTCACAGCCTTGGCTTTCCTGGTTCACTCCCTACAGTTCTGGACCAGTGCAGAATACTCCTCCTTTGAGGTGGATCCAGCCTTCCATTCTTTATAGGTCTTTCTTTTTAGATGCAGGAGGTCTACTAGTTCCCTGCAGAGCCAAGGGAGCAGCGATGCCCTTTTGCTGCCTTTCCTCCAAGATGGGATTGACATTGCTTGTGCTTCCAGGATTGCTCCCTTGACGAGCAAGCACTCATCCTGAACTCTCCTCCCCTTCGGGTCATGGTCCCTTAGGGCCTCATCAACAAGCCTCCTGATGCTGCCCATGAGTTCCCTAAGGGAGTCAAAGTCTGCTTACCTGAAGTCAAGGGCCCTTACTCTGCTGCTCTCCTTCCTTCCATGCCTCAGGATCCTGAACTCAAACATCTTGTGGTTGCTACTGCCCAAGTTGCCATCCACTACTACATTCCCCACCAATTCTTCCCTGTTTGTGAGCAGCAGGTCAAGAAAAGCATGGCTCCTAGTTGGCCACTCCAATGCTTGCACCAGGAAGTTGTCCCCAACACTCTCCAAAATCTTCCTGGATTGCCTGTGTGCTTCTGTATTGCCCTCCCAGCAGATGTCCGTGTGATTGACATGCCCTGGTTCTCATGGGGATTGGAAAATTTCCATTAGTTGTTTAAAGAAAGTCTCATCCACCACATCCTCCTTGTCTGGTGGTCTATAGCAGACCCTCACCACAACATCACCCTTGTTGTTCTCCTCTCTGACCCTAACCCAGAGACTCTCAACAGGCCTATCTCCAGTTTCATACTGGAGTTCTGAGCAATCATACAGTTCTTCTACATAAAGTGCAACTCCCCCTCCTTTTATCCCCTGCCTGTCCTTCCTGAACAGCTTATATGCATCCATGACAGTGTTCCAGCCATGTGAGCTCCCACCAAGTCTCTGTTATTCCAGTCATGTCATAGTTCTGGGACTGTGCATGGACTGCCAATTCTTCCTGCTTGTTTCCCAGGCTCCACAAGTTCATGTACAGGCATTTATGGTAACTAGCCAATTGCCCAGATTTCTCAGGAAGAATGAGAAGGCCTCCTCTGTTGCCCCCTCCTGCTTGTGTGTCCTCCAGGTCACCCACTTCCCCACTTAGCTCAGAGCTTTGGTCTCTACCCCACAGCAAACCTAGTTTTAAGCCCTCCTCATAGGAGTCATGGGCTTCTGTTGGTGTTCAGTCCTTCTGGAAAGCAAAATTGGACCCCAGAATCCTTCAAAAATAAAATATGGCTTAAATGAATCACAGTTTGACTGGTCAGCTAGAGAGCTGGACAACAGGTTCTCCAAGATGTCAATCATGAGTTGTGAAGCTCTGTAGCTGACCATAATGTCTACTTGTGTGTATGTTTTAATCAACCTTAGGCTTTCTGACCTTTTGCTCAGTTTTTAGAAGTGCTTAGCACATACATGTACCTAGTGTGATGACTACTATAGAAAATTTGGGCAGTGTGCCCCCTATCCATGTGCTGCAAACTGACAGTGGCCAAGGAAATCAGTTCCCCTTCCTGGTCACCAGTCTCCAGATCTGTGCATGTGTCTGCCCCAGTTATGTTCCACCCTATCTGCTGTCTACAGGAAGAAAGACATAATCATTGTAAAGAAATGTTGTTAGACCAGATCTTCCCAGCTGATGCCCATGAGAGTTGCACCCACAGACATTCCAGTCCCAGCTATGCAGTTCAGCTGAGTTTTGGGCCTCTTGGGATGACTCCGCTTGGACAAGGAAATGTATGATTCACCCTGCTGGGAAGGTTGATGGGTCTTGTTGATCTGGATTCAAATATTCTTTGCAAAGCAGACTGAGTCAGGATCAGTCACCCATAAAGACAACTGTGGTTCTAAGAGTCATGCCCCCACTCTTGGCCTTTAGAATAGGGAGTTTCTGTAAATTTGCACAGGTTGAGGGTGTTATTCTGGGCTAGTATGACTTGAAGGCTGAGGGGAAGTGTATGCCGTCATTTGCTGCTTAAAACGGCCCAACTTGACTGGGACCAAAAATCATCCTATTGCAGGTTTAACTGATTTTTACATCGTTCTGCACCTCCTGTCTGGAATCCTGGGACTGCCAATGCTGAAGCATCACTATGAGCCCCAATAGCAGGTTTCTGGAGTAGACTCTTATCTTGTGCAGACCGGACATTGGAGTAGGATGGTCAGCACAGGTAAAAGACCTGAGCAGAGATGGTGGTCCACAGGTAGCCCAAAGCCTCATTGTCTAAAACACAAAGGTAAAGGAGGGCACAGAAGGACAAGGGTACTGGGAAGTGGATCTCATCAGGTGGCTTGTTAATTTTATTATTTTTGTTTAGATTGAAAAAAAGTAACACTATGTATTATTTATTGTCTCACTGACTCCTCATGTCCACTGACTATCCCACCTGCCAATTCTATCCAGCTCTTGTCTCATGTCTTAAACAGATGTTAATCTTATTGGAGCAACAACTTTCTTTGGGTAAGTGTTGATATAGCACCAAGTCAAAAGGGGCCTTGGTCCATGACTGAGGCTCCTAGGCCATGCCATAAAACAAATACATTATTAATAATCAGTCATCTGTTGCTTGATAGTACAACCCTGAGAGTCTGGGTCACACAGAGGTGGGGCTGATAGGAGGTCAGCAGGTCAGCATGGAGAAGTGGGTTTCTCCCCATTTTCCTGATGTGATGTTCTCCTTGTGTGACTTGTGTCAGCAGTTATAGGCTGGTGACAGTGAAAGGAGAGGGAAAGCCCTTTGAGGGAGATGTTGTTATACCCATGTTGCTTTGTGGGTGGGAATGTGGGACACAGAGGCAGGGAGCAGCAATGGACATCTAGGTGAAATAAGCACTTTCTAATAAACGGCTTGAAGGATGAGTTTAGTATCACTTGGACATGAGAATGGGTGGCTGCTGTAGTGTGGGTGACATGAGGGAAGGCAAGGAAGAGCAGGAGAAGAAATCATCAGAGGAAATGTAGGGAGCAGTGACATAGCACAGCAAGCAGCCAAGCTAAGGGGATTTGGGGGGCAGGCCAAAGAGAGAAGACTTGTCTTGAAGAGTCATCATAGATTCATAGATTTCATAGACATTAGGGCTGGAAGGGACCTCGGAAGATCATTGAGTCCAGTCCCCTGCCCAAAGGGCAGGAAGTCAGCTGGGGTCATAGGATCCCAGCAAGATAAGCATCCAGCTTGCTCTTGAAGGTGTTCAATGAAGGCGCTTGAACCACCTCCGGTGGCAGGCTGTTCCAGACCTTGGGGGCTCAGACAGTAAAGAAATTCTTCCTTATGTCCAGCCTGAAACGGTCTTGTAGTAGTTTATGATCATTCGACCTAGTTGTCATCCCTTGGGGTGCTCTGGTGAACAAACGTTCCCCCAGATACCGGTGGTCACCCCTGATAAACTTGTAGGTGACCATCAGATCACCCCTGAGCCTGCACTTTTTCAGGCTAAAGAGCCCCAGGGCTCTCAGCCTGTCATTATAGGGTCTGCTTCCCTGACCTCTGATCATGCGCGTGGCTCTTCTCTGGACTCTCTCAAGCTTCTCCACATCCTTTTTGAATTGTGGAGCCCAAAACTGGACACAGTACTCCAGCTGCGGCCTCACTAAGGCTGAGTACAGGGGGAGAATGACGTCCCGGGATTTGCTTGAGAAGCATCTACGAAGCCAGCTTTGTGCTCTCTTCACTAGCCGCAGTATCTCACTGCAGGCTCATGTTCATCTTGTGGTCAATGATGAGCCCCAAGTCTCTTTCTTCCACAGTGCTAGCCAACATAGCACTGCCGAGCCTATAAGGATGCTGCGGGTTTTTCTTCCCAAGGTGGAGAACCTTGCATTTATCGGCGTTGAACACCATCAGATTCTCATCTGCCCACTTGCTGAGCCTGTCCAGGTCAGCCTGGATCACCCGCCTGTCTTCTGGTGTGGATGCTTTGCCCCAAAGTTTGGTGTCATCGGCAAACTTGGCCAGTCCGCTTCTGACTCCAGTGTCCACATCATTAATGAAGATGTTGAACAGTATGGGTCCAAGGACAGAGCCTTGGGGGACCCCACTTTTCACAGGACACCACGATGAGTGACTTCCATCAATTACTACCCTCTGGGTCATGATTAGATATGATGCAGAAGTAGACAGAAATAGCAGTGCAGAGGCAGCAGGTTGTGGGGAAGGGGGAGTGGGGAAACGGTGGGCTCTGTTTCCCTGGTTTAGTCAGGCATCTTTTCCCAGCTTTAAATGTCGGTGAAAATGTTTCCTTCCCAAGCCAGTTCTTGCCCTATCCCATTAGGAGTAGGACAGTGGGATCTGTTTTATAGACCATCCCATATAGTTGGATGGCTTGGGATTCTGATTGCAGCCTGAGCCATCTCTGAGGTGGCAGGAAATCTAGCCTTCTGGGCCAGTTTCATCCTGGAGCCTGTGCTGACTGCAGGTCTGCTCCCTCTTCCTGATCTTTGGGACTCTGGTGGCCCTGCTGAGGTTTCTTCTCATGCCATGAATCACAGAAAGAAGTTTTGGAAAGCAGTAGGTATGATAAAAAAGGAAAGTTAATGCCCCTGATAGCACTGCTCTGATGGAACCTCAGAAGAGCAGTGAAATCTGGTAGGGGTTGGGTCAACATCCATAAGCACATGCTCTTGTTCTGCCTCTTATTGCCAGCTTGGGAAAGCCATTTAATTTCCTTTTCAGATAGCTGGTTAAATCACAAGGTCTCCAGAGCAGCGGCTGCCTCTCAGGGAACTGTCTGTGTAATGTAGGGCTTCAGATCTGGAGAAGCTTCGGACGCTTCAGGGTCAGAAGCAGCACATCCAGGTCGAAGTGCTGCCTTGTTCGGCTTCCCGAAGCGGTTTGGAGCCACCTTGGAGATCCGGCCATAGGGTATAATAGGGAAACAATAACAAATCTATAACTCCGTTGTTTTTTGTCCAATTTGTATGAAATTTTCAGGAGTGATAAACTCTGCAGAGAGAATGAAGTCTGCCCAGTTTCAAGAGGATTGGTGTAGGGGTTTGGGGGGAAACAGCACCCCAAATTCTTGAAAACAAAACTCATGTCACATCTAGCTGTTACAACATAGTGGGGTGAATTACCTGCAGGGCTGGTAGCTCTTACTGAGGCCACAAAGTCTGCCAAGTTTCAAGAAGATCAGTGCAGGCGTTTGGGGGGAACTGCCCCTCAAGCTGCGGACAAGCAAAACTGGTGCCATGGGTGCTTGTTGGACTGACTGTGCCTGTCTTGGGGTGGGGAGGGGAGACACTGCTGCAGGCCTGGCTGCTAAGCTGCTGTGTTACCAGTTACCAATCAATCAATCGTGATCTACTCAGGGACCAGGGACTCAGGGACTACCTCAATACACAGGACCTAGCTACTACATAACAACTTAACAAGTATCAATTAGCACCTACAAAACCAGGCTCAGGAGAGGAAAGAATCAAGACAGACAATCAACTGCCTCAAGACAGACACAGTCTTGGCACGAATTTTGTCTGTCAGCAGCTAGGGGTGCAGAGCCCCAGACCCCCCTGCACCGCCCCGATCTCCTCCACAGCTGGCAGGCGTTGTGGCCACAGCAGGGGCCACCATCCCTGCAGCTGTCACCCCGCTGCCCCTTAACACACGCGGTGTCACCCATGGCATGAGTTTTGCTTGTCCATGGCTTGAGGTGCAGTTCCCCCCAGACCCCTGCACCAATCTCCTTGAAAATTGGCAGGCTTTGTGGCCTCAGTAAGAGCTACCAGCCCTGCAGTTTTGACCCCCCTGTGGTGTAACACACAGCTGTGACATGTTTGGCTTTCAAAAATTTGGGGTACAGTTTCCCCCAAGCCCCTGCACCGATCTTCTTGAAACTTGGTAGGTTTCATGCTCTCAGCAGAGGCTACCATCCCTGCGTGTTTCATCCAGATTGGACAAGAAACAACAAAGTTGTAGATATTTCATTGATTCCCCATTATACCCTATGGCCTAATCTCTGAAGCGGCTCCGAAGTTTCGGAGATGCTTCGGCCGGATCAAGGTGGAAACCCAGTCCGGAGCTCCAGATCGGATCACGGCCATCTGAAGTGGCTGGATCTGAAGCCAGATCAGATCGCTGCCAACTCGCACAGGCCTAGTGCGATGCCCAACACAGCAGCACTTTGGGGTTGGCTGAGGTCTCAAGGTGCTATTATAAAACACACAGTAATCATCATATCTTCAGCATCCACAGGATACAAAATTTAACAGCTTCATTTATTTCCCTTATTTAGCTCAAACATCTGTGCTGCTACAGGCACCTTGCTGGATTTTCAATGTAAAGCCAGAAGGTATAGGCTTGGAATCATTCTTTCACTTGCCAAGAGTCTGTCCTGGTAAGGGGTGAGGGTGACAAGGATAACCCGATGACACAGAGCGGAGACAAGTTCCAGACACTATGCACCAGGGTCACTAACCCTCTTCGGTCATATTTATAAAGGACATTGACAGTGTGGTGCAGACACCTGTGCAGACATCTGATTTAATGGTGTATGTATTATAGGATTCTACTGTAAGTACCATAGGGCGCTTGTACACATGACAGTTGTTATGATGTACACATGAAAAAAATGTCATTTGTGTGGCTTAATGGCATCACACATTACACTTGCACCAGTTTTGGGGGGATTTACATGAGTTTGCATCGTTGCAAACTAAACTACACCTGGATACAGAAATACAGAAGAGATCTGAACAGAAGAGTAGTAGCTTAGGCCTGAGATGCATTAACTGTACCATATGGGAGAATGCAAGTCTGAATAGCTGGAGGTGTTATGAGTCAGGACTGAGGTGCATCACATGAGTCTTGTGTGGGGCTCTAGGAGTGACACAGTAGAGAACGCTGGAAGTAATAATGAAGTGCAATAGTAAAGCTATGGTGAACTTGTTGAGAAGAATTGTATGGCAGAGATGACAGAGCCCCAGACTGGTGCTGCTATGTGGGGTTCCAAGACACTAGATAAGATGTGTGCACAAGCTATTGTTCATAGGCACAAAGAAATGGTTGTGAATTCAGTAAATACAGCTGCAGCTGGACTCGTGTCCTGGTAAGTGAAGGGGGTAGAGGGAGCTCTTATTTTCCACAATAAAAAACACAAAATCAAACGCCAACATTTATAGGTATTTAGAATTTATTTTACTATATTGATTGAAGCACTGGAAGGCTTCCAAATTGCTTTAAAATTGTAAATAGATCAATAAAACATTATGTTCAACTGATACCTATATATACAGTGGTGTTTCATTTTAATCACGGATTTTGGGAGTTTGAATCAGAGAATTTACTATTTTTATCAGAGAATTTGCAATGTTTAAACAGAGAAAACCAGGATTTCTGGTCATATTGCACCTGAGTTCAGACAGAAGATCAATTTGGCTGCTGCTACCATAACTGAGCAGTCCCATTCAGGATCCCCTATGTGCATCCTACATGGAGAAGGGTCTAGAAAATGTACCTAAACCTAGACTGCCTTATCTGCTCTTGGCTAGATAACTGCATCCAGAGGGATCACTCTCTCTGGGATAGAAAACATCATAAAAAGACAATGATTTTTGCAATGTTGAACATCCACAACTTGATGGATAGCCAAGGCAATGAATGACCAGAAGGAACTGCCATCATCTCCAGGGATCTAGCAAGATACAGCATCAACATTACAGCTCTAAGTGAGACAAGAAGACCAGATAAGGGTCAGATGAGCGAAGAGCGTGGAGGCTCAGGCCCCGGACAGACGTGTTCATGGCATCGGTTTCACCATCAAGAATCAGCTCATCAGCCAACTTAAAGAGCTCCCTGTGGGCATTAAAGAATATTTTATGACCCTCTGTCTTAAGATCAACAACAACCAATACACCACTGTCATCAGTGCATATGCCCCAATGCTTGATGCTGACAATAATGTCAAAGAACAGTTCTGTTCCAGCCTTGAACATGTTCTGACTAACACGCACAAGGAGGGCAAGACCATTCTCCTCAGTGACTTCAACGCCAGAGTCAGACGTGACCAGACAAGACCCAGCGCGTCTCCACAATAAACTCTCTTCCCTGCCCACAAATGACGGTAATGTTGAAGAACTCTGGAAGGTGTTTAAAACTTGTCCATGTGACCTGTACCGAATCCATTGATTATACCACCCATTGCCACCAAGACTGGTTTGATGAGTGTGACACCAAGATCCAAGCCCTCTTTGACTGGAAGAGAAGGGCTCATTCTGCTTAGCAAAATGACACTTCATCTTAATGGAAGAAAGAAACATGTCAGTTCCTCAAAGCTGAAGCTCAAAGGAGAATCTGGGAAATCAAAAATCAGTGGTGGCAAGATAAAGCCAAGGAGATCCAATTCTATCTTGACAAACATGATATGCATAACTTTTTCCTGGCAATGAAAGTCATATAGGCCACACTTCCTATGGTCCTACTTTCCTGCGATCACAGGATGGCTTTATGTTCCTCAGAAACAGTACATTTATCCAAGCTAGATGGAATGACCACTTT
>NW_005841831.1:6529107-6534417 GCF_000455745.1 Alligator sinensis | reverse complement strand
ATTCCTGAACTGTGAGTCAATTGTGACAGATAGTACCATCATATCCATCCCCCAACACCCTGCAAAAAGGATCCCTCACCAACCCTCCTGTCCTAGATGAAGTTTGGCTTGCCATAGAGGAAACCAAAAACAACAAAGCTACTGGACTGGATGTCATACCTGCTAAAATCAACAAGGCTGGTGTCAAGGAACTGGTTCTGAGACTCCACAAACTTATTTTTTGAACTTGGAACAATGAAGAGATCCCTGGAATCCCCGGGACCTGAGGAATGCCAACACTGTGACTATCTTCAAGAAAAGACATAAATCTGCACATGGAAACTCTTGAGGTATCACCCTACTTTCTGCAACAGGGAGGATCCTCTCCCAAATCCTCCTGAACCATATTCTACCTCTTGCTGAGGAAGTCCTGCGGGAATCTCAGTGTAGTTTCAGACCATCCCATGGGGAAAACTGACATGATCTTTGTTGCCCTCCAGATCCAAGAATAGCATTGGGAATAACAACACAGCCTGTATCTGGCCTTCATTGACTTGACTAAAGCCTTTGATTCCACTGATCATGAAGCCCTGTGGAAAGTAATGGCAAGATTTGGATGTCCTGAAAAGTACAGCACAGTGCTGAGGCTTCTCCAAGACCAAATGACTGTGACCATTCTCTTTAGTGGATTGGAGACAGATACATTTGTCATCCAAATTGGGGTCTATAACAGGGTGCTAGAGTGTACCTGCCCATTTAAGGGAAAAAGCAGCCAGAAAAGCCACTTGCAGGTAGCAACTGGGGCTAATAAGAGGCTCACCTGACCAAAAGAGGCTTAGGCTTGAGCTATAAAAGTCAAAGTCTGCACCAGTCAAGGGGGGTCTTGGTCTGCAGCTATGAAGGGAGGGGTTCCTGACAGCAGAGCAGCAGGACACCTGAACCAACAGGAGAACTGAATGAAAAACTCTGCAGACCAGGAGACAAGGGAAGGTACCTAGGGCAGAGAGGGGCTCCTATCTATAGGCAGGTAGCCTTGGTTTTACGTTAAAGCTCAGAGAGGGTTTGGGTGCCTGATAAAGGATTCAGGTGCTTTGATTTAGTTGCACCAGGGTTTACCCTTGAGCCCTCCTAGGGCTCATGACCAGAGGGTCCATAGACCCAGAAGGGGGTTAACCAGGTTAGGGGATTCCCAAACCCAGAGGGAGGGGACTGAGGGGTCCCTGTGCTCAGAGAGGGGCTGTGTATGGGACTCAGGGTCGGAGAACCTGGAGAAGGGGCTACATGTGGGACTATATATACAAAAGAGCTTAGGGAAAGTCTGAGTAACGGACCAGGAGGGGTGAGGGCCCTGACAGGGGGCCTGAGAGTGTTAAATGAGAACATCGAGGATTAATGACACCTGTGGGACTTGGGTGTGGTGTAGGGGAGGAACAGAGCCACACAATTTGCCCTTGAGGCTACAGGTGCCCTGCAGGGATATAGACAGACTGAGAAGGCTGATTAGACTTGTGGGCTGGGTCAAGACCAGTAGGGTCCAGGAGGGACCCTGTGTGGGATTCGACAATATTGGGACTCACTCTAAGGCCCATGGGCAGCCTCTCTCATTCAGATCTTAATAAGAATAGGCATGGCAGACGAGTAATTGAGGGAGGGTGACATTAGAATGAGAGCTAGGCAGGAGCCGCATGGCAACCAGGGGGCATCTTGGGCACCCCTGGGGCCACAACCCTGCTACAGGGTTAAGCAAGGAGGCATCATCACCCCAGCTCTACTCTCCATTTGTTTGACAGTGAACCTGGTTTTCATTAAGGAGCACCTTCCTTCCAAAACTGACATTGAGTATCAAATGAATTAAGGGCTCTTCAACTTGGGACATTTGTGCTCAAAGACCAGAGTACTCATAACAACCATCCTCAACTTTCAATATGCTGACCACTGCACCATCCTTGCACACACTGAGGAAAAACTCCAGGCTGTGCCGGATCTCTTCAGAGAAGCCCACCAAACTTTGGGCCTCTCTCTCAGCATTATAAAGTGCTCTATCAGCCTGCCCATTAGGGCTGTGTGAGGCTTTGGACTGTGCTTCGGATCTGGAGAAGCTTTGGGTGCTTTGGTGTCCAAAGCAGCATGTCCAGATCAAAGTCCTGGCTTCGTTAGGCTTTCCGAAGCACTTCGGAAAAGCTTCGGAGGCCCTTCAGAGATCTGGCTATAGGGTATAATGGGGAATCAACAAAATATCTATAACCTTGTTATTTATTGTCTGATTTGGATGAAAGTTGCAGGGATTATAGTGTCTGCTGAGAGTATGAATCTTGCCAAGTTTCAAGGTTATAGGTTCAAGGGTGTGGGGGCAACTGCACCCCAAATTCTTGAAAGCAAAACTCATGTCACACATGTGTTACAACACATGAGGGTGAAAACTGCAGGGGTGGTAGCTCTTACTGAGGCCACAAAGCCTGCCAAGTTTCAAGAAGATCGGTGCACGAGTTTGGAGGGAACTGCACCTCAAGCTGCTGACAGGCAAAACTCGTGACATAGATGATCCTATGTGTGTTAAGGCGCAGCGGACTTAAAACTGCAGGGATGGTGGCCCCTGATCAGGCCACAAAGCCTGTCAAGTTTCAAGGAGATAAGTGCAGGGGTTTGGGGGAACTGCATCTCAAGCTGTGGACAAGCAAAACTCGTGCCATGGGTGACACTGTGTATTAAGGCGCAGTGGGGTGACAGCTGCAGGGATGGTAGCCCCTGATCAGGCCACAAAGCCTGTCAAGTTTCAAGGAGATAAGTGCAGGGGTTTGGGGGAACTGCATCTCAAGCTGTGGACAAGCAAAACTTGTGGTTTTAGGCACAGCGGGGTGAAAACTGCAGGCCTGCTAGCCCCTGCTGAGGCCATGACGCCTGCCAGCTGTCGAGGAGATGGGTGCAGGGGGGTTCTGGGGCCCTGCACCTCTGGCTGCTGACAGGCGAAACTCGTGACATGGGTGCTTGTGCAACTGACTGTGTCTGTCTTGGGGTTGGGGGCGGGGGGGGGAAGAACTACTGCAGTCCTGACTGCTAAGCTACTGTGTTACCAACTACCAATCAATCATGATTCACTCAGGGACCAGCTCAATACACAGTTGCTAGCTAAAGTAACCAGTTAATTAGCAACAATTAACAGCTACAAAACCACAGACAGACTAAGGAGAGGAAATAATCAATACAGACAATCAACTGTCCCCAGACAGAGACAGTCAGTTGCATAAGCACCCATGTCATGAGTTTTGTCTGTCAGCAGCCAGAGGTGCAGGACCCCAGAACCCCTGTACTGATCTCCTCAACAGCTGGCAGGCGTTGTGATTGCAGCAGGGGCCACCATCCCCGCAGCTTTCACTACCCCCGTCCCCGCCCCAAGCCAGACACAGTCAGTCCCACAGCGCCCGTGGCACAAGTTGTGCTTGTCCGCAGCTTGGGGGGCAGTTCCCCCCCAAACCCCTGTACCGATCTTCTTGAAACTTGGCAGGCTTTGTTGCCTCAGTAAGAGCTACCAGCCCTGCAGCTTTCACCCCACTATGTTGTAACGCCTAGATGTGACATGAGTTTTGCTTTGAAGAATCTGGGGTACAGTTCCCCCCAAACCCTGCATAGATCTTCCTGAAACTTGTCAGGCTTCATGCTCCCAGCAGAGGCTACCAACCCTGCAAGTTTCATCCAAATCAGATCAAAAACAACAAAGTTATAGATATTTCATTGATTCCCCATTATACCCTATGGCCGGATCTCCGAGGCAGCTCTGCTTCAGCTGGACAGAAGCAGAAGCCCAGTCCGGAGCTCTGGATCAGATCCCTGGCATCTGAAGCAGCTATATCCAAAGTTGTATCAAATAGTTGCCTACTCACACAGGCCTACTGCCCATGGGCTTTATAAAGTGCTCTATCTACCAGCCTGCAAGCCACGAATGTGACCCCCCTCCACAAATTACTATCCAGGGAAGGTAGTTGAGCACTTCTCCTACCTTGGAAGCTACATCTCTCAAAAAGTGAACGTTGATGAGGAGACCCAGGATAGGATCCAGTGTGCAAATGCCTCCTTCAGGAAATTGCTTTGACATGTCTTTACTTCATTGCAATCTCTGAAAAGACACCAAGATCCAAGTCTACAATGCAGTCATCATCCCCCACCTCTCGTCCCTCCTCTTCCCTACAGATGTGAAACATGGGTGATCTATCATCATCCTCTCAAGAGCCTGGAGAGGTATCACCAATCGTACCTCCAGAAAATCCTCCACACCGGCTAAGAAGACTGCCATACAAACGCCAGCATCCTTGCTGAAGCCAATGGGTGCTGACAGACTTGAAAAAAAAATGCTTTACTGGAAGCAGCAGTGCGTTATTTCGACCCGGCTCTGCAGCCTCTGTATAGATCGCTTGCTTCAGTGGGACATGTTGGCACTTTTATCTAAAGCTTATTCAATCAGCTATTAGATAAAAGTACCAAAAAAAAAACCCTTAAAATTTCCAGTCTATACAGACGTTGGGAAAGCCGGGTTCAACTAACATGCCTTTTCTGGGTACGTGCTGGGCTGGGCATGGGAGCATGCCAAGTTTAAGTTAAAGCACCGTTTTGTCTTGTTTTTTTTCTCCCATGTTTGCAGCTCGTGTTACCAGCATTGAGTCAGTTATCCTCAAGCATCAACTTCACTGAACCAAACATTGTGTGTGGATGTCTGACTCTCAACTCCCAAAACAAATGCTCTAATCCCAGTTTAGTAATGGCCTGAGATCTTGCAATGGCTAGAAGGACACATTGAAGGCACACTTTAAGAAAATGGATGCAGACATCAAAAGTTGGGAGGAGCTGGCTGCCAACTAACTCCAATGATGCCAAAAACACAAGTGGCAGCCCATTTTGAGGTAATGCATTGAAGGAGTACTGTGTAAGGACTCTGTGTAATACTTCCTTGTTGTGTGCAACACAACCTCACCCTCCCTCTAAATTTTCTTTGTCACACTTCTTGTAAAGCGCTCACCAACCTCCCAGCATCTGTCTTGTAGCTTTCCCAATCTTGGGCCAAATAAAATTTCCAGCCTACATATCCCTTTTGGGACACCACTTCCAAGGGCACCCACCTGACTGGTATCCCAGCACCCAGGCAGGCTACCTGGTTTGCTAAAACCCTGCATGCCCAGGCTGCTTCCTCAGGGCTATTCCCCAATGCTATTGGCAGAGCAAGTAATATGAGCAGATGCATATCTTGTAAGCATCGTGCTTACAAGATCAAATCAGGTCTCATCTCCTTTTGTGGTTCTCTGTAAGCAGAGGTAGCTAAACACAACCTGCAGACAAGTTACT
>NW_005841831.1:6527492-6529076 GCF_000455745.1 Alligator sinensis | reverse complement strand
TGCTGAGGTGGGGGAGTGTATGCCTTAGGCTGTGAACTTACCGCATGGGATCTGCCTTCCTTTCAGCTGCTGGGGGAATGGTAAGAAATGGTAAATTCATGGCTCCAGTGGGTGTTGGGCCAGGCAGAAATCACTATATGGTTTCCAGAGGGGCTTCCCCCTCTTCACACTGGAACTCCCAGGATTTCCAAGAGAAAGCAGGTGGGGAGGCAGCAGGAAGGAGATGGAGAAAGCACATATGATTTGCAATTATTTTTTTAATGCTCCCCCTGCTCCCAAAGGCACATGGGAGCTGGATGAGCCATTAAACTAATAGCAATTAAATCAGCATAAATCACATCCTATAAAGCGGGGATGAGGCCTGAGGCAAACATCCCTAAGTGAAGGTTGTTCAGTCAGTCTGATGATGGACTTCGTAGCCCAGCTCTTTTCCTGATTACATAGAAGCCAAGCCAAGAGGCATCATCGTAAAGAGGGGTTCAGGCCCACAGGGGTGAAAAATGGAAAGATCCTCTGGTCTCGAATGGCACTGAAGGAGAAAGCAAAAGACATGCAGTGAGAAGAAAGCCTAATGGTTTAACTACCCGGTAATTTTTAGTGCAATGGTGATTCTCCAAATGAGTCAGCATGCCAGAGTACACACACCTGTCAGGACAAGGGGCTCATGGAGATGGTTGTTCATAGAGCAGCATATGAGCATCAGAGCCAAAAGCCAGGCTTATGCTGACTGTCCAGGTCACTGAGCTATTATATGGAACAGTCAGAGCCATTTTCTGGCCCCTAATATTATTTCATTAGATGCCTAAAATTACTTCAGTGGGCAGTTGGGCCAAACACTAGTTCACCGAAAGGTGTCTAAGTGATATTTATGCATCAAATGTAGAAACACAACAGCCACACTTTGCCACTTCCTTAGACTGTAGACCCTATTTCCACCTGTGCAGCCAGGCTTATCCTTCTGAGTATGCTCAGAAGGGATCCACTACCGCCACTCATACTCTGTGGCAATCCTGTTCCTCCTGGTAAAACACACAATGCCGTGCAAATCACTGAAACTTTGGTCAGAGAAAAACTCTGGTTCTATCCCCCATTCACCCAGATGTAGGACTGAACCTGTATCATACTTCCAAGCAAAGTGCTCAAATCTCAAGGCTACAGTTCAGATTGTTCCAAGAGCACCCATCCTCCCTTCTGTTGATGTTGGCTCACAGGACATTCAAGAGGAGATGATACATTGAACTAGAATGAGAGAAGTCAGAGGAAGCCTTGTTCTGTGGTTCAATGCTCCTGCCCCCAGTGGTGTTCCTGCATTTTATATTTAACAGCCATTGTATGGACAGCATTAGGGGCAGCACAGGGGTCACAGCTCTGCTGAAAGAACTTTGTAAGGTCTGCAAGGGCCCGCACACCCAGACACTAGGAAGACCTACAAACTGCTGCAGTCTCACTTGCAAGAGAGAGAAGCTGACAGAATGGGCTGCAGGACTGACAAATATAGGCTATTTTCTCTCAGTAGCACAGGTCCTTGTTGCAGTCTGAAATACAAAGAGTATATGGCTTTCATGTGCCCAATCAGTTCATTCT
>NW_005841831.1:6525335-6527461 GCF_000455745.1 Alligator sinensis | reverse complement strand
TTTGAGTGCCGGCTGAGTCCCTTGCTGCCATAGGGGAATGAGTGGTACAATAAGTGAAGTCCTGGGCCCTAAGTGAGTATAGTTATAGATGGGCTCCTTCTCCTGAGGATGACTTAGCATCCTCCTTTAAGGAATGGTGCAATCCCATGCAGGCAGACCTGAACACAGACATGGATAAACTGAGTGGCTGCCCAGGGCCCGGACAGAAAGGGGGCCTGAAAATCTTGTTTTTGTTTTTTTCTCCATTGCCTGATTATTATTATCATTATCTCTGGCAAAGGGAGGCCCGATACTAAAAGTTTGCCTGGGGCCACCAGGAGTCTACGTACGGTACTGCATGCAGGAGTTCATATAGGATGTGAATCAAGGGGGAGCTCAGGGGTGGGGGGTGAGGGTTGAGGCCCCCCATAAGAGACGAGAGTCCCCTGTAAGATTTGAAAATCATAACCGGGGGGGGGTCTCTGATTGGATTGCTTCTTCACTTAAGTGGACTTGTTAATCAATGAACCGGTTTAATTCTGTTTTTCATACCCACCCCCCACCCCCCAGTTAAAGTGTAATTTGGCCCCTGAGTTCATCTTGTGAAGTGGTATAATCAGACGTAAGATTGCCAAGTATAGGCAGAAACAATACAGCAAAATCTGTATGGGTACAAATCCCAAATCAGGAGGACACAGTTATGTGCCAGGGCTATATTGCTGGCCTCTAGGTCAGCGACTGGCAGCCTACCACACTGCCCAATTATGCCAGTTTTTTGTTGGCATAACTCCCCTCAAATTAGTGGAATTACACTGGTGTAAAAGTGAAGTAACCAAATAAAGAATCTGGCTGACTGAACACATTGGTGGGGTTTACACATGCTCCGGGGCGGTGGGGGGCAAAGGTGGGGGAGGGAGCGCTTTAATTAAAGCAGCTCTGAGAGCTGCTCTTATTAAAACCCCTGGAGCATCTTGTGTATCAGCATCCCTGAGCTTTAGTTAGTGAGCTTAGTTAAAGTGCCCCTGCCACCATTTTGAAGCACAGGGATACTGATGCAGGAGATGCGGAAGCTGGCTTGAGCATGCTAATTAGCACGATCCAGCCAACTCAATTGAGTCTGCTCTGATGCACTGCAATTACAGTGCATCAGAGCAGCCTCTGGCACATATACAGGCACCTACAGTGCTAAGACATGATGGAGACCATGAGGACCATGAGTGATTTGAGCTATCCAGGAGATTACAGATTCAAAGTCACACTGGAACACATCTTAGAGATGAAATGTCTTGATGAAAAGAATGATTGTTTCTTGAAAGAAACTTCATTGAAAAGTCAGAAGATGAAAGAGCAAATTAAGACACTTGCAATTTGTATGGAGGTTACTCATGCAGCCAGACTCTGAAGAAGGACTTAGAATCCCATTGAGTCAAACTGCAAACAAAGGAAGAAGCAAATGAATAGAAAACCTGAGTTTGGTTAATGGCAAAGTGCAAGGGGTTGAGTCAAATTAACATCCTTCAGAAAGCAGACATCTAGCCCCCAAATGCTTCTAAAGAAGTACATTATTTATAGTAGGGATTTCCCCACACACACCCATCCCCCATTCTACTTCCATTGCATGGAGCCATGGTTGCCAGTAGTTTGGTTGTAAACAGAGACCCCAGGAAAGATGAGAGAGTCCGTGTAATTCCCTTGACTTCCCCAGGTCTCTGCAGTCTCTGGAGCAGTGATTCTCAACCAGGGTACTGTGACACCTTGGAGTGTCTTTACACCTTTTCAAGGGTGCCATGGGGTGCCACGCAATGATAGCACTATTAGGTATACAAACATGATTCCCCAGATAAACCCGGTTTTTTCACACAGGTATCCATTAAAACCATTCTGACCAGTTGTGGTCTGTCTGAGCTCTTTGCAAGAGAAGAATAGCTGTATTATTTTTCTGTAGTCAAAAAGATCACTGTCCTGAATCACCTGAATCCCCGAATCACACAGGCCTCATCCTCTGCCTGCTCTTAATGGCTGCCCCGCCTGCCCCAGCTCCCAGCTCTTTGGGAAATAAAGCCCCCATGCACTAGCTCCTGCCCAGTGTGGCGGGAGGGAATGATCCCTGCTGCCCTCCACTGCCCCACACTGTGTGGGGGGCTCTG
>NW_005841831.1:6468967-6525081 GCF_000455745.1 Alligator sinensis | reverse complement strand
GGGGCGGGGGGGTGGGGCGGGAGGGGCAGCCATGAGTGGGGAGGGCTGGGGGAGTGGGCAGGGGTTAGGGGGCATTCAGGGGGGCTGGGGGAGCAGGCAGGGGATGAGGCCTGGTGGAGGTCCCACCATGGTCCCCTCCCCACTCTTCCAGCCTCCCCTCCCCTGCCCCCTACTTACCCACTTGGAGTCTGGGTCCAGCTCCCTGCTGCAGCCAGCAGGGACTGCCCGAATCACTGAAGCTCTCTGAATCTTTTCTGAATAGATTCAGAGAGCTTTGAATGGATTCAGACCTTTTAATTGGTCCCCTGATTCAATTTGGATTCGGAGATTCAGCCACCGAATCAGGCCAAATCTCCTACAAATCAAATCAGCATCCAAAGCTTTGCGCAGCCTTAAAAACTAACAGGTGGCATTTTCTAAGGTGTGTCTTGAGTGTATTGAAGAGTGCCTTGAGTGTAAAAGGGTTGAGAACCACTGTTCCAGAGCCATAAGAACATCTCTCAGGAAACTCATGATATCTTGAATGTAGGAGGTCTGGAATCCAAGGATGGGCGTGCTATCAGTGGAGCTCCTATGAAATGGTGACAAGGAAACAACTTCCTTCCCAACCTCCAGCACTGTGTTTTACTGTCCCTGCATTAGAGGCTGAGGTTTGCACTCCCATTTAAGTTCTGAAACAAAATATATGTCAGGTCAGGTGGGTGCTATTTCCTCAGGACACATTTCTGATACCCTGGGACCTCCCAGTAGAATTAACAAATCTCATATATCAAGCTTTGCCTTCTCTAGCAGGGGCTCCCACAAACGCAGAACAGAAACTGAAAGTGAAGGTGTATGAGACCACTTGAGCCAAGCCAGGTAACTTTTATATAGCTCTGATACCACCCTGGAACTATGGGAATTTCATCTGGAGGAGAGACATGACTTAAGCATGGCAGATTCTTTGGCCTTGCCAGGCCATCTAAGAACACTCCACTTTGCTGTAGTTCTGCCCTATTCCTTGAGCAGATTAATGCATAAGTTTAGCTGCGATTTGCACTCACCTCCCCAATTGGCTGAGACAGTCCTGTCTCCTTGCTGGGTGGTGCAGGGAAGGGTAGATAATCCCCCAGCTATTTTCAACTCTTTTTCTAACAGATCGGGTCCTCTCTACAGGAAGTGACTACCCTTGTACTCCAGCAAAGGACACTATGAACCTTTTTTATCTGCCCTGTGAATGTGCAGGTCAACCAAAGCAAGAGCACAGGAAGAGACAGGGTAACAGCCAGAAAGAATGACCATAATGCTGCCAATTGGTTTATGATATTGCACACTAACTGTTCAAGTAACAGCCAGCTATACAGGGAACTAGTGAAACAACTCAGAGTACTGTCTTTCTGGGATAATTAGAAGAAACATACTGCTTGAAATTTATCCAGCATTACAATCTTGGGAGCAGAGGACATATAAGTCATGTCCTCAGAAGTCCCAGGAGGCCTGAGTTTAGATTAGCGGCAGGCAAAATACATCCCACGGGCCAGACCTGGCCTGCCAGGCCATTGTATCTGGCCCACGGGGAAAAAAAATGGAGTAAATAAATATTTATTTGCTTCTGGCGGCTGCCTGCCAAAGATAACAGGAGCTAGGGGCAGTAGGACCCTGGGGAGCCAGCAGGACTGAGCAGCCCAGCCCCACCCCACCCCCAGCCATTTCCCTGCCTTGCTGCCTCCACACTGCTCCAGTACCACATGGCCTCGGGCTGCATTGCCGGACTGGGGAGCATGGGCCGCGCCAGTACCTCGGGGCCAGGAGTGGGAGGTGGGGGGGGTGGTGTAGGCAGGGGCAGAAGGTTTGTGTGTGTGTGTGTGTGTGTGTGTGTGTGTGTGGTCAGGGACAGAGTGTATGTGTGTGTGTTCATAGGGTGAGTCCCACATGCACACCCCGCCATACACATGCACCCACACCCCCTCACACAGCCATACATGCAGACCCCCACATCCACACCCCCTCATATAACCTCCCTCTACAAACCCCATACCCACCCACACCCCACATATCTACATGCACACACACATGCTCCCTCACCCTGCACCCCCACACCTATCCACCCCCACAGACACACCCATGTACTCCCCCACACCCCACATAACTTACACACCCACAGCCCCCCACAAACCTATACCCACCCCCCACAATATACAAGAGTAAGACTTGATTTTAAGTTATTGTGCAGTCACCTCTGCATCACACTACACTACACAAACACATGTAAATGTGTTTACATTTACAAAAATATTTTATGAAATCAAATTAATGAATGTTGTAGGTCTTTTCTTTTAGAATATAATTTGGTATTTTTCTGGTTCCAAGATGAAAGGAAAACTCCTTGCTGAAAGGGGTACTTCTGGTGGCAAGGGGAGGGACTTCTGGTGGCAAAGGTCAGGGGTTAGGAAGCGGGACTTCCAGTAACAAGATGGCGACCAGGGGACAGGGCACCTGTCAAGGGGAGGGGCTACCCATGCAGCCATCAACAGCTTGCCTAAACTCAGTAAGAGGCCCTCTGCCCAAAATAATTGCCCGCCCCTGGGTTAGATGCATGCACCATGCAGTTGAACGTTGGGTGTGTTTTTTGGGGCTGTGCAAAACAGTGCCATTTAGTTTTGACTTCTGTTTTGCTGTTTTGACAGGACAGTGTTTCATTTTGAGTTTTATTTCATTTCAAAAGCACTGTTCCGTTTCATTTCATCTAAATTATTTAGCGGTTTCGATGCTCTTTCGACTTTTTGCCCATGCACTATAATGGGGAAGCACAAAACTGCCTATAACTTTGTCATTTTTTGGCAGATTTGAATGAAAACAGCAAAAATGGTAACTGTGTCTAAGGGCATGAATTTTGCCAAGCTTCAAGGAGATAAGTGCAGGGGTTTCTGGGAAATTGCACCTCAAAATCTTGAAAGAAAAACTCGTGTCACTTGTACATGTGAAAGCACAGGGGAGTGAAAACTGTAGACGTGGTAGCCCCTGCTGCGGCCATGAAGCCTGCCAAGTTTTAAGGAGATAGGTGCAAAGGTTTCTGGGAAACTGTACCTCAAGCTGCTAACAAGCAAAACTCATGACGTGTGTGTGTGTGTGTGTGTGTGTTAAGGTGTACCCTCACTGGCACTGGCTTCTCTACACAACACAGTAGTGTGCCCCAATAAGGTCTCCTCCTCCCCTACAGTCTCAGTCCGGTCCACCACTTTAAACAACAACAGGTAAAATAATAACTTAGTGAGGAGCAGCACAGTAGCACCATCAGCATCTCAGGCAGCCAAACTGTGACAGAGCCTTTCTTTCCCCTCCTGCAGGAGCTCAAGCCCAGCTTGAGCTTCGAAACTCGAAATGTTTCAAAGCTTTCAAAACGTTTTGACTGCCCTCGTTTTGTTTCGAGGCTGATTCAAAGCCCTTCATTTTGTTTCAATTTCTCTATTTCAAGCCTGAAACAAGTCAAAACAGAGTGAAATGAAACAGCTGGCAAAATTTCGCACAGCCCTAGTGCACAAGTGTTGTGTTGCTCAATGTCCCCTGTGGGCCCATGTTTAAATGTACCTTGTGAATGCACCAGGCCTGTGCAAACCTGCCACTGATTTCAGAGAAGTGGTATCTAGTCATAAAAGTGCTTCAGGTTATATATGTGTGTCTGTGTATGGAGGGACCAGGACATAAATAAAAAAATCACGAAGAAAATATTTTTGAGCCAATGTGGCCTGCATCCCCATCTCCCCAAGGTGAAGGAGAAGGTGCTTGCACTACCGTCAGACACCTACTAGGCCTAGTATGAAACCCTGGGGTCACTGCTTCAGCTGCCCTGGAGCAGGGACTAGGTTTCGGGATGGCTCTCCTTGAGGGTTTTGGACCTTTATGGATCCTGGCAAGCCATAATTGGAAGAGGGTCTGTCAAGGGACAGATTAAAGCCAACCTATGAGAAGGTCTGGATTAGCCAGGATTTGTTACTCATCTGCACATGCTGCAAGGAATGACCTCCTGGGCCTTGGTCAATAACTAGTATGCAGGCTCATGGTGATGAGGGCTGCTGTCAAGGGCAGCGCGGGCTGTTGTGTTATGGCTACCGGGGTGGGTGTGGACATAAATTGTCTGAGCAGAATGAGCAGTCTGTCACTGTAGTTCCTGTGAGAATTAATCCTGGGGCTGTGTCTGGAGCACAGACTGGGGGGCTGGGTTATATTTTATCTATAAAACAAATGCTTCAAGCCAGTGCATTTCCACCCCTTCTACAACAGCAGCAGCAGCACGGCTCTCCTTGCAAACCCCTTACAGTAGGTCACTCTGCAGAGCAAGAAACTTTCTTCAAACAATTTTAAAATGACAGTTGGCTCTGTGCATGTGCATTTGCAGATGTGTGACTTGTCACTGTATCAAAGGGGGTCGTTGAATTAAACCATTTGCTGCTCATTTAAAACCATTCTCTGTCCCCTGTTTTCACTGGGATGAGAAATGGTGGTGTGAATTTTTGACCCAATTCCGGTGCATGTCTCACAGTAACATGGAGACATCACAAGGAGCAGGGGAAGATGGGGGGCTGTTAGGGGCCACCTGATCCACTAGAGGTGCCTCCCACTCATCTCTTATTTTATATTGAACCACAAGAGACTCACACAAATAGGCAAAGGAAGGGAAAAGGATGAAAAATAAAGCTCAAACCCTCCACTCCTCTTTGATTCTTCTGTGTTTTTTTCTCGCCAAGATTAGTAATTGTCTAAGCATCTCATGATTAAGTGCTGGTTTCACTTACTCATAGACACTTTGGAGATTATCAGCCTTCCCCACATGTTCGTTACCTTGTTTCCAAACTACAAGACCCAAAGGGAGCAGCTAGCAAGTGCCTGCAGGAGCGACAGCAGCAAGGCACCGTCTCTTCCATCTCTCTCTCTCTCTGTGCTTCTCTGTATTGTCCCTCAGGCTGGCCTGTCAGAGTTTGATTGCCTCTGAAACCGTGGTGTATTCCCGCCAAGTTCCAGAGGACGGGGGCTGCAAAGAACGGGGAAGTGGGTGTTGGGGGGGGCCACTCTTGTCAGCTCCTGGCAGCTCAGAGCCTTTGATTTGCACAAAAGAGAGAAGGAAGGTGGGGGAGGGAACGGAAATGATTTATTCAGTGAGTTCCTAACCATTTTTTTTTTCAGAGGCTGTGAAATAACTGAAGCCGACTGAAAGGTGAAGTGCTGGGAGAGATGAAGGAGGCGCGTTTGAAGGCTTTTTCTCCCTTTTTGTCATATCATGTTGCAAAGCTTTTAATTCCTGGAGCTTGGCTGCTTCCTGGAAGGGCTGTGCTACTAGGAGGGAGTGCAAGATAAACTCTCTTCAGGCCTTTTCTTGCAGTACAAGGGGGTTCGTGCTCTATTAGATGCTCGACTACTCGAGGGAGAGGGCGTGGTATTATATCTCTGAAAAAGAACACGGTGGGGGGTGACCCAGGGTCCCAAAGTCCCAGGCTTTCTAATGTCCAGGTTCCCATTATCTGAATGGTATAATGGGCATCTGCTACCTCCTTGCTCCTTTGACTTCTCCTGCCATGCCCAACCTCTGTGGGAGTCACCTTCTGCTATCACCACTATCCCAAAGGCTTTGAGAAGTGAGCTTCCTTCACTTAGCTCCAATGCCACTTCACTATGCCCACTGCACAACAAGATGTGGAGCACTCTTCAGCCCACCTGCTGCCACAGAGCTAAGAAGAGCTGATCACAGGCACTTTCCCCTTCATCTTTCGTTCTCTGTTGCTCAGTCACAGCAGGCATGAAGGAACTCTGTCTGATCTCTCCATGTGCACAGGAACAAAGGGACTGTTTCCCCTCTTCCTCGATCCTATTCTACTCCCTGGTTTGGAGTTTGAAGAGCCACTCATACCCTGAAGACATGTTCCCACCATGCCAGGAAACACTGCCATGAAAATATACCCTGCTTGCTCACTTCTACACCATGCTGGTTACATGCCAAGAAAAGTGTCATGTAGCTGCTCTTATGAGCACACCTGAGGCTGAGAGCCATTCTGGGCATGCTTCGAAAAGTGTCTACATATCATTTTTTGCAGTGCAAAGCACAAGGAGTAGGAGTGGGCAGGCCATGCTTTTTCAGCAGCACTGATATTGTGTAGACATCCTGTTGGAATTTTTTCCTACAGCTCTCCAGGGAAAATAGGGGCCAGATCTTGTTCCATCCTTTATGTGTGCAAGGGGACTTAGGTACCCAAGTGTGATCCTATTCTACCCTGTTCAAGTCTCTGGAAAACAGCTGAAACAAAAGATGTGTGGGTCTTCCTCCTCCTCCTCACTGCCTTGTTGTGATTCAGTCTTAAGGGTTAGATGATGGCATGTTATATAAGTTGATGCATTCATGGATTTTCCAGGGCCGCTTCTCTCCCACAGTGGAAGAGAATTGCCGTAAGCCCACTTAGCTGCCCAATGAGTGCATCTACACGAGATGTTTACTGCAGAGTTGACTAATTAGCACCGTAATAAACATCTCAGGGTCTACATGTGCAGAGCAATTAGGCTGAAGTAAACTAATTAACTCCACAGCAGAATAGTACTTATAAATACAGCAGTGCACGTGTAGACACTGACATAGCTGGCTGAGGCACAAGGATACTTCAGTGCGGGAGCTGCTTGCCAGCTAGCCCTGCACTGGAGCACTCTTGTGCCCCAGCCAGCCCCCCTGCAGCACATTGAGCTGGAGAAGGGAGGAAGCCCCAGGCTGGCAGGCTGACCCCCAGGGTCCTCTACCAGTCAGAGCTGTTTTAGCCTGAGTCAATATGCTGTGATCTGGGCATACATTCAAACGGTGTGCCCAGGAGCAATAAACTCCATAGCAAAAAGCTCTAGAGTTTATTGATTCTCAATAATTGCATGTGTAGACACACCCAATACGTGCCTAATAGAATCTGGTCTCAGGTGTCTTTTAAGCAGAAAAGCCCCATATTATATATACCTCTGCCCCTGCCATCTAAAATTGTGGACAGATAGCTTGGCACTAGAGACCCCATGTTCCACATCACCAGACTCACCCACAGTCTATGTGAGTACATCCTGCACATCCTGGCCCCGTGGACCATGTTCAGTGCTCTGAAACACAAATACAGCTCCCTTTGAGCTTCCCAAACTCTGTTCAACAGAGACATGGGGCTTGGTATTTGTCAGGCTCGGGAATTCAAGATTAGGCTCTAGCATGGAGACAAATCTACAACTTTAAGCAGATCTCCAGTCAATGTATAGGTTTACTGTTTTCAAAACAAGAAATACAAATTTATTTGGAGAACTGTGGAAATGTGACTTTATCTTGTGCTGCATTTGGGAACATTGGACTGGTTTCCCCCTTTGCTATTCTGAGTAGGTTTATGATTAGTGAAATCAAGCTGGAATTCCACATGTGAGAAGAAATGGACAAAGAAGTAACAAGAACACTGGAAATAAGAGCTTTGTCCATCTTTTTTTTCTGGGGGTCTTGTTTTCATGTGATGAGGGTCCACCGGCACCTGAAACCTTTATTAAATTGGTGTGTGTCAAGGGGTCATATTTTCAAAATATCTCATGTCCAGATGTTCAACACCACAATTAGAGCCAAATTCCCAATAATTCTGTTTCTATATAGAAATACATATGGGCCAGATTTTCAAAAGAGTTCAGCACAAAACAGACACCAGTATCACACTGATGGCTAGAATTTCTAAATTGTTCAGCATCCCATTCAATGCCAAAATAGGATCTGAATCCCTGGAAAAATTCTGACTATACTATATAGACCAGTTCACTACAACAATATTTTCTCTCTGTTTCTGTGTCTCAGTTCTTCCAACACAACTAATGAGCCTCGTTAATTAAGTTTACTGCAAAAATCCAGCTTTTTCTAGTAGTTCCTGAGAATGGTACAACCCACCCACACCACCATTAAATGCATCTGCATTCACTGGGAAGAGTGTGGTCCTGTAAAAAAACCTCTCATATTCATGATTCATTTAGCTATTTTTTTCCATTTGCAACTTGCTCACAAGCTGATCCTGATTTCTGCAAATGAATTTGTTATCTCTAAGTGCTCACTGAATAGTTTATGCAAACAAATTTCAGCCTATGGGGTGTTTGCAAACTGTTCATTTCATGGTATGTGATTAGTAGAACTGGTCAAAAAAAAATGAGGAAAGAAAAGATTTTTGAGAGACTTTGTCAAAATTTCACCCCCACCAGCATTTGTGTTGTTGAAAGTTTAACAAAATCGTTGATGAAATTTGAAAAAAAGACTCATCAGCATCATGATTAGTCACCTGTGTTCCACGCTGCTGTTTCTGTTTCCTGAATGACTGAAACAACTACCGTGGCTGAGTGAATCCTCTAGTGCAGGCACCAAGGCCATAGTTCACTTTCAAATATGGATGCTCTTCTGAAGAATAATCCTTCCCCAAGTGAACAAAACCCCATTTGTGTGAGTGTTCATGAATAGCCAGTGATAAGAGGTGGGATGGAGCTGACTTGAAGAGCCATTTGGAACCTATAAGCGATTGTTTGTGAGTGCTGCATCGGCAGAATTCAACCGATTGGAGTCGTGAATAACCTAAAAATTCAGCGGAGAGGTATAAGGAATAAAATAAAAATGAAAAGAAAAACTCAAAGAAATCCTGGTGACAAACCCTAATCAGAAGGTTTGATCTCTTCCATGTGTCTCTGAGTAGAGCTCCAAAACTGATTCTTTCAAACAGAATACTGTGCTGTGATCCACACTGGTTCCTGAAGGGAGCTGTAGTAAATATTTATCAGTATTAAGTCACGTACACTTCCTGCCACAGATTGGTCAGATGCTGGAAGCGAGGAATATTGCTGAACTGTTGCTTTAGTGACTGCCACAAAAGGGTTCAAAATAAAGTCACAGTTCTTGCTTTGCCTTCAGCCTCGTAGGTAGCTTTCTCCTGCAAAAGAATACCGGCCAAGCCCTTGATCCATCCTTTAAATGAGGCAGAACATGCAGATTTCAGTCAAAAGTAATTGGGCCAGTCCATGCTTCCCCCTCAAATTTCAGTGCAGGCCAGTGGGAAATCTCTCACAGATACATATTTTTCCTTCTCCATTTGGCTTGACAGCTCTGAAGGTTAGAGTCTACTCAGGGTCACAAGTGCCACTACCCATTCACTCCCTGAAAATGCACATACGCATCATGATGATGGGATATAGTAGAATTCGGTCTCTATAGCCAGTCTGTTTCCAGCCTCCCTGCAGAGACTGCCAATTCATGATGGTGACTTTGATGTGGACATCTGGCCATAAGTGGAGATGTACCAACTTAACTTGCCTGTGTCACAAAACAGGTATGAAATGGTTTACAACTCGAGTCACCACTGGCTTTGCCTGGAATTCTGCCTGGCATCCGAGAGAAGAATGGCTTAAAGCCCAGGCTGCAAACCCTTCACTGCCCTATTACTTAAATACCAAAAAATCATTGGCTCCAGAAGAAATGATAAAGGATGGTATTCTGTTAGCTATAATCCCCCAAGAGCCAGATCCTCCAAAGAAAGGGCTAGCACTTGGTGTCCTTGCTTTGCACCAAGAACAGTAAAAATGTCATATGCAGTGCAGCATACAGCAGCCAGTCTAAAAGACTGTTCTTGGGCAGATGAGCAGAGTCCCAGTCCTTGTCTCCTGATATATGTGGGCCTCAGACTGCTGAAGGTGGTACACACGGGTCAAATCACAGACGCCATTTTGGAGGTCTTCCCCATAGGCTTTCTGGCCCTAGCAGAAAATGTGTGCCTGGAAGATTTATTGATTTAATGCATATGGTAATTGTATTTTGGCAGGTGGTGTGTGGGTGTCTGGATTTAGATCCCAGGGGCCAGGTTTGGTAGTGCAGATGCCTGCCTTATTAAGGACAGGGCTCTCTTGTGTGGCAGGTAGGGGAGTTGAGGCACAGCCTGTGTGGTGTGCAGTCACTGTCACTTCAAGACGTGCTCTGCCACAGGGTGAATATGTGCCTTGAGGTTCCCATGCCAAGTCCTCCTGGCAGGCAGAGGCATTCAGTCCTAGAAGCCTCCCTGCAGGGCTTTCCCAGAATGAACACACTCCGCTGTGAAGTGCCATCCTCGCTGACACAGCTGAGCACAAGCAGGGAGGTCAGTGCACAAGGGGCTGACTCCAGCAGCTGTCACTGCAATTGCTGGATCCGTTTATGAAAAGGATCATATGACCTGGGGCCTGTGATAGCAGGGGTCCTTTCCAGACTACCCCAAGTGCCAGGGACATGAGACCTGCAGGACTACATAGCGGGAGCAGGTGGAAAGGGCCATAGGAGAGAATAAGCTGAGGCAGATTTCGAGACATATAGCATGGGTTATGTCTATTCGGGGGCTGGGGGAGGTTAGGCTAAGATGGGGCAAGGCCTCCTCTCAAGGAACCATGCGGATGGCATGCAGACCCAGAAGGAGGGGTTGCTTTGTCATGGGTGTGGGCATTCCCTTGAAAGGCTGTAATTGTAGAGGCTACTATAAACACAGCTATACACTTTCGCTTGTTAAGGGAGGCTCGTGCAAGCACTGTGCTCAATTTCTAACCAATACTCTGGTTGGAGATGTCATTCACTTCCCAGAATGGCTGAATGGGGTCTGATACAGTGACTACCATCTCTGTCAGCTGGCAGTTTTGGAAACAGCATTGCAGAGCTGGCAGGAGGGAGATTTTTTGATCTCCCAGCAGGAGGTGCTAGCAAGAGGTGCAAGAGTACTGGCTAATTCAGCCCCAGGTTGGCCCACCCAAGGCACTGAGGAAAGAGGAGTTGGGACGCTGACTGTATAGCCACTCACCCCTAAGCTAACCCAGCTGGGGTACTGAGTGGAGGGCTGTCATCCCCAGGCTAGCCTTGCAGGGTACTATGCAGAAAGGGGCAAAAGCACTGCCTGCAATTGAATTTTATTTTTATACTTCCCCCTCTCCCCCTTGTAGAAATGACATAATTACTGGGATTTAATGTTCCACTGCTAAATTTCTTCATTTTTCAGGATAATTTCCACTATTTCATCAAGGAATAATTAATTGCATTGTCTTTAATCAGTTGTTTTACAAATCCAGCAGCGCAAGAAATTTTCATAGTCAGACAATGTAGGCAGCTGCTCTTCCCTTCTGGGCACATTAATGAAGTGAAATAGCTCAAGTCAGAAAAAAAATCGGCTGGCAAAAAAATCTATTGAGGAAAGAAAGATTGAAAAGATCACAGTCTAATCCCTTAATATGTGAGAGAGTGAGAGCAGGAGGGGGAGAGAGATACTAAGGGTGTGACAGACAAGAACAGAAGTGGTGATAAGGGACTGGTCCTTTTTGAGTACACACACTGACTTGCATGAGCCTGTCCAATGGAAAGGAATCTAAAGCACAGAAGACCCCATCCTTTTCTCTTGCCCACACATGGCAGCAATTTCAGTCCTATGCATTGGAAAAAAGGGAGCACAAGGGAGTCCTTGCATTGATGTCTGGAAACAGACTATTGCTGTTGTCATTTCCTAGACACTCCACAGATCCCTTCAGTTCCCCCTTCACTTCCCTTATTCCAGGCACTGGAAGCCTTACAACATTTTTGACCTTTTACTGATCATAGCTGGTGGGCTTCCTGAAATTGTAGCCACCCCAAGTTTGAATCCAGGCTATATAGATCCTGTGTTATCAACCTTGATGGAGGATTTCACATCTAACAGCTGACGACATAAGTAGTTTAGGGATAGGGTCCCAAGCCTGGCACTGACTTGCTCTATGTCTGTCTAAGCCTTTGTACTCTTTGCCTGATGCGCTTGCTCTGAAGTAACCTCCTTGGAGTAAGGAGAGTTTTTCATTATGTCTTGAACAGTTCCCAGTAAAACCAGTCTTTGATCTTGGTGGGAGCCTTGCAGGAGCTGCTGTAATAAAAACAGTTATGATAAGAGACAGGTTCCGATGTCCTGGACACCTGAGTTCCTGATCAAAATATCCATCCTTTAACACTTCAGCTGAATGTGTTTCTCTAATGCTAATGAGCAAATATCTCCTCTGCATGGAGGGGAGGAAGTTAAGTGGAGGCAGGAGGAGAGAGCTGACATTTTTACAGCCCCTTACTGAGTTAGCTCTGCATTTCCAGGTTTTCAAGGTTCTCTGTTTTTTATTTTGTTTTGTTCCATTTTTACCTTCAGATCTTCCCTTCCCAGTGCAGTTGGTTTTAGAATAACACTTGTAATAAGTTACAGTCAGGTCCTAAGCTGGGCCCATGCTGCTGAGTTTGGACCTGCATTCAACATCCCCAAACTCAAAGGCATCGTGATCTAGAGTTTTGACTTGGCCCGGTAGAAAGTCAGATGCAAGCTAGATATGATTCTTAACTACACCCAAGCTGGCTAGACCCACAGATTTGCCCCAGTGCATCACTAACGTGCTGAGTGGAAGTGGCTGGCATTGCAGTACTGCCCCACATTGGATAGAGCCATTCTTAGCTCTTGTTATAGACCCTCTGCCACTGAAATCTAATGAAGACTCCCAAGTGGTAGAAGTCTATTTATGGAGCAGGACAGGTGGATCTGAATACCATTCCCTGTGTTGCAATGAGGCTGCAAGAGGTTAAACTGCCAAAGGTCTAGGCAAGCACAGATCTATTACAATATATACAAAAATCACTTTCCAATCCTAATGCTATTCTCTAGCTGTTATACAGTGTGTTTCCTCTGTCGGTCCCAAAGCACTTTACAGAAGAGGTCAGAATCATTTACCCAACAAAGCTTTGACAGGGTAGCACAGAGCCCTGCATAGCACGCCAGATACATTTGGCACAGCTACAAGCATGATCAAAGAGTCAAGGAGCTTTATAATTGGCCAACAGTCCTGATGGAGACAAATAACCTTGCTTCATCTCAATTCAATCTGGGTAAAGGGACAAGTCAGGGTGCCCTTTCTCACCCCTGCTTTTAGCTTTAGCAGTAAACTAATTAGTCCTATATATCCAGCAAGACAACATGCCAAGGGATGTCCCATGTGGTGTCACAGAAGAACTGTGAGTTTATAAGCAGCTGACATACACTTAACTGTATGCAAACAGACAATCTCCATATGAGGGGCATTACAGCTGATCTCAGAGTTTGGTCAATGGTCTGGCCTCTGGGCATTAACGTCGCTGTGTTTTGTGCTTTGATGGTAAAACACACACTATAAGAGCTATTTGAGTTTGTCACAGCCCGAAATAGCCAGAAAATTGGCTCTCTGGATAGTTAGCTTCAGCCAGTAGCAACCGTAGTATTAGCCATTAGGCTTCTCCTTGACTGGGCTAAATGGGAGACAAATGTGTGGATGACAGAGTTATGATTGATGTGCTACTAGCCTTATAAAGGACAGCGGTGCTTAGACACTAAAAACACATTCTACAGATTATTAAGATGACTGTTTTAGGACTCCATTGTAATGGTTTTGGATTCTTTTGTGTTCGCTTCCCATGAACATTTGTAGCATGTAGTTTTTTTCTGGCACAAAAGCAAATACCAAAGCTGTATGTAGGGCCCTCATGGGGACTAGATTTTTTTATTCATACCCTGAATATTCACATTTATTACCTCCAATCAGGGGCCCAGAAGGAATACCATGTGATTTAACTTGACCCATTGCCATAGACCAACACAGCTCAACTAGCCAGTATCAAATACTGCTCAGACTCCTCTCAGTTATTTTTTTTTAAAGCCCAAACAAATATTTCCCCCCACTGCAACCAGAACAAAAATCTGTCATAAAAATTAGCGCAATCATGATCAGCTGGTCAATATTCTGGTAGTGAAACAAGGGCACAGTTCCCTGGGAAACTGTCAGAGCAACTTTGCATTAGTGACATCTTCAACCAGATTTCCTATTAGAAGTGTGCTCTGAGTTATTCAACTACTTCATAGAGTTATCCCCACAAAACTCCTCTGTAGCGTAAACATATCATTCCTGGGAGAAGCTGTCAGTGGCAGTGCCAAAATACAGCACACAATTAAAGCCCCAAACAATATGACACAATAAATCACTGGAACTATGGCTGGTCAGTGTAGCAGAGCGTGGAGTAAGGATCTTAATTACATTTAGACCAAACAAGTATTAGATTATTTATGGGATACTGTAAGTGCTTGAAAATGGGCAGAAAGTCATTGCAGACACATCCCTGGGCATTTCAGAGTCCGGATGCATGTGTGTGAGAGAGAGAGAAAGAGAGAACAAGAAGTGTAGAGCTAGGATCCATCACAGAATATTTTCAGAAGGGAGAAGAAGAGCTGTTGCTTTAAATAAGGCCCAAATGCATCACTGATTTTAAAGCAATAGCAACACCATTTAAAGAAAGCAACAGCTGCCACAGGTGGCAAAACTGCTGGAAAGCTGCCAGAGCCCTTGGGAGCCAGCAGGGCACCTTTGCTAGCTTGTCACACCACAGAACGTTTTTAACCCTTTGAAACTGAAGTCCCCCATTACCTGGAGACATTTCCTGGCTTGAAAGCCAGAAAGCTACTTGTCGTGACAATGTGCCGTATGCAAGAATTCTAGAGGCCTAGTGTTGTGCGTAAATGGGGGAAGGGAGCAGCAAATGCTGGTATTTCTAATTTGCATGCTATTACCCGGCACACATACTCTTCCTGCTTGCAGCTACATGATAGCAGGTTCTGGCATTTGAAAGTACGGTATGCTGGAAGACATTTGTGCTGGCTGGGAAATCATTTGGTTGTTTACAATGTGTTCTACACGCTGGAACTGTAGAAGGCTTTCCCCCAACATCCAGCCTTAAGATCTGTGTTGCATTTGGGGCATGGCTTAGTGAATCTCATCTATCTAAAGAAACTCTGGACTCTGAGTTTCAGACTCTGGCATAATCAGTTCAGCATGCCGTTTTCAGTGGGGCTTACTGCCTTCCAGGCTATTTAGAAAGTGGGGCCTTTTTGGAGCCACCCTTTGAAAACAGGGCATATCTGGTCTGTGAGGAAAGACCCCAGGTGTTTGCATATAAAATGGGTCTTGCCCTAGTGCCCTTAGCTAAAATTTCCTTCGCTGCAATTGTGCAAGTGCTGAATGCATTTGGTTGCTGTTCTATAGACCACTGAAAGGGTGACTGTATTTCCATGGTGCTGGGGAGTGTTTCTATGTAAGAGCTGTTAGGGTTAAACTTTGAGGTTATAGAATATTTAAGGATCCTTCAGCATCTTTCAGGGCCCACTGCTATTTAGACTGTGTATGTGTTAGATGAGGGGGATCAAACTCACCTTGGTCCCCAGACCAGATCTGGACTGCAGGGTTCATCACAGGCTGGACCTGGCCCAGGGCACAGGTGGCAGAAGTGGCAGCAGCCACCACAGCCCTTGTTCCCCTTCCTCCCCTCCACTGCTGAGGGCCATGTCCATTGAGGCCTAGGGTTCCCTGACATACCTTGCCCACTGCTGGCCATGCCCTCAAATTCATTGCCCCCCCAGTAGCCCAGACAACCAGGTGGAATGGTTCTGTAAGCCAGATCCAGCCCACGGGCCATATGCTTGATACCTCTGTGTTAGACAATAGAACTGAAAAGTACACAGGCAGCCTCTTGCTTTTGATTCACTCTGTTCATGTCCCTTTATTTTTGCTGTTTGTGAACATCCCCATCACTGAAGTTTGGTTTGTATGAATATTCACAAAAAGTGAATTTTGGACCCTAAATCCAGCAATGGAATGTATCCTGGGTTGAAATGAAAGTAGCTTATCTGCAGAAGGGGTGGGGGGGGCACACACAAAGTCATGTGTCTCAAGGGACTAATCACAAAGCTCACATAGCAGACTCTAAATAGTGACTAATCAACTCATACTGGTGAATTTGCAAACAATCCACAGCTTGAAGAAGGGTCATAAACTCCATTCAGGAAACAGTTTCAAATTATAAGCAAGAGTGTAAAAATCACAGTCTTTCAGTAGGCACCTATGGCCACTTTTACACATGACAAGGGTTTAGTCCTCTAAATTGAAATAGTGGGTTTTTAATTGCAATGATTAAAACCCCCACTAAAATAGTGGGTTTTTAATTGCAATGATTAAACCCCCCAAAATTTCAATTTAGGGGCTTCCATAACTGTTACGGTGAGGAGCCCAATCCTTTTTTTTTTTTTTTGGTGACACCTGCCCACATTTTCCACAGGCGAAGGTCAAGCTGCCGGTGGGCTGAGCAGCCCCTGAGCTGCAAGAGGCCCAGATCCTTCCCTCCACGGTGGCATTACCCCCAAAGGCTGCCTAGGTGGGCTGCTAGTGGACAGGTACTACCTGGAGGACACCACTACCTTGGAGGGAAGGTCCAGGGCCCCCCGCAGCTCAGTCCACTGGCAGCTTACCCCCTGGCCACAGGAGACAGGCAGGTTTCAGGGAAGAGATGGATCCAGCAGGTGCTGCCTGCAAGCTGGGGCAGGACCCATGCAGCTAACACCCTGCCCTGGCAGCCCCGGGGCCCGGCACCACCGTGGAGAGAATGACCAAGGACCCGGTGGCAGCTTGCATGGGCAGGCTCTGCTGGGGAAAAATAAAAAGCAGCGAGGGGCCTGATAATTTTTTTTCCCCTGCAGCCCCTGCCAATGTCTCCTACAGCTGGGGTGCGAGCTGCCAACGGGCTGTGAGCTGAGGCGGGGGCAGACTTTCCCTCCATGGTTGCTCTGCCTCCCAGGGCTACCCAGGTGGGCAGCTAGCAGGTGAATGTTGCCCCAGCTCGCAGGCAGCACCCAGCATCCAACTGTTTCCTGAGCCCAAGCTGGGGCACCACCCGCCCAATATCAGCCCACTCAGGCAGCCCCAGGGGGTGCCGCCACTGAAGGAAGGACCAGGGCTCCCCGCAACTGAGGGGCTGCTCAGCCCACCAGCAGCTTGCCACCACCCCCACCCCCATTGCGGGAGATGTGGGCAGGCTCTGCAAAAAAAAAAAAAAAAAAAAGAAGTATGGAGCCCCTTATAGCTTCTACCTTTGGCCTGCCTCTCCCGGAGCAGCAGGGCAAGCTGTCAAAGACTGCAATGCTACAGATAGCTACACTGCAAACTAAACTACATGCGGGTGTGGTTTAGTTTGCAACGTAGCAAACACATTTAAATTGTAAGCTCCACCCCCGACACACGTGTACAATGTAGCACAATTAAACCACAAAAACAGCAGTTTTTATGCCCTATGAACATAAAAAGATCTAAAATTATCAAGTTGTTTGCAATGGGTGCTTTGACCACTAGCTTCTCCCTCTCTGGGCCTTGTTACACAGTAACTTTAGGTGGCTTCTGGAACTCTTAACCCCTGAATTGGCTGCATGTTAACACCTTTTCGCTTAAAGCACTCATTATTCTGCTTAACGTTACACTACTACAGGGCAGGAGTCTCTTGAATGTACCTAATTTTGCTCCTGTTTTATTTTGTGGCCACTCTCTGCAGCTTTTCCACCCAAGTCGAAGTCCTCCAGCATCCCAGGAGGCAGTAGGCCCACTGTGCCTCTGTCGCCACTCGCTGTGACTGGCTCTGCTCCTGATGGGAGCAGTGCCAGCTGGATCCCAGCAGGGGAGGGAACAGTGTCGCTCAGACCCAGCTCTGATCCCTGCCAGGGCAGAGCCAGCCAGATCCCAGTGGGGCGGGAACCACTTCACTTGGACCTGGTTCTGCTCCCTGCTGAGAGTAGAGCCAGCTGCATCTGAACTGGACGGGGGCGGGGGAGGAGGTGGACTGCATCACTCAGACCCATCTCTGCTCAGCTGAGCCATGGTTACAAGCCTCTGGTGACAAGTCACAGTTGTACAGGTGAGGGACAATCAAAGCAGGTTTTTTGCCTTAATGTGTAACTGCTCCACTAAGCTGAACATCACTAAGCTGATTAACATTTGTTCAGCTTACAGCGTAAGGTCTGACCAGGCCCTCTCTCTTCTTCTCTCTCTCACTTGCTAGCTCCCTCCTGCCCACCTCCACCCCCTCTTGTTTTCAAAATGTACATCAGTTGTGCTGGCACACCTGGTTTGCATTTGGAGCATATCCCTTCAACTCTGAAGGCTGATGGAGATCATTCTTGTGGCTAAGGCAGGGGTTTTGTACCAAAGAGATATGGGTCCAATTTCTAATTCTGCTACAGACGCTGCGGGTGAGTCAGCAGATCTCTGTGAACCTCTGCTCGTTCTCTGTAACATGGAGAAAGAATGTTTTATTCATCTCTTACTTATTTAGTTTGTAAGTACTTTGGAGTAAACCCTGTTTCTAAATGCATATTGTATATTACCAAGCACAACATAATCTTGGCCTTGGTTGGGGGCTTTAGGGGTAACTACAAATAATAACAGTAGGAGTTTATTCTTCTTTCCTTTAAATAAAAGCTGTATTTCTGCAGCACAATTCTGTAGTAAGGACGGGGTAGATTCTATAGCTAAGTCTATGGTTACAGAAATAGGAAGTCAGGGGATCCTGAAAAAACTCCATACCCTTTGAGCTGTTCAAAATTGTCCACCTAAAAGCTTTTTAATGAAATAGAAACTTCCACGTAAAAAATCCATTTATGCCAGAATTTTAGAGGTTGTTGAAATATTAATTTCCACCCCTAAACTTATCATTGTCCCCCAAATTCCAAAAAGACCTCGAGGACATTTGTTTTACAAAAACAAAGGAGAAAAATATCCCATTTTTTGGCAAGGGAGACTCTTTTCCCAGTCAGCCCTACTATTCTGGCTACATCCACTTGGGAATATCATGCCTTGTGATCTTGGTTATTTAAGAAACCTTGCTCTGAAAATGGGGCAGCGTCAGTATAGGGACAAAAATACTCCTTGGGTGGGTATAGCAGCTCTGTTGGATCAGGGCAGCTGCTAGTCACAGAGGTGATCATCAAAGCCAGCTGAGCAGACATTATTCTTGCAGACGGGAAAACTCTTAACAAGACAGACTTACTGGCCAGCAGGGAGGCAAAGCCCTAATCACAGGACTAGCTAATTCTATGTGGACTGATTGATCAAGCTGACAAGCCTGGTTGATTTCAGGTGCCTTCTGATTGGTCCAAGGCCATGCCGTGCCACGAGGTGTCCACCAATTGGTCACAGCTTCTTATCGATGTAAAGGTCATGGAGAGACATGGGGGAGGGGAGGAGGAGCTGGAGCCACAGCCCCTTCGTTACAATGGATTATTTCACGGGGAATCTCCGCATGCTGGGACCGAGCAGGTGGCAATAACCCTTTTATTCTCAGACAGTTCCTAAAAACCAGGTGTGGCTGTGGCTTAGGCCTCTAGCCTGGCTGCCTTGCTACTAGCCAGAGCAGGGGACTGGCAGGCCCTCTTCTACAGTGCAAATGGCTTTGAAGAATCGGGAGTTAATGCTCTTTTTTTTTTCCTTTCCCCCTTTCTGTCTCACAGCCGACAGGCAGTAAAAGACCCTTTGCGGTTGTCACGGCAACAGCGTATCACAAAGACGGTGCTGTGAAGTGCCAGCAGCCAAGGGCTCTGCTCTCAATCTCTGCCGCCTTTCCTCACGAGGCAGCTGCTGCTGCTGCCAGTGAGGCTGCTCAGCACTGGCTGGAGCCACTGTACACAGGACTCTGCACGAGCGTGTGTGTGCGTGTCTGCAGGGGGAACTACCCCCTCCCGTGGCCTCCGCAGCATTGGCAATCATGCCGAGCCCAAAGAGCACCGTGTGCTCCATGGGGCTAGAAAGTGACCCTCCTTGGGAGCAGGAAGTGTTGTGCATTTCTGACCTGCTTGTCCCTTCCAGAAGTGGCCAGTACCTCTCTGAAAGATATCTGTCCTTTCTCCCAGTGCACTGATCGGTCTGGAGAACCCCCTCCTAACTGTAATGCACTGCCTGTGAGCCAACATTTCTGACAGGTCTGTTCATCTCATAGCTGTATGTCCGTCATGCAAGCAGGAAAGACATGAGATTTCCAGAAAGGGGCCCTGCCTAATCCTACCCTTCCTCCATCAAAACTGAGGAGGGGGGTACTGCTCCACTGGGAGAAGGTTTGTATCAGAAACCCTACAATGGTGCCTGGAAGGGTGAAGTTACACTTCTTGTTGGTTGCTGCTTACATGAGGCCTTTGGGCTCTAAATGATAAAGAAAGGGTGATAAAGAAAGCCCTGGAGGACTATGTTGGACTGAAACTAGGTCCAACTTTTCCAAACCATCCAAGCTTGCTGGTTTCCCGTGCTCCCTGCAGTGGCGTCACTGATGATCTCCACTCCAGGGTAAAGAATGGCCTGGGCCAGTTCCCACAATTCATACAAAAGTGAATCATTCTGCCTTTCCAAACATGCCTCAGGAGGGGAAGTCCTTTCTAGGTGAGTCCTGTTCACTTCTCTGCTCCAGTGAGAAGCTGTAGTAGCTGGAGAGGAAAGCAGCATCTGGTTTGGTGCGGGGGGATAGGTGGGGCGGGCAGAACGGGGGTTGCTGGTAACACCAACAGCTTCCCACTTCCTTTCCCACAAGACTCAAGGCTCGGCTTCTTAGCACGCAGCGCACCAGAGCATAGCTGCTCACTGGGGCCCAGAGGAGAGGTGGCTGGAGCTGCTGGGACCTGCCATGACAAGATACAGGAGGTCAGCAATCAGCAAGGAAGGAGCAGAAATCTGGTGGGTGTGAGTTAGGAGGAATGTGGAAGTGACAAATAAACCTACCACGCCTGGCTTCACAAAAAGGCCTGGCTTCCAGTTTAGGATTGCACTAAAGCCTAGGTGGAGTCTTGCTGGCGTTGGGCAGAAAAACTGAGCCCTGGTCTGGGTCTGAATTGCCACCAAATTTTGTGGATGGGCAGGGCCTCATCAGGCCAGCTTGTTTGCCCCTAGAGGGAGCCCCAGTTCTCCTCGTTAAAGGAGACAGACCTGGCTCCCTGGCCTGGGAGCTGCCATCCAGCAATTTAAATCCTGCCTCCTGGCTCTAGGGTGTTCCCAGCCACTCTTGCTCTTTCTCCCTCTGCCAAGGCCAGCCATCCCACTCACAGTCCTTGCCAGCCCAGGGAGTGCCAGACACACGTGAGAGTGGAGAAGCAATCCATCCCCTGCTGCGGGGACTGGCATTGATGGCTATGGCGCATGCACACCGTCTGCAGCATGTAAACAGCCAGAAGGTAGAAGGCATGTGCTCTTCTCTGCTGCCAACAAGGCCATTTTCCAGCAGATCTTGCAGAGAGGGGGAACAGCATGCACCCTCCAAACATTTTCTGTGTTCCCCTTTTTGTGCTGCTTCTCCTAATGCCCACCTTTCTGGTTTCCATACTGACCAGGGCTTGCCCTCACCACAAGCACCCCTTTGCTACTGAGATGTCTCCCACATGCCAAATCCACTGAACAGTCAATGGAGATCTGGGCATAGCTAGAGAACCATCCCCCACTGCATTTGCCCATCTGCAAGGACAAATGTTCAGGCACTGGATTTTTGTGGGGTCTTGTCCCCTGCAGCTCTTGCATCTTCCAGCATCTGGTTCGTAGCAGGAGGCAATCTAAAGCTGAATCCTTATCCAAGCTCTCCTATAAACCCCTCTCTTTCAGCAGGGCCCCAGCTCTTTCCTTGCAAGCAACTGATGAGTAATTCACTAAATTCACCTCCCTTGGTTACTGATTGCTCTTCAGACACTATCCTACTTCTTCCCCCAGCTCAGGGAAGGAATAAGATGCACAGGCTTTCTACTACAGGCCACACAGCATAACTGAATCAGCAGTGTCCATCTGAGTCTGCAGATATTTTGGAGTGAGCTGTGGATCACCTGAATGTGTTATTACCCTTCAGTCTTAAGGCCAGCAATCCAAATTGTGACATGATTAATTTTGTCATTGCTGATTAGCTCAGCAGAAATGTATAGCTCAGCTGCTCCTCCCCCAAAACCCCCCTCCCCACCCCGCCTTGCCAAAAAGAAGCCTTAGGAGGAAACAGGGCTGTGAGAGGAGGGGAACAGGTGGCCAGTGGGAGGATGCCTGTCTGAGAGACAGGAGAGGAAGTGGGGTTTGGTTGCCCTGTTTGTATAAGCTGGAGCAGAAATGGCAGAAGTGTGGGGCACCCTGGGAACAATGAAGAAGAAGAGCTGGATTTGTAAGGATCCAGATAACCAATGGCTGAAAGATTAAAAATGGCTAACTTAGACTCGTTGGGACAGGGACTGGTTTTGGTTATATGCATTCGCACCGCCCAGTAGTACGGTGAGGCCATGTGTAATATTTGGCGAGGGTATAGGCAGTAGGCCTGTGCAAATAGGAAAGTATTCAATTCAGATTCAGCCGATTTGGAGGACAGTGATTTGATTCGGAAATTTGGATAACTGTCCTGAATCAATTAGGCAAAATCAGCTTTGAAAGATTTGGCGCTGATTTGGAGAGATTCGGTGATTCGGATCGGCCGGGAAGAGACAGGCACATCTGGGCAGGGGGAGCCATGGGAGAAGCTCCCACAGCTCCCCCTGCCCAGCCCCATCTCCCATCTGGCTCCAGCCTAAGTGAGGGGCAGTGGGAATTGCCCCCCTCCCCCCTGCACTCAGCACCCACACAGCAGCTGTCGCATCATGCAGGTGCAGCACAGCTCGCCAGGGCGCCGCAAACTGTCTGGGAGATGGGGCTGCTGAGGCTGAGCACTAGGGCTGTGCGAAGCTTCAGGTGCTGATTCGATTCAGAAGAGATTTGGCCTGATTCAGTGGCCGAATCTCCAAATCTGAATTGAATCAGGGGACCAATAACAAGGTCCAAATTGATTTGAAGCTCTCCGAATTGATTTGGAAATGATTCAGAGAACTTTGATGATTTAGGCAGTCCCTGCCTCCGGCAGCAGAGAGCTGGAGACAGACTTGGAGCTGGTAAGTAGGGAGCAGGGAAGGGGTGGAGGAGGGTGGAGGGGACCATGGGGGGACCCCTACCAGACCCCATCCCCTGCCTGCTCCCCCAGTACCTGCAATCCCTACATGCTCCGCCAACCCCCCATGGTTTCGGGGGGCTCATGGAAGAGCCCCCCACGTGGCATGCAGCAGTGGGGGGCAGCAGGGATGGACCCCAATGGGCAGGAATCAGCGACTCTGGGTTTTGTTTTATTTTTTTCTTAAAGGGCCGGAGCTGAGGCGGATGAGGAAGTCATGCGGTGGGGGGAGCTGGGGGAGCCAAATCTCTGAATCAGATTCAGCCAAATCGATTTGGGACAGTTATCTGAATCACCAAATCAGCTGAATCTGAAGCAAATACTAGCCGCTTCACACAGGCCTACTGAGCACTGCTGGGCTCAAGCTGATTGCTGGATCTGCCCCAGCTCCCAGACAGTACGGGGCACTCTGCTGAGCTGTGTTGCACCCATGCCATAGGGCAGCTGCCACATGGGTGCCAAGTGAGGGGTCGATCCCTGCTGCCCCACAGTACCCCATGCTGCATGGGGGAGCTCTACCACGAGCACCCAGATGCTCCAATCACCACTTCTGCATCCAGTGAGTATGGGACTTTTTTTTTTTAAGTGCTGGGAGGCTGGACTGGGCTGGGCAGGAGATGGGGCCAGGCAGGGCAGCTATGAGGGCTTCTCTGGTTGTGCATGCCTCTGCCCTGGCAGGGGGAGCCAAAGAGGCTAAGAAAGAAGCCCAGGGAAGAGGTTGCTTCATTTTGCTCTTGGGGTTGAGTCACATCAGGGATTCCAGGGAAACTGTGATAAGTCCCTAGAGACTAAAGAGAGGGAGGGTCAGCAGTACAGAACTGGGAGCTAGAAGAATGGGTGTGGATGAGAACAGCAAGGGAAAAGAGAGGCCCAGGATATGAGCTTGCCTTGGGTGAGGAGACTGCATTTGTGACCTCAGCAAGAATAGTCAGGATCACGAGGGTAGGCAGGCCTACTGAAATGTGGCCATCTGAGAATAGACACACTTTCCCTCAGAAACATGGATCTGCCTCATGCTACCTAGGATTTTAACTACCAGCCTCATGACAATGCAGCTGGAGCCAGAGGTTTTCATCAGGTCACTTGATCTCATTTCTCCTTCCTTTGAAAGATTTGACCCCAGCTATCAAGCCAGCTGACACAAATTCATATTTACAGTTGCACAGCTGTGTGTTGGGGGAAGCAAGCAGATCCAGCCATGGCTCTACAGTCATGACACTGGTGCAAGCAGGGCATCCATGTGCTTGGGAAATGCTACTGGGCTGAACAGAGAGAGGACAGGAATCAAAGTCTAGTGGAGAAAAAGCCGAGTTCATACAGCATATAGGCCCCCTTGTCCCAGTCAGTGAGAGAGGAATGAGGTGTAGAGCATGGGGGGGTCCCTTTAAACATACAATGGCAAGCTCAAACCAGCTGTGCAATAAGCTGAGATTTTCTGAAGCCTTCAGATTCTGGAAAAGTCCCTGAGCCTTCCAGTCTCTGAGCACATATACAGTTCTACCCAATCCAACTGGCATTTGAGTAGCTATATCACAAGTGATAACAAAGAGCCGTAAATCCTATAAGTACTCAACTCATCTCAGGTCTGTATTCCCGAGAGTAAAGAGGTGATTGTACTACACAAGCAGGCTGCAGTCAGGGACTGTACAGCCTTCCCACATGAGGCTTTTCCATGCCTATTAGTCCTAGCCATCAGCCTTCCTGCTTGTCCAGCTCTGAGCCTTCTATCAACTCTGTTGATAGTCCTCAATCCTGATATGCATTCCTGGTTACAGCTTCTCTACAGTTCTACTGACAAACCTCGGGCACTCATACATGTAACAGTTATCAGGATGTACACCGGATGAAAATGTAATTCATGTGCCTTAATGGTGTCACACATTATACATGCAGTAGTTTTGGGGGAATACTAATTTAGTATTCTCAGATGGCCACATTGTTGCAAACTAAACTACATCTGGATATAATTGAGATTGCAATGTTGCAAAGTGCAACAATGCAGCTGTCAGCTCTGCCTGCCCCCTCCACCCAACTGTGGGAGAGGTGGGCAGGCTTCACAGAAAAAAAGGATGAGGACCCCACCACTTCTACCTTCAGCAGGCACCTGGCTGCCGCAAGCACCTGCTGAAGGCAAAAACAGCGAGGGGCCTGATACTTTTTTTCCCCTTTTTTGTGGAGCCTGCCCAGCTCTCTTGCAGCTGAGGGGGTAATCTGCCAGTGGGCTGAATGGCCCCTGAGCTTCAGGGGGCCCTGGTCCTTCCCTCCATGCTGTCAGCACCCCCTGGGGCTGCTTAAGTGGGCTACTATTAGGCAGGTGCTGCCCCAGCTTGGAGGTAGCACCTGGCTGGATTCAGCTGTTCCCCAAGTCTGTCAAGGCTTGTAGTGCCCTGTGCACTGTTCCCAATACCTTCCTGCTGCCTGGGACCGCCCAGGAATGGGCTGGCTTGCCCCTGGGGAAGTGTGGGAAGGTGGAAGAGGCCAGTTGGAGGAAGCAGCGGGGATGGTGCACAGGGATCAGGAAGCCTGGATAGGCTCAGGGAAGCACAATCTTGGTGGGCTTCCAGGGCCCTGTGCACCATCCCCAATACCTTCTCTAGCTGCCAGCAGACTCAGCTGCCCTCCTGCTGCCTCCAAGCACTGCCCCAGAGGCAATGCAGCCCGTTCCCAAGTGGTCGAAGATGGCGGGAAGGCAGCGAGGATAGTGTATGTGGCACTAGAAGCCCCAGCAGTCTTGGGGAAGAGTTGGATCTGACTGGGTTCTGCCTCCAAGCTGGGGCAGCCCCCAGCCCATTAGCAGGCCACCTGGGCAGCCCTGGGGGGTACATAGAAGGAAGGACCAGGGCCCCACCACAGCTCAGGAGCCACTCGGTCCTGGCCACAGCAGAGGCAGACAGGCTCCACTGAAAAAAACTAAAAGGATCAGGCCCCTCACTGTTTCTGCCTTCATCAGATGACTGCAGAAGGCACATGGGTCCTTTTTTTTTTTTTTTTTTTTTCAGTGGAGCCTGTCCGCTTCTCTGATGACTGGGGGGTAAGCTGCTGGTGGGTTGAGTGGCCCCTGAGCTACAGGGGACTCCGGTCCTTCCTTTTGCAGTGGTAGTGCTTCCGAGGGCAACCCACATGGTTGAAACACTCCCTGATCACACCCACCTCTAGGCCTAATCTTGCTGTTCCTACTATTGGGATAAACACAGAGAAATTCCATTGGCTTCAACAGGATGATTCAGGATGTACACCCATGTGGGTGGAAGGAGAAGCTGGCTTTGTGAGCTAAGTCTCGTTGGCACAGAGGGCAGGAAAGAGATGCCAGGCAGGAATGAAAAAGGATCTCATCTATGGGAGGGGAAGATTTCTGTAATGCATCTCCTTCTGTGTTACTCCCTGGATGACGAGCTTCCTCTGAAAAGGGGAGAGATGACGACCTCCCCACCCTGCCAGTTTGGAAAACCTCAGCCAAATGATGCCAGGATGTGTTGTATCATGTTGCCATGGCAACTGACATCTTACGATACTAGAGCAGGCATACGCGGAGTCATGCCACATGAATCATCTGAACTCAGTGTGACAGGAAGAGACAAAGAGCAGAGATATGCTCCTGACCTGCTGGGGTTGGACCTGTTTGTCTTTCAGGAGTTCAGGAGTGAGAAACCTCCTATGGTTAAATAATTAATACTAAAACTTACATGCAAAATCTGCTCAGAAATGGATGAGAATCCACCAAGAAAAGACTATAAAGAAAGAGGGCAGAATTCTGTAGGGATACTGAGGTCAAAACATCCCTGTTCTAGGTCTGTATTAAAGTAAAATAGATGAGAACAGCGATGCTGGGAGAAAGATTATGCTATATAGGAATGTACCATTACTTGTTGCAATATGGCTATGTGCTAAGGGCAAGGTTTTCAAAAGTGGTTGCTAATTCTGACTGTCAGTCCTCTAAAAAATGCTGGTCTTGACTCTGAGGGGTGCTAGATAGCCACCACTCATCTGAACTCAACTACAGCTCCACTCAGAAACCTGGACTCAAGGTTCTTCAGAAGTAGCTGGTGAATTTCTTTGTGTTTGCTGCCTGACAGGGAGAAGTCTGAAACCACCAGCATTCGCACAACCAGGTCACTTGAAGGTCTCAATGTGGGCTCCCAAACTCAATGAGCAACTTTGAGCTTTGGGGTCCTATGAGTGACACCAAACAGTGGGCATGGAAAGCTGTAGGGTTTATTCCTCGTGGGGTAAATCCTTACTCAGAGAAAGCTTTTTATCACTGAACCCAGACAGGTGCTATACACTTCCTTTTGACTGTAACTCCTTCCAGAAAGAGGACATAGACCAAAGACTTTTAATCCCAATATTTATTTATTTATTTAGCTATAAAAAGGCTTTACAGCTAAATTGGAAATAGATATGTACTAATTTTTCTGTCTTCAGTCAAAAAATGAAACAAAAATCTGTTGGTATTATAACTGATTTCTTAAACATATTTTCCCACTTCTTTTCCTTGTCTTACTTTTCCACTGGAAAACAAAAAGGAAAAAGGGAGAGGAAAAAATTTTAAAACTCCCAAAACTCTTCAATCCAAAAATAGTATTATGTACAGTAATATGTACAGTACAGTAGTATGAGTGATGTGCCAAAATATATAGGTGCCTTGTGATCTGACCTGAGGAAAAATGTCTTGCATTCGAAAGCTTGTCTAATTTTATCTCAACTATCCTAAGAAATCCTTGCTTCTCACATCCAAAAAGGTGTGAAATTCTATGAAAAATTATAATACAAAAAGGTGAAAAAATGTATGAAAAATTCTGAACAACAGCAATATGTTTTTTGCAGAAAATACTAATCCATTTTCAAATTCAGCCTCAATTGGGAGAGAGTATGAAGTAAGAATGAGAAAAGCTTCATTACCATTCATCTGATTAAAACCTGAAAACTCTCTTTCACTGCACTTGTGACCCTTATTACCAGGGATCCAGGTTTTCCATTTCCCACAGGAAAATAGAAAAAAAATATGGGTTTTCCCTTTTAACAGAGAAAAAAAGTGGATTTTTCATTTTAACAGAGAGACCAGTAGATTTTCCACATTTGCAAAAAGCTGTCTGCAGGCGGAGTGCTTTCTCCCTAAGCCCTGTCCCAAGGGGAATGGAGAGGGGGAAGGGGTGGGGCCCGAGACTCTCAGTTGGCAAGGGCTTGGCTCAGGCTCACTTTTTCTCCTGGAGCCATTTAAGTAAATAGGGCTTTCAGAGGGCTGGGGGCCAGCTGGGGGCCCTCTCCAGCAGGGCTGGGGGGAGTTGTGGGTCAGGAATGAGGGGCACCAGCAGGGCTGGGGGCCCTGTGGAGCTGGTGTGGGTAATTGCCAGGGCTGGGTGGGGTTGGGGGCTGTGGGAAGAGCCAGGGGATGGGGGTGCAGGGGTGGAGGGGGCTGAGGGAGCAGAGAGGTGTCCACAGGAAGTCCCACATGGAGGGCTGGCCAAGTCCAATGGTGCATGGACCGGGAGCTGTGCACCATCAGGTGAGGCAGGAAGCTGCATATGGAAACACGCAGCATTGGGCCAGGCAGGCTCCTGCTTGCCTCCATGGGTGGCTTACTGCTAGAGTGCTGGAAGCCCCACGCAGTGGCATGGAGCCCACCTAGCCCGATGGCACACAGCTCCCAGTTCATGTGCCATCAGGCTGGGCCGACTGGCTTCATGCCTCCAAATGGTTCTTCTAGAACTCCAGTGGAAAGCTGGCCATGGAGGCACAGAGCCCAATGGCACACAGCTCCCGCCTGCAGTACCGCAAACCTCACTTAGTGGAACAGAGCCAGCCTGGTTTGGTCCAAAGATGCCTGCCAACAGGCCAGGCCAGCTCCATGCCAGCACGCAGAGGCCCTTGGACTCAGCCAGAGGTGAACGCTGCTGGGGGTTCTGCCTGCCGTGACCATGAGTGCTCTGAGGGCTGCTGCCACTGAGCTGCCAGCAGTAGGGGCTGTTTATCACAAAACTCACACCCACCCACAAACCTCACACACACTTACCCCTTCACAACCCCCCCCAAACCCCACATACTCCCATACCCATATCCCCTATAAACCCGACCCACCCAAACCCACCTACAAACCCCACACCCATTCACAATCTTCCCCCACAAACCCTACACCCATCTACAAACTTTACAAAGTACCTGCATATATTTCGAAAGAAGGTTCAAATAGTGTTATACTGTATTTAGCTTAATTTGTACAAAAATTAAAGTAATTAATTTTGCAAAATTTTGAGTTTTCCTGTGCAGAATTTTGAATTTTTCCATGCATAATTCCCTGGGGTGTACAGAGTGGTCTCACCAGGAGCTCTGATTTTCCATGATGAAAAATCCAAAATCAAATGCCAAAATATATAGGTATTTAGAATTTATTTTACTATAGTGATTGAGGCATTGGTAGGCTTCTAAATTGCTTTAAAATTGTAAATATATCAAAAAAACATTGTGTTCAACTCATACCTATATGTATAATGGCCTTTCATTTTAATCACAGATTTTGGGGTTTTAATCAGAGAATTTGCTATTTTTAATCAGAGAATTTGCTATTTTATTTTCAAAGAAAACCAGAATCCCTGCTTATTATTAAATCCTTACTATTTTCAGGAAGTGTCCATAGGAGTGAAAACATTTTCTCTGCAAAATGCTGTTGAGAGTGGGATCGAACAAAAATTCCCAATGGAAGATTCACACTGCTATCTTGAAAATCTATGATTTCACTCCTGTATGCAAAGAGGGTCACTCATCCAATCAGGGAATAGAAACAAGAACATATGACCAAGGTGATCCATCACACATCATGAATAATAAAGAGAGAATTGTCCAAGGTGCCTCTGAAATGAATTACTCTCTTCAACTGCCCTGTCTGGCCTCACTTATATCAACTGGTCATTGAACAATTCTGGAGAATGAACAGCTTTGGAAAATGCAGGTTTTGCCTTGGATGATTCATGAGCAGAAAAAGAAAGGATGAAATCCTCTACTAAAAGAGTAGCAAGAATTCGTGTGGGTGATATGTTTTTATTAGATCAGCTGCATAGTCAGTATAGACATAAGGAAGCAATCTACTAAAAGACTGACTCTCATGAGTTCACCCACCTCTAGTAAGACTTGGGTGTGGACTCAGGATGTAGCTCAATATAAATATGAGAAAGGAGGGCTAAACATATCATCAGGCATGTCTGTTATCTACAGGTAATCCCAGACTCACTACCACTGGTGGGCAGGCTATCCCTTCTGCATTTAAGCTAAAAAAAGAAAGGAAGAACCTGAAACAGTTGAAGGTTGAAGCTACTGCCCAAGGCACTTGGCCACATGGGAAGGCCCAGGCAAGAATTAACTCACAGAGCATAAAAATGTTTTCTTTGGGGACTACTTGCAAATACTAGGACTGAGGCATTGATTGGTTGCAGCTATTTGTATGTGTGTGGGTGCTAAAGGCCAAAAGCAATTGCACAGCAAAGAGAAGCAGTCCTGAGTGTGACCCTGAGAGGGTCCAGGGACAAATGTGCCTTGAGGCACAGAGCTGACAGGAAAGGCAGGTGTGGGAATCGGGAGCAAGGAGCCTGCCTGCTGCTGCTTGTTGTATTGTGTCCATGGGAGAAGGACGCTGTGTTCAGTCTTTGTAAATAAGCAGGACTGCACCAAAGAAATCCCTGACTCCATTATCAATTTCTCCTCCTAATGGAAACAAGCTGGCAAGGACCCAAATCCTGGCTAATCGCTGAGGCCAAAGGGGCAACTATACTTAAGAAAAAGCTCAACCTGTTTATAATAGTAAATCCATCAGGGTTTAATTCACCCCAGTGTAAATGTCACACATGAAGCCCCTGTACACTTCATTCCCTTGCCAACTATCAGCATCGCCTCTTCAGAGTCTAGGAGAAGACTGGCACAGTACAGACAAAGCAGTTAAATAATTGTTCCTCCACTGCCTGCCAGCCAAGAACTGTGATCAGTGGGCTAAGCCTCAGATCTGAGCTCTTGGAATCACAGTTCAGGTCCCCACAGTCTCAGATCAGCCTCTTTTCTAGTTATCCTTCCAAAGCAGCTAAACTAAATCCTGTGAAATGACCCCGTGTCTGTCTTTTGGACAAAAGCATTTAAAGCCAAGGCTGCTCTTGGCTCAGTGTGAATGTGAAAAGTTAAAGATCCCACAGCTGATGTGTTTCACCTGTTTTGCTCTGGTATTTAGGACTGGGTCCCTTTCCCTGCACCCCCCGCCCCTATCCTCCCACTCAAGTCATCACACAGCACAGCCACTTGGCTCTCACTTTTCACCCAGAGGTGGCTGCTTTCCATGGCTACAGCATGCAGCATGTTGGCAGATTGTTGGGATCCTGTGGGATCCAAGAGCTCTACATAGGTGATACATCAATAGGAAGACTATTGAGATTATTGATACCTAAAGCAGACTCAGGGCAGTAGCTAGTTCTCTCCTTTGATATAAACATGTTGGTTATTTCACCAATCATTGCATAAGAAGTTCTGAGCTCTGAGCTCAAGGCTCGGCAGGGACAATCTTTTCCATTCACCTTTAAATATTATTTTTCTTCAACACCTCCAGCCAGTACATCCCCATAGAAAACATGAATGGGTTTGAACAGCTGAAAACAAGTCACAGGCAGGAATCCACAGAGGAAGGAAAAAGAAGGCTTAGCTTTAGAGGTCTTAGGAAGGTCCGTTTGAAATCAGAGATGAGCACATTTCAGCAATGTTGGGAGTAACAGTAAGTTTAGGCTGGGGTCAGAGTTCAGGTTGGAGGTTGATTGAGCAGTAAGAATCTGACTGAAATTCTCCTGTGTTGAAATCTCACACAAGCTGTTTTCATCAGATCCTTGTTAGAAGCCAGGGCAGCAGGCAGGCTCACCAGCCCCCTGAGATTGGCTGGTAGCTGCCTGAATACCTCCAGCTGGCCCCAATTAACAGCATGGGTGTGGCTGTTGGTATATAAACAGCAGCCCTTTCAGTTCTACCCAACATGTTAATCACCAATTATATGTCATGATCATGAGAATCTGGATTCATAAACAGATTCCTAGAGATTTGAAAGATGCCAGAATCATTACCATATTTAAGAAAGGAGATAGATTGGATTGCAGCCATTAGCATGGTTTTGAACTGTTGTTTTTATCTTGGGAGATCCTTCTCTGCATTCTTTTCAAAAGACTAATTTTCCTCACTGAGGAGATCCTATCCAGGTCCCAATCTGGTTTCAGACCATTCAGAGGTAGGATAAATCTGAGATCTTTGCATGGCCTTCATTGACCTGACTAAGGCCTTTGATGCAATCAAAAGAGAGGCATTATGGAAAATCCTGATGAGATTTGGATGCCCACCAAAATGTGTTACCATCATCAGACTTCCTCCCACTGACATAATAGCAACCATCTTAAGCAATGGCTCAGAATAGGACACCTTCACTACTAGAACTGGGTGCAATCACACATTCTTGTTTGACTCAACACTATTTCCATCTGGATTTCAGTTGTTCTGTATCCCATTGGTGACTGACTTCTATCTGGAGCCAGTATCCAATATTGCATGGATGGCAAGCTCTTTAACATCAATGAGTTATGTTCCAAATATAATATTACCAACACCTCCATTACTGGTCTCCAATATGCTGATGACTGTGTTGTGTGTGATCACTCACTTGAAGAGCTGCAGATCTGTCTTGATTACTTCTGTGAAGTGTATGCAAAGCTTGGACTCACTGCCAAATTCACAAAAACCAACATATTTTACCAACCCACCCCAACCCAATCAGATGCCCCTCCATATATTATAATTCAGTAGTGTAACTAAGGCCCCAGCACCAATTTGGAGGAGCACTAATATGCCCCACCTCTTCCCCCAGGAGTCTTGTCCACAACAGGGCAGCTCAGTCCTAGAAGCCAGGCAGGTGCAACCCCATGCCCCTATGTAATCTGTAGGGGAGAGGGGTGAGCAAGGTGAGTGTAATGTTCCCCCCTCCCTTAAGAGGTTTTGCTATGGGAGGTACAGCTTTGCACTCAGGAGCCTAGCTTGGGGAGGAGAGGGAGTGAATGGGGCACCTGGAGAAGTCCCATGGAGCCCATGTTGGCCAGGCTGCTGCAGCAGTGTTTAGTGAGCCTGTCCCTCAGATGCAGCAGTGATGCTCAAGCTACTACAGCAGAAGCTGTAGCAGCTGCTGCCAGAGTTCAGAAAGCAGGAGCAGGTAAGATTCAATGCCCCCTTCCCCCTTAGCTCCTGGTGTCCAGTTCCCAGTCCCTGGTTGCTATCTTACAGTTTCCTGGTTCCTAGTCCCTAGTGCATGGCTCCTAGGTCAAGTTCTAGTTCTGGTCTGTAATTCCTGGCCCTTGACACCAGGTTTCTGACCTCTTGCTCCCTGACTTGGCTTATTCCTGAGTCTCAGGCTCATGCCCCCCAAATATTGAGCCCTAGTCACCTATGGCTCAGTTGCACCTATGACAACTTCTTCCTTTCAAGATGATAAAGACAATGATTGGATAACCTCCTCCTTGAATACAGGTCATCTTCTAAGGTTAGCTATTCTACTGAGCTTTGGCCAAACTAAACCAAACACGAATATCCACTGTAGATTTCAATCCTTTCTGAACCAGGCCTGTAGAACAGTTCCTTCTGGTTTTGGATCCCACCATGAACCAACAGGGAGAAGTTTATTTTGATCCAGGGCTTATACTCCAACTCCTGAGATTCAGATCTGTATTCGACTTTTCTCCAACCTAAATATTGGGCTGATTTAATGTGTTTGTGTTTTGCCCTTTCCTCTATAGGAGGTGGTTTGACCCTGGCACATTCTTATGTCTGGTTTTCTTCCTACCTCTTTCCTTTTGTTCGTAAAACATTTTCTTCAGCATTGATACCCTTTATAACTGGCTTTCCATATCACAGCCAGGAGGTGACTATCAAGCATCTATATAATAACATCTCTCACAACCTGTGTCCAGTTTTGGGCGCAGTACTTCAAGAAGGCGGTGGATAACCTTGAGAGGGTCCAGAGGAGGGCTACTCCTATGGTTAGGGGCCTGCAGGTAAGGCCCTACAAGGAGAGATTGAGAGACCTGGGCCTCTTCAGCCTCTGCAAGAGAAGGCTGAGAGGTGATCTTGTGGCCATCTACAAATTCATCGGGGGGGGGGGGAGGGGGGGGGGGGGAAGGAAAATTACCAGGGCACCCCTTGGGGTAACTAGGAACAATGGCCACAAACTGACAGAGAGCAGATTTAGACTAGACATCAGGAAGAACTTCTTTATGGTAAGGGTTACCAGAATCTGGAATGGGCTTCCAATGGAGGTGGTGCTCTCCCCTACCTTGGAGGTCTTTAAGAGGAAACTGGACAAGCACCTACCTGGGGTCATCTGACCCCAGCGCTCTTTTCTGCCCAGGGCAGGGGGTTGGACTCAATGATCTACTGAGGTCCTTTCCGACCCTAAAAATCTATTAAATCTATATAGAACGCTGCAAGTCATTTCCCTATCTGAGCCCTTCTAAGTGATTATGAAGACGATCCACCCAGTGGGCCTGGCAACACCAAGGAATCTGGGAATCCTCACTGTCCATGTAATATACTACTAAGGAACTGCTACAAGCCTTTGCCTTTTATTGCAGAGACAGGAAGAGGGGTGTGATGCAATTCAGGGCTTGCTGATGGTCTTCTGAAGCAAATGTGTAGCAGTCTTGCAAATGAGTGAGCTATTAGCTGGCAAGCAATATACCTATTTGCAGCCTGGAGACCGTGCAGAATCCTGAAACATTTTCAGTCACTGAATTGAACACAGCTGCCTAATGATACTCCCCATGAGCCATGTTCTGCAGTTTGTGATATACCTTAGGGCACTCCCAACATAGGTTCCAGTGAAGGGTTGAAATCTTGTGAGGAACCCACGTACAGCTTTCCTCATCGGATGCTGATGCTGGGGCTCTACATTGCCTTCTGTTTCATATCTTCTTAACAATACAGCAGAACATCAGTGTGAAGGTCCAGCTGTACAGAGGAGCTCTTGCACAATGAGTGAGGGTGCAAATTCAAAGTACAGGTTTCCCTCTCTTTATGCTGTACATGCATTCCTGGAAAACAGAGTATAACTCAAATTTGTATAAAGGGAACCCACTTTACAATGCAGCAAGTAGGGATACGTTCCAAGGCCTGGACTGTACTGACCCCCAGACCCATTTCTACCACTTTTACAAGACTATTTTGGTACTCACCAACAGCAGACAGTACACACAAGCACAGGGTGGCAGTGAATGTTACCATAATGGACATGGTGACTACAGAAACACGTGTCACAGACAATGAACGAGGAGCACAGATCCACCCAGGATATTTCGGTGCACATCACTTTCACAATGTCCCTCAGTTAGCACAAAGTAGAAAGGAAGCCAGTCACTGAACAATAAAATGAAAAGAAAGAATAAAAACAAAGAATTTTAAAAGAACTAAAGAGGAAGTACATTAAAGAAAGTCTCATGTTCTAATAAATTGGAGTTTGGGTTTGGGGTGTTGGCATTGTTGATCATGGTTCATGGGGTGGCTGTGAGGAGGGAAGATGCTCTGGGGGGAGCTATTGCCTCTGGCCCAGGAAGGAAGTCCCCCCCCCCCCCACACACACACACACGCTCCTCCTAGACCCCACTCCTTGACCCATCAATGACATGTGACCTGGCTAGCTGCCATGTGGTCTGCAGGTTGTTTGCATGGGGTTGCATCCCTGAGGGTGAGAAGGTCACACCTTGGGGGCAGGAGAGGGAGTTGGTTTGGTGCCAAAACCATCCCCTGGGCAGTAGAGTTCAGGGGATGGAGAGTTTGTTCACACGGAACAGATTCTACCACCTCTCTAGGTAACCCATTCCAGTGCTTCATCATCCTCCTAATGAGAAAGCTTTTCCTAATATCCAACCTAAACTTCCCTTGCTGCAACTTGAGACCATTGCTCTTTGTTTTGTCATCTGTCACCACTGAGAACAGTGTAGCTCCATCCTCACTGGAACCACCCTGCAGGTAGCTGAAGGCTGCTATCAAAGTCAATTCTTCTGCAGACTAAATTATCCCAGGTCCCTCAGCCTCTCCTCATAAGTCATGTGCCCTAGCCCACAAACTGTTTTCAGTACCCTCCACTGGACTCCCTCCTGCATATCTACTCTATACCAGCTTGGTGTCATCTGCAAACTTGCTTAAGGTGCAATCCAGCCCATCTTCCAGATTGTTAATGAAGATATTGAACAAAACTGGCCTCAGGACTGACCCTTGGGGCACTCCACTTGATACCAGCTGCCACCTAGACCTCAAGCCATTGATCACTACCCACTGAGCCCGACGATCCAACCAGCTTCTTATCCACTTTAGAGTCCATTCATCCAGCCCATACTTCCTTAGCTTGCTTCCAAGAATGCTGCGGGAAGTGACATTCTGACTCTCACACCTGGCAACAAAGAGGTCTTCATTCTTTTCTGCTTCTGCTCAGCGCGACAGTCAGACAGAAGTTTCACCACGATGAAAGCAAACTACCATTTGGGCCAGGACAGTGTGCGCCAGAGCCTGGCCACTTGAGGAGCTGCTTCAAATCTGTTTTGGACAGACAATGAATAAAATAATGTCCTTTGCATTTTTAGGAAAATTTTGATTTTTCAATTAAAATGTCTAAAACATCTTCAGTTTGATTTTTTCCATAAAAAAATTTATTGAAAATGAAATGTAAATGAAACGTTTTGATCTGGCCAAAAAAGGGACAAAAAATGGGATCAAGCTACTTCAGCTAATTGTGATCACTGAGCATTGCTTTCTTTGCAACCACACACTGCATATAGGTAGATGGGTAAGAGGCAAGAGAGGCTGATGGGCTTTGGATGGCCTTTGTCTACACTGCCAGATCTAATAAGATAAGGGCATGGGAGATGGTAGCTCTGGTGAGAATTTGCCCCTGTTCTTCAGTGTTCCAGGGGAGAAATGGTGCAGGTAGTCGCAGCCCAACATCTCTCCCTCACATATGGTTCCTATGCCTGGCTAGGAGGAAACCAGCACACACCATTTCTCTCTGGGCTTGACTCCCGGTGTGGCTGGGGACAAGTTTCATAACCCTTCTGCGTTTACCCACCTGAAAGATGGGGATATTAATTGCACTAGTTTGTAGGCTTCATAATGCGTTCTCAGGGGCTAGGAAAAAGAACAAATGACAGAGAGTTCAAAGGGGGTGGTTTGTTACTGCAAAGTGGCTGATGTGCAGTGACTGTCCACGTGCTCACATTTATCTCAAACTAACTGAAAGTTAAACCATGGCTAGAAACAGACATCACTAAATGAAGTGGCTCAGCTGTGCCACGATGGGTTATGGCACAGCTGATCTGCTGAAGTAGGCAAAACACCTATCATCCCTTGTTTCACCCTTGACGGTGTGGGACAATGGATGAGGTGATCTCTCTGCTTCCCCCATTCAGTCTGACCTGTTCCCCATAATTGCAGGAGTGATCCTGGCTGAACAGAGAAAAGCCCTGCTTTCCCTGCTCTGCCAGACCTGTTCCTGTGATTGCAGGGGATGGATCTGGCTGAGTGGGAAAACCCAACCCCCCTCTTATGGAGAGGCACCCTGAGATTTCCTAGGGTGCCTCTCAGCAATGGGGAAAGTGGGCACGTGCTCCAGGATCTTGAGGTACCCTCAAGTCCCCAAGAGCACCTGCCCAGGGTGGCTGGAGAGTATGAGCAGCTCAGACTGCCTGTACTCTCTTGCCTCAGAGCTAGATGTCTGCCACAATAAAGCAGCAGTCTATTACTACCTTATTTCCCTTTGATGTGGTGCAACAAAGGGCAGCAACATCTATTTGCTCACATTTTGTGATGCTATAAACATTTTTAAGGAGGCACAAATGAGATGTCAGCTGAGATCTGTTTCCATACCATACTCCTCAGTGAAACAGTGCTGAGCAACCACTTACCTTTCACTAACCATGGAGTAAATTCAGCACATGGACAGTCACTACACACTAGGTGCTCTGTGATAAAACCCAGACCCCTATTGAACTCAAGATAACTTGCTTATTTGTTTAAACCCTGAGATCCCATGAACGCTGGAGGGTGCTGCTGCAGTACTTTGTTGTTAGTGACAGAATCTGAGGATTTCAGGAATCATCCAGTCCAGTGGAGACCAACATTTTTGGCTGGCATGCCATAAATTAATCATGCACCTTCCCCGAGTGCCACTGATACCCTTCCCTTGCCCAATCTGCAATAATTAGGGTGACCATATGGGACAATGTGAAATCTGGGACCCCCCCCCAAGGGGCAGGCAGGTGTGATGCAACATTGCTATTACTATTCAGGCAGCTAAGGAAGTCAATGACCCATTAATAACCCATTGCTCTTTACTTCACAGGTGTAAACTATCGTCTCCCCTTTGTAATGGTCATTCCACTAATCAAGCTAACCTATTTTAGAGCAATTTTGATGTGTTCTGTGGCTTCCTATTTCACAGCTCATGCTGCTCCACCCTCCTGCTGGACTGCACCCTATGCCCCACCCCCAGGACGCTTGTTTAAATTTTCACCTCCTGACTGGGACTAGCCTCCAAAATCCAGGACTCATCCGGCCAAACTTGGATGTATGGTCACCCTAATAATAACTCTCTTCCTTCCCAGGGATGGGAAGGCCATGTTACAACATACAACTGAGGCTGCTGACATAGACCTGATAGGGGCTGGAAAGCCTGGAGCCCCAATAATCCCCCAAATATAGTGTCTTATATTGTCTATATTGTCACTCAGTCTGCGTCCTCTTTCTTCCCATCTCCAAGGGCTCCTTCTACCGCCCTAGCTCTGCAGCTGCAGCAAGAGACTTTTCTTTCTAACCTCATTTCAGTGCTTTCAGGCTTCTGTTCTGTGGGTCTTGTGGGCTTGTGCTGAAGGCCGCAGCCAAGGGCAGATGTAGGATTTCAAAAATGGAGGTGTGGGGGGTGAAACTGAAACACCTGGAGACATGTTACACCATAGCACACCTGCACCCTCAACCCCTATCTGGGCACCCTCTCCCCTTCAGTGCTCAATGGCACCTCTCCTTGCAGTTGCCTCTGGGCATAGGAAGCGGGGACCTGCCCCCACCACCCCTGTCCCTGGATGACTCAGTGGTGGGGGAAACTCCAGGTCACTCGTGCCCCAATTCAGCTGGGGACCATTGTGAGTGGCTTCAGGAGGTACCAGGCATAGCTAGGGACAGTGACAGTGGTGGGCAGATCCCTCCTTCCAGAACCTGCTCTCTGCTTGGTCACCCCAAGGTTCCCCACTGGCTTGGAGCAGGCACTGAAAAGGAGAGACTGCCTACCAATGCTGCCCATCTCCAACCCAGTCCAGGACCCTGCATAGCTACTTCCTGCAACTGGAGCCTTCAGGGCAGTGGAGGAAACCCAGAGGAGGGGACAGGGAGCAAGGACCCACCTGCTGCCACTGAATCCGGCACTCCATGCAGTTACTCCTGGCAGCCCCCAGCTGGTGAACTACAGGTAAGCCTCGCTGTTGAAGCAGGGTGCATTTGGACACAGCCTCAATACATGAGAAGTAAGGACTCAAGGCCCAGTTCCCTTGCTCCTTTCCAGAGCCTTGAAAAAGCAGCTATACTCAGCGCGCTCACTCGTCAGTAGCCTGGAGACCTGATGGTAATAAATGAGTCAGGAGCACATCTGCACTCAGTGGAGACGCTCCCTGCCAAGTCGCTGCACTGCAGGATCACTCTCATCTGTCTCTCTTTAACAGGAACAAATGGAAATGAGCGAATCAATTAACACAGCACATTAGCAAAATGTCAGAGCCTCCCAATCGCACTTAACCCTTCCCTCTGCTGGCCTGCTCCAGCAGCCCCTGCGCTGCCTGTCAGCCCTGCACCACCATCCTTGTAGCTGATATTCATAACCTTCTTATGGCCCCAGAGGTGAGCACCAACATGCCCCTTTCTGCCAGAAAATGGAGTTGGCATCACAGGAGTGGGCCAATCCAGCATGTGATTAACGTGGAGGTCAGAGACACATTAATTGCCAGGGCTTGGGTTTGAAAGTTTTATTTCTTATGTAGCCCTAGCAAACCAAGCTGCTATGTCACACAGCTGGGCTTTGGCTTCCCAGACACCTCATGTCCATCCCTCAAAGGCTGCATCAAGTGTCCATGGCTCCCCAGGGGTTTAGGAAATGTAGACCAGCATCTAAATGTCATAGGCTGGCCCTTAACGGCCTGTCAGCATCACAGCAGCATCAGCATCGCTTGCACAAACACTCCCACTTTGTCCCATCCACCCACTTTTTCTCAGACTCTCCAACCCAGAAATGTGCCTCTGAAGACACAGTGGATTTCTTGTGCTCTCAAGTCCACTGGAAAGCAAGGGCTTGAGGGCAACCATGTTGGAGATCCCCACAGTGTCCTCACTAGCACATTGTGAATGTGTGGATGGGAGTGGGTCAATAAGACACTCAGGACCATCCTTGCTGGGATGTGCTGCCATCTAGTGTAGACATGCCTGAGTTTGGGATGAGGAGGAAGTTGAAGTCTTTGTGTGGGGATTTTGCATTTCAAGTCCCCTCTCAGCCTTGCTTATTCCCTTATCACCAAGCTACTGTCTGTTCAAAATCATCCCTTCATAGACACTTGGTGACAGGCCAGAGAGAGGGGATCAGCTTGGATCCAGCCAGCCTTGGTGCTGAGTGAAACCAGGCATGACTATGCTTGCACTGCCCTTCCTTGGACAGCCTGCAATGCCCAACAAAGTCATTTGGGATAGACCTGCACTGACCACCTTTTGTACACTGACACAGAACTTTCCTCAACCATATTCGGTTGACCTCTTTCCAAATACAACCAAAGAGTTGACTCAACTAGCACTAGGTACAGACAGGATATATTTTTATTACATAGATAATATTAAGTGGGTCAGGATTATCAGAGCAGCAGCATGGTCCCAGGGCAAGAAGTTCTCAGATGAAAGTTAAAACACTAAGGTTCTTTTCCTGGCTTTGCCACAGAGCTGCCATGGGACCTCAGGGTCTGGTCCCCCTCCACCTACTCAAATTGCAAGGTCTTTGGGGCAGACAGTGGTTTTGTGCATGTGCAGGACCTAATGCAATAGGATCTTGACCATAGTTGGGCTTTTAGGTAATACAAATAATTAAAGTCATTCTAATTTTACAAAGGAGGAAACAGAAGCAGCGTAGCAAAGTGAACTGCACAAGAGAAGGCAGTATCAGAGATAGGAAAATAAACTACTACCTGCATAACCACTTCCTCCTCTATGATGTAGACCTAAGCCATTGTCTTGAATGGTAATTGTCATTATTGTGGACCAAACTGAGCCCTGGTATAAGTGGCCTACATACAGCCAGACTGAGCTTGGCCCAATACAAGCATTCTCTCATATGTCATTCATTGGCTTTGCTTGTATATCTAAAATTTTGTTAATAAAACCCCCAAAGTTCTGGCGTGTCAGTCAGCAAAAAACGCAGATGTTGTCAGCAAATGTTTCTTCCTCTGTTGGCATATCTGATCGAAGCACCCTTTCCCCCCTTACCTCTACACGCTCAGACACGTGTACACGTATGCGCACCCACGTCCACACCCATGTGCGGAATCGATGCTGTTAAATGACTTGTCACCCCTCCTCTCCACACACATGAATGCTTACAAGCTCAATGCTGCCAAATGCTTCGTCTTTCATCTGAAATGAAGATGGAAACGTTCCTAGATCCATTCTGCAATGTCAGTCATTCGTGATCCAAGTGCTGTAAACAGCCTGGGGTTCAGAGTGCTTGAGGGATTATCGAAGAGCCCAGTCTTTTGGCTGAGGGAGCTGTCATCTCATATATGGGAGCAGCCCACAGATGGTAAGCTACACCCAGCAGAGAGGGAGAATCTCTGTTTAAAAAACTCTGCCAGGCTGCCCTCTGCCCCAGCCCACACCCAGCCCCCTTCCTGATGGACATGGAGACATGACTACAGATTCCTTTTCCATGATTTTATGATTCTGCTTTTGGGAGCTGAGCTAGAGACAGAATTCTTTCTCTCCATGTGCCTAAAAGGCAGTTTTCCGGTTAGGTAAGGGGCATGTTTGGCACATATGCACTGTTTGCGATTCTATCACCCGTGCAATGTAAACGCATAAGTATCCATACAGCTTACTGCTCATGTTCTGTAGGTTAAGTACTAGCCAGGCAGTATGCATGCACATAGATGTAGTTCCTTAAAGAATCAGCAGGAGAGGGAACCTCCTAAATTTTCGCCTTGATAGCTGTGTACCTAGGGCATTCACCAGGGAAGCAGGAGACTCAGGCACTAGGCCCCCCTCACTCAAAGGGTGTTTAAAGCTGCATTTCTGACTCCTTAGCAGAGTGCTCTACCTGCTCGGCATTTTCCTAGCCTAGCTACAACCCTGCTTTCAAAGCTGATCCACTGCATCTTGCCTTTATTGTTCATTGGATAACATAGCAGTGGGGCAGTTTCTGTCCATTTAAGAGAAACACTGCTCCCTTCCAAAGCAACAGTCATCTTACTGAGGCATAAACTCTCAAGATTTGGCTCTTCCTCCTGGTCCCACATATTTGCCTCTCATGGCTGCTCAGACAGGCAGCTTCAGAAGCAAGGTTGCATAACACTTGAAGCTAGTGGTGAGAGCACTGTGCTGGGAAATGAAAGCATATGTAGGTTCAAACCCTTCTGAGTGAAAGATTCCTGAAACTTCTGCTTCCTGCTTCCTTGGGAAAAGCAGTCAGCTATTTGGCCTAATGCAAAGGAACGCCCTTCCCTTCTGGTATCTATCTAGCCCTCATTGATTTATGTCAAGTAGAATTTTGTGTCTTCTGTGTACCTGTCCAGCCAGTGTGTAGCCTACTGTGCATGCTCAGTAGCTGTCTAGAAATGTACAGGTTCATACTGTATGGGTAATAGAACTGGAAACTGTGCCTAAGTGCCAACAAGGCTACTTGGGAAACTCTCATTGCGGCAAATAAAGTGAGGCAGAATTCGACCCTAGATGTTGCTTGAAGTCCCTTCTCATTCTAGTACATTGATTCTTACCTGGGGTGTGTGTAGATGAAATAGGGGCCCTAAATCGAAGCAGTGGGTTTTTAAACCCACCATTTCAATTTAGGGCCCTTAAAACCCCCGTGTCATGCACATACCCCACACTTACCTGCCTCTCTGGTGGTGCTTCCCTCTGTGGCAGCGATGGCCACCCCCAGGCAACACCCGGCTCGGGCAGTTCTGCGGGGCACCGCAGCCATGAAGGGAAGCACCAGGCCCCCCGTACCACTCAGACAGGCAGGCAGGCTCAGGGGGCAGGGATCAGGCTCATCTAACCTGCCTCTCTGGTGGCGGGGAGGGGAGAATGAGCTGCAGACAGGCGGAGCGGTCCCTGGGCTGCAGTGGGGGCCTGGTGCTTCCCTTCCTGGCTGCGGTACCTCCTAGGCGGCACCCACCCTCAGGCATCTGGCTCAGGTGGTCCTGGTTGAGTGGAGCCTGCCTTCCCGGGCTGCTGCCTGCAGGGCTTCTTGCAATGCCACGGAGCTGCACGGAGCCCAGTGCTTTTCTCCATGGCTGTATTTAAGGTGCATTACGCCACCAAATTTCCTACAGCGGCTGGAATTAATGCGCAATACGCCACAGAGGCGTGCAAACACCAACACCATTAAAGCAGTGAAAAAGCATTTAGCCCACTTTAAAGTGATGTGCACACATGCCATTTGTTTCATCTACACATGGCCTAGAGCTAGTGTCAGACACTTGGGGCCCTAGCAGAACTCTGTAGATACGATGTGACTAAGCCAAGTGGGACCCCCTGCTATCTGGGCCACAGTGTCGCCTTCAGATTTGTACAGCAACAGCAGGCTATATTTCCCATCAAGGACTCACTCACTTCCACACATCCCTCAAGGTAAGCAATTCTTGGGAGTCTATTTGCCTGTATAGGACTATGGGACCAGGACATGAATCTCATTATCCCTATTCACAAGTTGGGAAACTGAGACCACACCTTACGTTGTAGAGGGAGTCAGTACTGAAGCTAAGGTGAGAAACCTAGAGTGGTACCTACCCAAGCTGTATGGGTACCACTCCTCTGCTCTGCTCCATCCATTGTAATGTGCCCTTCTTGAATATGATGGTGCATTGTTATATATTACAAGGGATGGATCAAGTCACGTACTGTTGTTCTGCATTTCTCTTTCTCTCTCTCCCTTTCAAATGCACACACATGCGCAGGCCAGGGCTGCGTAGGGGGAGGTTTTTATTCAGGCCCATTTCCCTTGCCTGTCTCTTTTGAGTATTACAGTGGCTGCTTTTATTCTTAGGTTGGGGATAACCAGATCAGCAGTGTAGGGTGTCACCCAAACAGCTCATAGGGGCTTTTGTAAGGCTCAAAAGAAAGACTCACGGAGGACCTCTTCTAAACAGGCACCTCAGAGAAATTCTTAGAGCTAAATTCCTGTATTGTGGAGCCTGCAGATTACTCTCCATCAGATCATTGTCCTAAAATCCACTTCCATTGATTCCAACAGGCACTGCTGTGCTCCACTGTACATGCTGCATACAAACACTGCATGCATAATGGAGATTTGTCAAGGCATCACCTTGATTATATGACATGGCCCTGACCAGACAGTGCACTTTATGTGCAAGGTTCCATAAGCCAGGGAGAGCTCTGGGTGTGAGAGCTGGGAAGTGAGGCCAAAGATGAAGAAAGCAATAATCATCATTAATTAATAATGCTTTGCATTTCTATGGGCTCTTCCAGCCACAGATTTTTAAGCACTTTAAGAAACATTAATGATTAAGAGCTGAAAGGGAAGGGAAATAGATTTTCCCAGGCTGGGTCACACCCCAAAAGAGCCATAGCAGGCATGGTGCAACCCATGGAGAGGATGAGCAAAGTTTCCCTAGTACTCTCTCCGTTTGGGCTGCCTCCAGGGTATACATGCCTCCCAGTGTGACTCAGGCAACCCTAAGTTAGAGCAGCTTCACAAAATCTGCCTGCTGTGTGCTATAGCCTCACTTCCTCATGCCCCCAGCTCAATGGAAGCTGCCCCTTCACACTGGGGCTTTTAAGGGGTCCCAACCTAGAGCTGCCCACCACAATCCAATGTGGTGCTTGCACTTAGGAGATTTCTCCCTCATCCCTTCTGGACTGTTTGAGGTAGGTGCATGGATGGGCTGACCTGGGTGAAATCCTTCTCCTCAAAGTTAGAAATGGAAAGAACTTCCCAGAGGACGATCATGTCTCTCCCAGAGCACCCTGGACAGGGTTGATCTGAGTGGTGCATTTGCCATGGTAATGCCCTTTCTCATCATTTGATCCTGAATCTTGCAATATTTGGGTTTTTACTTGAAACCGCAGATCCTGGAATCAAGAGCACACAGACTCATTAGTTCTGAGAATTGTAAAGGAAAGTTTTAAATAGGAAGCAAGTGTGACCTCAGAAACCAGACAAAGCACCCAGACTTTGGGGGAGAGGGGGTGCTAAATCATATGGCTTTTAAGCCAACCTCATTCATGCATTGCTGGGTCAGACAGATGAAGGGGGGATTTGATAGCAATCTTCAGATACCTGAAGGATAATTATAAAGGGGACAGAGATAGACTTTTCTTCGTGGCTGTAGGGGACAGGACTAGGAGCAATGGTCTCAAACTGAAGCAGAGAAAATTCAGGTTGAAGATTAGGAAGAAGTTGCTGACTATGAGAATGGTCAAGCACTACAAAAGGTGACCTAGGGAAGTTGTCGAATGTCCATCCTTGGACATTTTCAAGAGCAGGGTTGGTTTAGTCAGGAATGACCCTACCCTGAGGAGGGGCTAGACTAAATGACCTCCCTTTCAGTCCTACTTTCCTATTACCCTACTCTGGGGGCCTACTCCCTGTTTTCTGATGGCTTGGTTTGGCAGAATTTAGTGTTGCTAGCAGTTTTTTCCAGGAAGAGAATAATAGCTGATACGTTTTGTACTACTTCTACTGTTCATAACCCCAGTGATCATAATATTTCAGGTTCTCTGTGCTTCCCTACTGGATACCTCTTGTCTTTTACTTAGATTGTAAGGGCAGAGGTTCTTTTTTGTTGTGTTTATACAGATCCTAGAATTGTGCAATCCGGACACCTTATCTGGGCCTCTTGAGCACTATTGTATCTGAAATAATGCATTATTGTAATAATAAGACAAAGAACATTCCCCTGCTTTCAGTGTAAATGGATTTTATTTTAGATCAAGAAACAACAGCCAAAAAGAGAATACACAAAAGTCTGTAGAGGAGAAGCAAAGAGCGTGAAAAGGGTTGCCAAATCTGTTTCAATCTATTCCGAGAGGTTTCATCACATGACATGCCTGCGACACACAACATGAACGTGCTCGCATGTTTGGGTATATCAATTATGGATTACGGTGTGTAGACTTTACATCAGGAAGGCAAACACGCATTACTATTACATTTTAAAAGCCCACTGGACTGTTGTAGAAATCGGATTCAACATTTAGTATTTATTTTAATGACTGCCCTATCATTTATCTCCCAGGTGACTCACAGCAGTCTCCTGGAGATTTACATCTAATTCCTGGAGACTCCAGGGCAATCCTGCAAGATTGGAAACCTTGAGCATCAAGTACCATCGCTTCAGCAACAGGATATAGTAGTGCTCAGATCAACATGGTTGCCATCTGTTTACAGGAGACAGAGTAGAAAGTCCCCAGGCCTTCACAGCTATAGCCTATACATCCCCACATTGGTGCAGTCATGATGATCATTCACTGACTCAAAAAGGGTCTTAGTTCCTCTACATATACTGAATTAAGTAATATTAAAGAGGCTTGTGAGCTGACTTGGTAGACAGACCAGCCAGCAAGATGGGCATCAACCTAACATTGCAGCACCAAAAACAGTTCCTTCTTTTAGCATTGTATGGGAGATCCCCCAATTCCTTTGTATTTTCGTGGCAAGTGCTCCCCAGAGTCTAAAGGGGAAATTGGATTGCTGTGGCTGAACTTCACATAGGTCCATGTCAAAGACTTCAAGCCACATGTTTTCCTTACAGTTCCTACTACTCACTTTGCTAGGAGATGAGCGTCAAAGGGTGGGGATTCTGGTCAGAGAAAGGTTCTGGTATAATTCAGACCCTGGGGTATAATGCTATCCATTTTATAGTCAGCTCCATTTATTTATGTACTTATTTGATTTATATGCTGCCCTATCCAAAGAAGGCTCAGGCTGGCTTACAATAAAGCCTACAAGGTACAAAAAACAGACTTCTCAACATCCCAAAACCTTAAAAACTCGGCCCCATCCCACTACTCCGGCTTCCCTGCCTCTCGTCCAGAAGAGCAGCCTCCTTTCTCCCATGCCCTTTACAACCTTCCCAAACCTCCATTCACATCTGGGTCCTGTAAAGTCAGAAATCCTCATTCCACATCGTTCTCCCCCACCCCCCATCCCCCAGTTGCAGACACACTCCCACTTGCCTGCCTGTCACTCAGGGAAGCCCTCTCCCCATTCCCATCATGTTCACTCCCACTCCTTCCAAGCCTTCCAAGCCTGCACCCCCTTCTCCCCCAGATGGGCTGTGGCTGTTTCCCAAAACCCACATATCCTCCCCCTCACCCCAACAAATACACCATTCATTTCAACAGAACAACAAAAAGGCAAGATGAAAACCCCTCCACCCCTGCTTCTACCATCAAGGAAGGACAATGCTAAAAGGTGCCCTTGAGCATTGCCCTTTAGACCTGGTCCACAGGTGCCTGACCTGGGCACCCTCCCAAGGGTGGCCTGCCAGCTCTGTAGGGATGCAGGCTAGCTGGGTTCTTCTCCCTCCACTTTGAGTGGCCAAGAGGGTCCTTCCCCATCCAGGTTGCCAGGGGAAAAGGGAAACAATGGCAATAGTCTTCAAGCAAAGGATGTCCTGCTTTTGTACAATCTATAACAAAAGTTAACACTGGCATTTAAATACTCTGTTTGAATTATTATATAGCAGTGATTATCAACCTGTGGTCTACAGACCCCTGGGGATCTGCAGACTATTTCTAAGGGGTCCGTGAAAGATGATCCATGAAAAGTATGTGAATACCCGCATTTACAATTCAAAAGTGCCTGCACCTCCATTCAAAATTTCTGAAGGAGTCTGTACCTCCATTCGAAAGGTTTAGGGATTTGCAAATGGAAAAAGCTTGAAAACCACTACTATATAGCAATTAGGTAAACGGAAGTCATTCCACATCTGTAACAAAATGTTATCACTGACTTCAGTGGAGCCAGATTTTGCCCCGTGCCTGAATTTCAAACATGAGGATGTGTGGGCGTTTGGAGCTGAGGCCTTGGTGCAGACCCTTGTAAAAAGGAGTTGCTTATGAAATAGGGATTCAGATCCTGAATTCCCCAAATGTTCCTGGCAAGTCTTGAGAAGCTCCCGAGGCTCTGACACATTTGGGTGCAGAGCCAGAACTTATTCAAGGCTCCTGCTATCAAGGAATTCAGCTATAAACCTCTGCGAGAACTTCTCAGTGCAGGTTCCAGGATCATCTCCAGCGCAGACTGATCATGCCTGGACTGCAGTCCGGACCTGACACAGCTTGTCAGCTCTGTGGGGCAGGGTGTTCCCACCTGTTTGCTAACTGCCACCTGCATTATTGAAGCTCAGTAAATAATAAGCAACAATGAAAATCACAGGCTTGACTGGGAAAGGATTCAGACTGGCATAAATAAGGAGCCTCTCCATTACAATCCATGGAGCAATTGTGAGAAGAATCAGGCCCAATCTATTTTTCCATTCTTGTTTGAAGTCTTAGCTAGAACCTAATGGAGTGAGAAGAAAAAACGCTAAAACACAAGTGTGGGGTAGGAGTATCAGTTAAATATTTCAGAATTTTTTTTAATGGCAGGCATGGGCAAAAATTCAGAGGCCCACTGCCAAGACTCAGTGTAGCTCCCACAAAACAGGTCTCCACATGGTGAATGCCCTAACTGCCAGAAATCCTGTCTTGTCAGGAGACTCAGCAGAGGCCTGGTACTGACTGAGCCACAGAGATCAATCTTCCATCCCAGTCTCAGAGCTGGTCCTCCAGGGTAGTGATGCTGAGCATTAGATCAGCCAGCCTGGGTTGTACTTGTTCACAGGGTGCTGCCATGCGGGCTGCCAGATCCATCAGGACCAAACCACAAAGTTGATGCAGGAAAAGGGACTGAAAAAAAGGTTGTGTGCAGGGTAACTGGAATTGTTCTCTCACTGCCAGTTCCTCCACCTGTAACTAGTATGCCAAACTGGCCATAAGGCTCCATCCAAAAGGACCATTATCTCTAGAACAGGTACTCCCAAATGCACAGAACCAGTCAGGAAGGAGAGGGACATTCTGCAAAAATCTCTCTCATTGCTAGTGCTCTTGAGGCTCCTTGTAACAGCAGCAAAAATAACCCATTACCAAGAAGATATTATGGGTCTTCTTCTGTGCCTAGTGTACAGAGGGTACGAGTCTGTTTGCAGGGTCAGGGATTGGAGTTTGGTGCATTATCTTCACATGAAGCATCATTCCAGCGCAGGGAAGTAAATACAGCTCCACCAGGCCTGTGCTCAATGAAAGCGCTGGTGGTCCCTGGCTCCGTCCCTGGGCTGTCAGCCAAGATGATGCTTGTTACATCCACAACCAGCTTCTAGATGAAAATAAGTTTTCCACCAAACTGGTTCCTCTTTCAACAACAGGATGGGATCAAGGAATGGAGATACCTGGCTCATTAGACCTCCTTTTTCTATGTATTTTCCATTCTACTTTTTGCAGGTGTAGTGACACAGTTAGATTTTGCCCAATTTACAATCTCTAGAAACAAAAATTGCTCTTGGGATAAGCTCCTGTTCACAACTTTTTGGATGATGATGAAACCCAGGGGAACAGACCCAACAGCTAGAGGCAGACCCTGAGCTCTGGGAGGGCAGTTTGCTCAGTCGGCAGCGGGGTTGCTCTCATCTCTCTGCAGGTCAGTGATTCAGCCAATGTATCTGTCCAACCAGCCAGCCCCTTTCCCATCTGTCTCCCCATCTTCTGCAGCGCTGGAATGCAGCATCATTCCAGCGCAGGGAAGTAAATACAGCTCCACCAGGCCCGTGCTCAATGAAAGCAATTATGCACAAATCTATTTTTTTAAACAGGGAAAAGATTCTTATTTCCAAGCATGTTCGCTATCCATGACTAATCTGTGTCTCCAGTCATATTTTTTTTTTATCCATCCATTGTCTATTCTCTACCTAGCCCTCCTCTCTGCCCCTCTCCACAGAGAAACATTTCTCCCTACATCCAGTACGTCTCTATATAACCATCTGTTTGTCTGTCTCTCTAGCCATCTGGGTGTCTGCCTACAGTGTTTGCTGGGTCTCTAATGCATATACAGGCAGCATGTATAGATCTATCAATTCTAGGTCTACTTGCCAGTCTCTCTAAGCTGTGTTCTGTGGGCTTCATTAACATGCAAATTAGTAAGATATGACTGGCTCACTTAGCTGCTACTTCTCTTAGACAGCCATGCAACAATGCAAATGCTAATGAGGCTCTGGAAATGCCACTTGCTCTATTGCTAAACAAGCATGCACACACAGCGGGCTTTGGCAATTTTCAGGCATGCTTTCCAACCTCAGACCTACTGGCAGCTTGGGACTGAAGGAATGGAAGGATGGGAAACCAGCAAAGAAAAAAACCCTTACCCTTGCCAGAACCTTTGCCTTTTTCAGAATGGAACTAAGCCCAAATCTTCTCAGAAGACAAGATGCTGCAAAGTTCCAGCTCTGACCTGGCATCCAGTTGTCCCATCACCTGGGCTCATTGCATTGGGATCACTCTGCTCCATCACACAGCTTTGGATCTTACCATCCCTCTCACCAAGGGCCACTCAAATTCAAATTCTGCTGTGCCTACTGCCCAGGCCATTCAGAGGCTGGATTTTGCTTTCAGTCTGTTTTTAAGTATATGTGGAAAAGTTTCTTCCTTCCAGATTGCAGTCTATGTGGCCATGCAAGCTGCCTTTTCGGCAGCTTTCCCAGCAAGGATAGGGAGAGCCGGAAATCTGGGAGAAAGGCTGTTCTTGTATGAAGCCCAGGCCAGATCCACAGTTTAAAAAATACAGAAAAGCTTCTGAACATTTGAGTCACCCAGGCACTGCCAGAGAGCTCAGGAGTGACACCAGGGCCTTTGTCCTCACATCTACTGGCAGGAACAGCGCCAATGTCTTTGCATTTTTTTCCTTTCATTTTCCCCTGGCTGCGCACTTTGAACATGAATGCAGGTCGCCATGAGGGAAGTCTTCTGCCGATCTTCAGCTCCATCGCCTCCTCTAATGATAATTCAAGCATACACCTCCTTGTAAAACATCTGAAATGATCAAACGCTGCGCAGTGAGATGAAGGCTTCTCATCTTAAGAACCTGGTTTCAGTATTCCTTTTTATCCAGGAGATTAAATAAAGTACCATTTGCTCTGGCTGCTGCTACTGCTGTTGCTTTCTCTGTCTCTCCTCCCCACCTCCACACAGCTCCCTGTCCTCTACTGAGGCTGCTTTCATAGCAAGCTTTGCCCTTGTCACCTCTCTAGCCTCCTCCCCTGAGACCTGGTCAGGCGCTGAGCATTCAAGAACTCTCCAGAGAACAAATCTCCTGCTTTGTCTCTTTTCTTCTTCACTCCAGGAATACCCAAGTACTGCCTGAGTGATAATGTTATTAGGTAATAATGACTTGCATGTGCCCAAAACACTACCATAGGCAATCCCAATGCATTCAGTGAGCATACTTCATCTCTGCCCCAGTGAAGAAGCAATCCCCTTTTAATGAAAACTGTTGTTTCACAGATCACAATGTTTTCAGGACAGGAAGTAAAGAAAACTGTTGCATCTTAAATTAATCATGGCAAGGGCAGGGATTTTGGGGAGGCACAACTGAATTCCAGGAACTGGCCTGGACAGGGTCAGTGATTTAGAAAATGACTGTAAATCAAAGGGAATGACTAGGTAAATCAAAGAAGTGTGTTAACAGCCCAGGAAAGAGAAGGGGGCCTGGAAGAAAAAAGTTTTCCTTGCTCTGGATAGCATAAAACTCTATGGGAAGAGCCATTGGCTTCAGTGATTAAGTCAGGCGCTGTTCACTATAGGCTCCAATATGGTTTTAAGCACATGGGGCAAAGCTGTGCAAAAAGGCTCTGCAGGAACTGAAAAGCATGTGTATGTTTAAGTGCACATGCTTCCTGGACTTTCTGTACCTTCATTTATGAGGTTCCAATAGCAACAGGCCCAATATCCTCACAGCATCTCCCTCCACCCATGAGTGAATCCTGCTGTTGTTTGAGACTACACTTTATGCAAACTTATCGGTAAAGGTAATGGGGCCACAGCAACTGGATAGCCACTGCCAATAGTGACTGCATGCTGGGCATGCTGACTCGTCTCTCTACTCACCAGTATTCTGCAATCAGGGGGCCACCAACAGGGACAGAAGCACTTCATATGAGTGGCAGCTGGTGGTGGTATCTCCTGGAGCATTTTTGATGGTTGCATGTTCCAAGGAAGTGGCATTTACAAACTAAGTTTTAAAATCATTTTTACTCTAGGCTTCCAAATAACACTGGTCTAAGGGATCCAAATGCTGCAACCATCAGCCAGAAACACTGGAAATATTCCTCACCTCAGTGCAAGGGTACTGATGCATTAGCAGTGCCCATTCTGTGTCCATGCAGCATCAAGGTCATGATGGCCCAGCACAAAAGAGAAGGGGTGAGGCCTCAGGTTAGATATATGACTCGTGGGAACCCTGCCACCCAGATAAGAAGCTAAGGGTGTAAATGTCTGTGCTTCCCCTTTCCATACCTTTTCATACCCAATCTCAATCACTGGCCCTCAACCCAGTCCTGCCTTTTCCATTAGTGTTTAACAGGTAATAAAAGCCAAAGGAGTATCACTTCTTCCCTTTGTGGACCCATTAAACTCACTATACTTACAGTGAAAATTGTAATTACAAATTCATAACAATGTAAGGCTTAACGGCCGTGTTCTACAGGACAGTGCCCTGGGAGCTCTCCTGAAGCCCCAGGTAGGCATGTGCCAAAGTCCCTTTGCAAAGCAGAGCTGGTGACTGCTTGCCTAACTCTTCTTTGACAAGTCTGGGGAGCTGGTCTGATTTGATACCTGCAGGTGCAGTTTCATTTGGAGGTCTGCCCATTGCTTGTTCCTATTGGCAGGGACACGCCACGGCACTAGGCTGTAGCCATATTCACCCTCCACCTCTCCCTTGATGAGTTCAATTCTCTCCTGCTGGTACCACGCCAAGTAAGGCAAATGGCTAACTCATCTCCCATAGCTATGAGCTCAAATTAACATGTGGTCCTGTTTGTCTCGAATTAACATGTGGTTCTGCTGAGCACTCTCTACAATTGTTCCATCTAAGAGCTTCCAGGTAAAGGAATATGAGGAAACAGTGAAATTTAAGTGAATTAAATCATTCACCTCCCCACCATCTCACCTCCAGAAACCTGATTGTAAGGTCTTTTCTCCAGTTAGAAGACAGAAGCAATTCCATGAGACAAATATGTCCAGTAAAAATTAGCCAATTGCAGGAATTTCAAATATTGGCAAAGTGCTTGCATGCAAACTACAGGTGAAGGAACATCATCATAAAAGACACAGGGAATAACCCTGAGTAGGAAATAAATTAAGAAAAGATTCGTCTAATCTTGAGGCAGTAAGGAGGTGAGCATGTTTAATCAGTCCTTCAGTAGGAGGTGAGGCCAGCTTTGCTCTGAAGTTAGTACTGCCACTGCTGTGTCTTTCCTTTACTCATGGGCTAGGGACAGACATTGAAAAAAACAGCCTGAATTGATTCAATCTTTGCAGGTTAGTCTAACCTGCATAGATTGAACCAATTCGCAAGTGAATTAACATTCACTTTTGACTCTGGAAGAGCAGGCACATGCCTGCAATAGCTCAGGCCAGAAGCTGGAGCAAGCCTTCACCTGGAGGGAAACAAAGCTGAGGAGAGGGACATAGCCAGGCCCAGGCAGGTCCAAATCTGATTGGAAGGGGTTTAAACCCCCACCCTGGTCTGCAGGGACCCCAGCCAGGGTCTGCTGGGGGAGGGGGGGAAACAGCCCCTGTCAGGGAGCCCCCTCCACCCCACTCAATCACTGGCTCGTAGCAGGAGCAGGAACAGGCCCAGACTCCGGTAGCCTGAGGGGAGATGGGGGTTTAATCCCCTCACTGCGGGTGGGGGGAAGCGCAGGCACCACTGCTTGAGACCACTGCTCCTTGTTCTGTCATCTGCCACCACTGAGAGCAGTCTAGCTCCATCCTCTTTCGAATCCCTCTTCAGGTAGTTGAAAGAGGGCAGGCTCCTCTGCCTAGACTAAATAAGCCCAGTTCCCTCAGCCTCTCCTCAGAAGTCATGTTCCCCAGCCCTCTCACCATTTTTGTTGCCCTGCGCTGGACTCTCTCCAATTTGTCTACATCCTTGCTGTAGTAGGTGGCCCAGAACTGGACACAATACTCCAGATGTGGCCTCATCAGTGCTGAATAGAGGGGAATTAATCACTTCCCTTGATCTGCTGGCAACACACCTAATAATGGAGCCCAGTGTGCCGTTAGCCTTTTTTCCAACAAGGGCACGCTGTTGGCTCATAATCAGCTTACTATCCACTATAACCTTCAGGTCCTTTTCTGCAGAGCTGCTGCCCAGCCAGTTGGCCCCCAGCCTGTCCCGGTGCATGGGATTGTTCCATCCTCAGTGCAGGACTTTACACTTGTCTTTGTTGAACCTCATGAGATTTCTTTTGGCCCAATCCTCCAATTTGTCTAGGTCACTCTGAATCCTAGCCCTACCCTCCAGTGCATCTACTATTCCCCACAGCTTGGTGTCATCTGCAAACTTGCTGAGGGTATGCTCTATGCCATCCTGCAGGTCGTTGATGAAGACATTGAACAAAACCAGCCCCAGGACCGACCTCTTGGGCACTCCACTTGATACTGGTTGCCAACTAGACATCAAACCATTAATTACTACTCTCTGAGCCCAATGCTCCAGCCAGTTGTCTATCCACCTTACAGTCCATTCATCTATCCCATACTTCCTTAGTTTACCTGCGAAGATGCTGTGGGAGACCATATCAAAAGCCTTGCTAAAATCAAGGTATACCACATCCACCAGTCTCCTAGCATCCACAGAGCCAATCAGATCATCATAGAAGGTAATCAGGCCGGTCAGGCATGACTTGCCCCTGGTGAATCCATGCTGACTGTTCCTTATCACCTTTTTCTCCTCCAAGTGCTTAGAAATGGATTCCTTGAGGATCTGCTCCATGAATTTTCCAGAGACTGAGATGAGGGTCACTGGTCTGTAGTTCCCTGGATCCTCCATTTTCCCTTTCTTAAACATGGGCACTATGTTTGCCCTTTTCCAATCATCTGGGACCTCTCCTGATCACCATGGGTTTTCAAAGATGATGGCTAGTAGCTCTGCAATCACATCAGCCAACTCAGCACCCCTGGGTGCATCCCATCTGGCCCCATGAACTTGTAGACGTCCAGCTTTTCTAAGTAATACCCAACCTGTTCTTTCTTGAGGTTAACTCTTATAGCAACTGACCCAAAGCACTAGTCCAAATGAACTATTCCAGGATAGTTTGGGAATGGTTTCCAACTAAAACCAAGGCTTACATTTTGCTGTCAGAAGGTTACTCTGAAAACAACTGTCAACCAGTGTCTCCATCTACAGGCACTGTGGGATGTGGCCTAACTTCCAATTCTTGGAAAGGGCATGTACAAGCTAGCATGAGCCCATAGGAGGGCTAGCACTAGTGCTTAAGCATATATGTCTTGAACATGGTCCAAGTGCAGCCAGGTTTGCCAACATCCAGCAGCAGGACCATACAAGGAAGCTGTTACCCTCATCTCCCCAGTGCTTCAGATGGGTCTATAGATTTACTTGAGAGGGAATGATCAGTGCAAAAGACTGAAAGCTCAGACTCCATGACTCTTTTCTTATCTGTCCCACTCGCTATATATGTGATCTAGATAAGCCCAATGCCCAGGGCTGCTGACCCCCAGCAGAACTGCCAGTGCTCAGCTGCTCTGAAAGTCAGGCTGCCACCCCATCAGTTAAACAGCTCTAATCACACTTCCCTGCTTCACAGAGCGGTGGAATGAGACTGCTTCATCCTTTATGGTGTTATAAGATGGCTGCAGTCCCCAGAAACAGAGGCAGAGAAAGAGGCCTGGGGGAGGATTTTCAGGTGCTGAGGGGCAGAGTCGTTTCAGTAGGGAA
>NW_005841831.1:6459569-6468745 GCF_000455745.1 Alligator sinensis | reverse complement strand
GGGAAAGAGGACCCCAAATGCCGAGCTTGATGCTAGAAGGGAAACAGGCAGAGCACAGGCCAGCTGCTGTTTGCAGCATGGTGTAAAACACAGTGAGATGACACAAACCTCCTCAGCAGTAGCAGTGATTAGAATAATAAATTAATCCGTGTGCTCCTAGGAACTGGGGGAAAGGAAATGGGGAAACGCTGTTACAGACTTTTTATAGTTGGGGTTTTTTTTTGGAGGTGGACTGACAGCAAAAAGAGCATGCACAAGGATGAAAAGCTAGCTATCTGGAAGAAATTAATGCTTGCAAAGTCCTGTTGAGATATTTAGCGGAAGGGACACAGGGTGTGCACACCCACTGTCCTGCCCCAGAGTGACACTCTTTGAAGCTCCTGGTTTGAAGGTAATTAAAATCACCTGGTCCACTCTCTAGGATGAGTCATCAGAAGAGCTATGCACCTCCATGCTGAGCCCTAGTTTACAAATTGACTTTAAAATACTTTGCTTAGAAAGAAACCTTCATTTAAACTTTCCTGCTACGTGTGCTCAGTATCTCATGCAACCAGAAACCGGGCAGAATAAAACATCTGCTTAATTTGACCTGTCGACTCTTCAGGGAGAATTTAATGTGTTCGCTGATGCTAAGGTCATCTCATTAAGAGGACTGAGATTTCAGTCACCCACCTCAGGGATGCTAGGTGACTCCATCCTGTTGAAAGGTGACCTTTTCTCTCTGCAAACGAGGTGCAGTCAGGAGATGGGCAGCAGCACGAGTCAGGTGAGCTGCAACCCAAATGGCAGTTTGTTTCCCAGACACTTACATGTCCTGAGCAGCGGTTTTGAACTTTTCATTCTCACAAGGTTGTCAGCTCTTGAAGGCTGTTAGCCACCTCAGCACCTCCAGCTCTCTGCCAGAGGTTAACTTGTTGCTGGGGCTGTTTAGCCTTTCTACCTTGGTGTCCCTGTACCTGACTCCACTGGGAAAAATTGCTAGTCTACAGGAGGAGAATCAGGCCTCGCAATTATCTTCCATTCTTTCTAAGATGATGTTATTGCACTGAGAGACAGTGAAGTGAAATCTCTCTGTGTGTCTCTTTCTCGGGGGATTAAGCTGCTCATTACTGAGGTGGCTGCTCTTGGTTTTCCATAATGACATCAGAGAGCTTTTGCAAAAAGGACTGCAGGGGTGTTTGGATCTAGCTCTGGAAAGTCTCTGGGCCCTCGGGGCAGGTTGCATCTTGTTTGGGCCCGGTACTTAGAGTCCAGAGAGGAACTGAACCTAACCAGACCAGGGCTGGCTTTGAGGAACTGGGAGCCCCATGGTGGAAGAGGAAGGCGTCAAGCCTGCACGGCGCTTCCAAACCTGGCACAGTTTGCAATTTCATCTCAACCTGGGGAGGGAGTAGAGAGAAAAAAAAGTTCAGAGGAGTGGAAGAAGCAGCTGAAGGGATGGGGCCTGCCTCAGATTCACTTCAATGGACTACCATATAGGTTCTAGCATCAGCCCTACATATGAGGACAGCTTTCCTGTTCTGCACCAGAGGCAGGAAATGCTCTTCCCCATATTATCCCTGTCTTTCAGGTTAGCCCTGACAGCTACAGAGGCCCCAGCCCTGCTCAGCCATTGCCAAGCAGTGGTATGTCATGCTAGGCAAGTAATCATGCTTGTTCATGACACACGTTCTGCTGGCACAAGACAGAGCTGGCTTGTTTCACAGGCTCCTTCGTCACCTCAGTGGGTATTTTCTGCCTTGTACATTAACACAGAGATGTGAGAGTGGAACATTGATTTTTCCTTCCTCTCCTGGCTTACACTGCATCTGGATTGCTGCTGTCCCCCAGCTGCCACCGCCTAGCCCGTGCCGGACTGTCAGGCTCCCCTGGGAGCTGGCCCTATGACCCCCTCTTGGAGCAAGAGAAGAGAGCGACATGGCTTTCTCCTCCATCTCACTGCCCTCCACAGACCTTTAATTCTTCCTCCTCTGATGTTAATCTCAGAGGTGGTGCACAGGTCAAGTTTAATATGCTATCCTGAGGGAGTTTCATTTAGAGCTGAGTGAGAGAGAGACAGGGGATTCAATTAGGATTTCCCATGTACTCCAGGAACATCACTGGCTTCAAACACAAGCAGGATTTCAGTGAACAGGCTGCAGCAGGGGCTACAGGTAGATTCCCACAGGCCTAGCTTTGCCAGAGGCTATATTGCATGCACTCCACCATTCATGCCCCACATGATCAGTCCCATCCACTCATCAGGATGAGACTGTGTTGCTGTCTTACCCACATGGATTTACACGTCCACTGGCATCCCATCTCAACCATATGTATGTACTTCCCTGGCCAGGCAACTTGCCATATCATGTACAACTACCACCACACACTTCTACATTCATGTTCACTGCCCTTTCACTGTCATACATGTTCACTCACAGAATTTCACTCAGTGTCATCCAGAAAAACATGTACACAAACACACTTTCACATGTGCATAGAAATGTTTATTCCCACCCTCACATTGGCATACATTATGTTTTACACACACACACATCCATATACTTTCTGTCAGAGGCATAATGATGTGGCCGGGTGCTCAAGGCAGCTGGCCCAGCAGGGGCAGCATCTACTTCCATTTGCTGCCACCACTGCCACTGCACGTCCCTGGCTCTCCCCACAAGTCACCACCTGGGTCAGCTCACCCAATTGCCCCTCCCTAGTTACACCACTGCATTTTTTATCTCTCTCTCTCGCACATACACGCACACACATGCACACACATGTGCATGCGCGCGCACATGCACACACACATGCACACCCACATGCACACACATGCACACACACATGTCCAGCAAGGTTTTCTTCTCATTGACATGGGTGTAAATCAGAATTAATTTAAGTCAACAGTTAGTCTGCTTTAAAACCACTGGGAAGAACAGAAAACCATTGGCTGTTTTGGTCTCTGTCTCTTTCACACACATCCACCCAGATGCAGACATACATGTGTGCACAAATGCACGTACTGGCTCGTGAACACACGCACGTCCTCCCAGTCATTCTCAAGCTTGGAAGCATACAAGTGCATGAACATGCACACACAGAGCACTGCTATGTTTTGCAACCTGTTGGGCAGCATTTAAAGAGACGTTCTGCCCTGTGCAGCAGGGAAGCCTATATTTCTCTTTCCACTCACCCTGGCATAGCATCCAGGTGCAGATTTCTGTAGGGCCCTCAGTGCAGTTGTGAGCTCTGCCCAGAGGGGGTCAGTAGAGAATGCTCTTGGGGAAGATGTCTCCCAAGGGTCTCTATGCACTGTACTCAGGACCTCCACCCTTCAGAAACCTAGGAAGGAGCTATAGGTTTCCACCTGTCTATGTTCAGAGTAGACTAGATGATCTTGTCCCCTGATCTGTGATTCCTAATCCTGTGGCTGGTTATATAACCTTTGGCAAGCAGCTCAGGGCCCAAAGCTTCCTGTGGTTTGGGGCACCCCTGGGTCTGGGTGATTCCAAAAGCCTCAGTCATATAGCCCAAAAGTTTAGCTGCTCCATCCAGATTTGCACACAACCACAAAGCCACCTTGAGTTGGTGACCAGGAGATGGAGACATGCAAGACAAGATACTGATTTCACAAAGCTGGGCTTGAATGGCTTTGCACCTCAGTTTACCCATCTGTCATGCAAGGGATAACAGTCAGCAGGAAGATGGCTAGCTGCTTACTGCAACATGGAACCTGCAAAACCAACATACGGGCCTCTGGCCACTTTCTGTATAAAGGAAATACCTTCTGCCCAGAGCACCCTACAAAAAGGAGCAGATGCCTGTGACAGTAAGGATATTAGCATGCAGGCTGCTCCTCAGCTATACCTTTGATAATCCCTTCAAATGCCTCCACTCTGCCCACTGCCTGGCGGGGAGGCGTCGGCACGTGGCAGCAGTACTGTCCATGTTGTGAAAGGACAAGTGGTAATAAAATGTGATGGAGATCATAAATATCCATTAAACCCCATTCTTAATCTATCAGCATTAATAATGGTGACATTGCCAAGCAAGGGGTGGGTGCCTGGCAGGTCGCACTTAGGGAGCTGTAGTAATTGGAAATGGCAGGTGGTACACGTAGGGCATGGTAGCTGAGCCTCTCTGGTGCTTTATGAGGGTATGCAGACATGGGCGGTTTGACTACCTCCTAAATCCTACCCCCTGCTTAAAGTCCAACCCTTCTCACTGGACAGAGGCCTCACCAGGTCTCTCAAGTATCAGACAAAGTGGGGTTAGGTGAGTGGTTGCCCCATGATATCAGGACCAGCAGGCACCAGTGCCTCCCAGCAGACAGGGAGTGTGAATGGATGCCATGGGGCTCTGGGAGGAAGTAGAAAGTCTGCTCTTCTGTCTTCTGGTATTGGGCTAAGCCCTCCACCTCTGTGCTCTTCTAGGGCTGGCACAGCAATAGCAGGAGCCTAGGCAGACTTGATTTTGGGAAGAATCAAATGAGGCTCCTCACTGCCTCCTTTTTCCCAGGAGCCTGGGAACAGAGGAAGGTCTGCACTACCACAGAGAGGTCACTACAGAGCAGAGGTGTAACAAAATGACTTTGTGACCTGGGTAGCAGTGGCTGTGGTGGCTGGGGCAGCAGTGATGTTGGCTTTGTTCTTCACCTCCTCTAATTCAGCACCCAGGACTCATACCCTAGTAGCCCTCCCATAGTTATGCTACAGCTACAGAGGTACTTTCTGAGAGCAAAGGGCTCACTTCCCTTAGGAACACCAGGCCTTTATTTCTCTGGGTTATCTCAGTAGGTGCATGCAAGGCTACTTACAAAGCAAAATTCCCACTGCAAAGGGAATCCCAAAATGTTGACACTACAGCATGAAAATCCAAATTTTGATAAACAACCAGAAAATCTGGGGGGAAAAAAACCCAAACCCTGTTCTGAAATATCAAACTATTTTGTTTTGGTAATGTCATAATGCTGTTCCATAATATAAAATATTAACTATCACATGTAGCATTATTAAAATTAATATGGTCAGACACAGTTCCAAATGAAATTAAATGAAGCAAAAGGACAAAATGCTTAACTGAAATGTCTCTGCTTGAGTGAAACAAAAACATTTGGATGTTATCAAGAAAAAATGAAAAAATGAAAAAAAAAAATCCTAATGAGTAATTTGAACACTTCTTTGCAGAAATCTTCATCAAAACTGACACGGGCCGATGAAATGTTTAGATTTCGACAGACCTGGACACTCCAATTGGAAACTGGTCTGTTGAAAATGTTTTGCCCAGCTGTAAATACAATTGAAGAATTCTCAGTTTACACGGAGGGGGCCCAATTCTCCTTCCACAAACAGAAGTAATGCCACGACATCAACAGCATTGCACAAGAACAAGATTGGTGTGAAAAGCAGTTCCAGCAGCACAGGCTGGCTCTTGCTCTCAGTTACAGCAGCAGAACCTGGATCATTTCCACCCCCCTCGGTAAAATGTCTCCAGATTAAATCTAATGAAAGCAGTAACTGGCCAAAAGGCACAATGCAAAATACCATAATAGCCTGATCCTGCAAACCCTTTCATCTATCTAGAGTAATCCTCTGAATGGGAGCAGACAGGAAAGTATGGACTGTGTTTGTACTAAATTCTTTATGCTGCATGTGTGTCTTGCAAGTATTTTATATTGCCTGCAGCAAGAGGTGCTAGCAACAAGGCCCCTGCTGTTGCGTGAGGTTATTCTGGAGCAGGAAAAATTATGCTTTATGAATCCAAAGCATCTATTTGTCCTATTCTTTCTCTTTAAAATCCTATTCTTTGTGGCTTCTTGTGAGCAAGCAGCAGCTGGTCAGGGCAGGATTTTGCTCTGAATGTTGCTGATTTGGGCAGGTATGGGTGCTCTGCATAACCTAAAATCTCATTGCCTGTCCATTGTGGAGGGAGGCAAGCAGAGCCAGTGTCCTTAAAAGAGAGCACGTAATCATGAGGGGCGACCTGCACTTTAGCAAACATGGCTTGTCAGCAGCCAGTGCTAAAGGCTCTGGCATTTGCTTCCAAGATCCCTAATGGGCATAAGTGACCAAAGTCTCTGCTAACTGCTCTCCCAGTGCAGTAATGTGAATACTGGCTCTGGAAGAACCCACCGTGTCATCATCCCTCTCCTTCTCCTTCATTTTCCCTGAAGACAGTAGGAAGGAAGTGAAGGCTTGGGGGAAGGGATGTCCAGCTGGCTCCTCAAGCACATATCCAGGAAGACAAGCATCTCCCACAAAACATGATTTGCAGCAGGCCACGTATCTGCTCTTTCTTATGGAATAATAGATAACCAGGTACATTGCTGGCTCTTCACTGTGCCCCACTCACCCTGGCCATGAGGCAGGACAGGGTAGGGTGTTAAAAACTCTGGCCTGTCGAATCTGGATTGGGATGTCAATCACATGACATCTGGGGAGCTGCTTGGTGCCAGTGTAAAGACAAAATAAACTGCTGGTGGTCTCCCTTTGCCCTTAACAGAGCATGGGATTATATCCCAAGTCACCCTTTCTCTGAGGGAGCTGACAGACGTGCAGCTCCCTGCTGTAACTCATGGTGCTTCACAAGACGTGCCATGTGTTACAGTGATCCTCCCAACCCAAGAGATATTTGCTGTTGGGTCTGGGGGCTTGGGAGATCAAGCTTCAGTTTGGACCAGCTGCATGTCTTCAGCCTCTCTCCCTTATCCTGACCCCCCAACACCCCCCAGCTCCAGTACTGTCTTCATGATGAGAGAGGGGAGAAAGGAGGGGAGGGAGCTCAGGGTGGGGGTTGCCCAGCCTGCGCTGAGGGGTGGGGTGTGTAGATTGGAGCCTCCCACTTCAAGGGTCTCCAATCCACACACCCCACCTTCCAGCATAGGCTGAGCAAACCCCAGACTGAGCTCTCTCCCTTCCCTTCTCCCCCTCCCATTCTGAAGATAGCACCGAGGGTGGGCTTGGATGCATCAGCCCAGCCCTGCTCCCGGCAGGAACTGACAGAAGTTAGTAAAGGTGCTCTGCTTTGGAGCATCATCATCTAAACCCTCGTGTAATGAGGGTTCAGATTGTCAGATGACCGGGCACTTTTAAAGCACTCTACAGCTGTGCACTTCTGTCAGGGCATGGCTGTGGAGCACTTCAGGCGGCCAATCACATGACAAAATGTCATTTTTTGGTCAGTACCCTTAGTTTTTCTTTCTCTATACTGAAGTAATGGGCATTTTGCCTGAGTCTGAACTGTTCTTAGGATCACATCCTAAGATCTCATGTACCTCCCCTAACTCTCCATTTCCTTAAAGTAGTGGTGTCAAACATATAGCCTGTAGGCTGGATCTAATACATGGAGTTTCTAGTGGGGGCAAAAATCTGGGACTGAGGTGAACAGGGGCTAGACCCACTGCCAAAATCCAAGGTAAAGAGCCCCACTATGGGTATATTTCAGTAGCAGGGGATGGCCAACAGCTGCATGAACCCTTGTAGCTACTGGAGGCTGTTCGCCAGATGCAGGTCAGGCTCCAGCCCAGAAGGACCCCTGTGATCTGGATCTAGCACATGAGGGCAAACCAAGTTGATGCCCTTGCCTTAAAGATACTCAGGCTTTTTTTAGTTCTGAAATGGAGAGAGTGTAACTCATGCGGTCCGGAGGCCAAGGAGAGTTAGCAAAATGCTTCTATATATCCACTCAGGCTCCAAGCACTTGACGTCCTGCAAAAATCAGGGTCTGAGTTCAAACATTAGAAGTTCATAAAATGTGGGGTGTTTCATTAGTCCCAGGCTGCTTCTAATATTTGAAAGACAGATTGAAACTACTTACCCTTGCTCTTTTTTAATTAGAAACTCTTAAGCAGACATGTTAAAATGGAGATGGCTAGACAATGTTTTTTTCTATTTGATGGGAGACCAAAAAGGCAAAGGGGTGGGGTCGGTCAGTGCATCAACCAAACCTTGCCTGTTTCTCTTTTCCTTGGGATGTTGCGATCGCCCTGTCTGGACCTGTGCTAATGAAGATTTCCTGTAGCGCTTGCTTAGCAGAAAATGATTGGTTACACCCAGGCTCATAATTAAAAAAAAAAGCGAGTGAGCGCACTAATGGGTATTTATTTGACTGTTACCTTGTCATGTATTTATCGATGCAGATAAATTCAAAATCATTAAATACTTTACGGGGCCTGACAATTTACAGCCCCTGTCAAAGCTTCACATCCTGACACTGCAGCAATGGCTCAGCATGGTATAGTTGCCTGACTGCTGGGTCAAGGCCCAAGGGCTGAGGCCCTTTCTGACCTTGGAGGCTGTGTGCAAACAGGGCAGAAATCAGCTGCAGTATGTGGGATACAGGGCTCCTGTTGCCCCCTCTCCCTGCATGCACAGTGGCTGCAGCAGAAAGGCGTGCACAGAGATTAATCACAAGATTAAATAACCAGCCGTCATCAGGTTGATTAGCCGTTTACCACCCAACAGGCCTTTATGACTCCCGAGAGGCAGGGAGACACTGCAGTCATCAGCTCTGGTGCTGCTAATGCTGTGTCTAACCTTTTCCTGGCTTTGCAGAGGCATAGACTTCCAAACGAGGATCTGCAGAGAGGGAACAGGAAGCTGTGCTAATTCCTCATACAAAACCTTAACATGGATTCCTGAAGTGCCAGGCCAGCAGATTTTGGTCCTGACACATGCTCTAAATGCTAGTTCTAGCATTGACTAAGAAAGAAAACTGCAAGAGAGAAAGATGGAGCTGAAAGGAGCTCTCTAGTTTTCCCCACAGTAGACTTGCTTTCTTTGCAAGCAAACTGATGTCCTCTGGGCTGACACTTGGTGCCTGCCTGCTCAGTCCAGCTCCAGAATGCCAAGGGATGCCAGGGCAAGAGGGCATTGTGTTGACTGGGGTATGGGAGGGAAAGTTGTGTACGACGCAGTCAGACACTGCACAAAATGGCACTGCCTCTGGGCCTGGCAGTGAGGGGATATCGAATGCTTGGACCCCTCTAATTCCTGCCCCGGGAGGAATCACTGAGATGCCAGTAGAGACTTGTGACTATGTGGACAAAGCTCAGTCTCTCCGCATGTGCAGATAACTCCCATCTCTGCACCTTCTGCCCAGGCCTTGTACCTGTGCTGCTGCCTAAGGACAAGTGTGAATCTGGCCATGCTGGGCGTTCCCTGCTCTGCAGGGGACCTTGTAGTAGGGGAGGGAAA
>NW_005841831.1:6447802-6459559 GCF_000455745.1 Alligator sinensis | reverse complement strand
GAGCGGAGCGTGGAAGTTCTCCGTTGAAGGTTGCATGTGGTTTGTTACCGGCACAGAGCTTTCCAGTCCTGTGATGTGACATCCACTTGTCAGGATCATAGGAAAGCAGAGCTAGAAGGAACCTCATGAGGTCATCTAATTCAGCCCCACAGTGAGGAACTACAGTGAGTCCTGCCAGGTCTTTCCAAATCAGCCCTCAGTCAACCTGCAAGCAGGTATGGACAATGGACGCATGCTGGATGCCTATGAGACTGAGTCTGGTTTGAATGGGCACAGGTCAGGGTATTTCAAGCCTCAGTTTGCTTGGGGTGTCACAATGCAAATACATATTCAAGTTACAAGAGCAGAAGAGCTTGGGTGGCCCTTCTTGGATGCTGCAGAAAGTGTGAGTGTGACCTCCAGACAACTGTCTATTGCACTGGGTAACACTCTGTTTCCTGTCTCTTTCTGGGGAACAGTGGGACCCCTAGGTCAGCCTCACAACATAGCCCTGGCATTTTCCTGCCCTATGACCAGATTGCCTCCCCTGGCCTTGGCAGTGCTGGCACTGATGGTGAAGGTGATGGCTACGATGAAGAACAGGGAGGATAGAAAAATGCCCAAGGTCCAAATCAAATCAAAATTAACTCCTGGTAAGGGGAGGCTGCTGCTGACGGTGGGGTCAGGGATGGGATGGGTGGTCAGGCCGAATGCCAAGATGCAGTTTAAGGTTGTTTCTCTGACTGGGTTCTTCTACGTGGGCACAGCTATGCAAAGCACCCCAGTGCCTGTGGTTTGCAGCCCCTTGCTTGCCCCCAGAGGAGGGTCATACATCTCCAGATGGCATTTCATTGGCAATGTGGGGTGGCAGGGGGTTCCTGACAACTCATCACTTGCCTAGCAACGAGACGCTGCCTTTATGCTGAATACACAGCCTATAATTACCTTATTATTCCCTTTACCCAGAGTGGCAGAATCCCCTCCCCACCTGCATACACCAGCAGCCAGAGCCACCCTGCCTGGGCCTGAGGCTGTGTGCTTGTGTGCATGTTCATGTGTGTGTGCTGTGCACACACACCTTGGAACAGGCTGACCTTGTCTCTTTTCCCCCTTCATGCTGCGGGTGTTGCTCCTGAGCGCTGCTGTGGGAGCGCTGGGCAGCAGTGAGGAAGCCGAGGGGGCACAGGGCAGCAAGAACACAAAACCTGAGTGACAGCCTCCTCCCCCGCTGCATAGCAACAGCCGGGATGCAGGCTGCTGTCTCCTTCCCAAAGCAGCGCTCGCTTAGACATGACTTCAGTGAACTGGGGAGGCGAGGAGCAGAGCAATCTCAGGCCATTAAACCCAGACAGCCCCACGCTGCAATTGGGGAATGGCGCTCCAACCTCCTGTCATCATTATTTTATATACATATTCAGCAGGGCTCACACACTATAGCACCAGCCCCGCACACTTGACTGCTGCCTAACAGGCTGCACTGGCCTAGTCCTCTACCCCACAACATGGGCTGGCAGTCATGTAGGTCCCCGGTGTCTAAAGCGAGAAGCGAGGGAGATGAGACTCTGTGTTTGCATCCACATGAATGTGGGTGTCCAGGTGTGTGCGTGAGTTTGTCCACATGCTGTGCCCATGTATGAATAGACACATGAGCACAAATATCTGTTCATACAGATGTGTTTCTGTGTATGTCTGTGTGTACATGCAGTCTCCAGGTGTGCACATGTATGTGCAGTGGATGCACAGTGGTTCTTACCCCAGGTCCTAATACAATCTCCCCGGAAGCAATCTGAGGGAGCTCATTCTCCCAGGTATATTGGAAGCAAGGGTGAGAACAGACATGCCCTGAAGGCTGCCCAGTAGAGAGCTAGGGAAACAGGCATCAGCTGTGGCACTGGGCCACCAACCTAGACAGGGGTTTGTAGAGCTATGTGAAAATTTTGCCTCTTTGAAATCACACCCTGCCACAGGTGACCTATGCTCTGGGGGGATGTTCTGCTACTGATAGCATGCCCTGGCAGGACAGAAGGGTGCATGGCCAGCCTCTGTTCAAAGGGCAGCTTGGACCAATCACCCCTCCTGCCCCTTATTTCTATGCCCCTACACAGAAAGTAGTCAAAAACAGGGGAAAATTGGAATTCTACTCTGCCTAGACACCGAGTCCAACATCCACAGCTCAGGCCCATCTGATTAGGACAAGCCATTGCCTCAGGCTACCAACTAGCCCAGCTGCTAGCAGGCTGGTCAGGAGTGGCACCAGCTGTTGGCAGAGGCTACAGAGGGGGCTCACAACACCAGGCTGGACCCACGAACTGCTCAACCTGCTGCTTCCACAGCTCAGAGGAGCAGCAACTCCAGGCTGTTTCAAATGCAGGAGGCACAATGCACCCTCGTGTATAACAGATGGATGCAGCCTTTCCCCCTGTACTCCACGTCAGACCCTCCATGCACAGTCTCCACCTGCTCAGGTGCACTCACTATCCTCAGTTCCCATTGACAGCTTCAGCAAAAGGCACAGGAGGGCCCAGTACAGGATGATTAATTCCCTTTCAGTCCCAAACTCAGAGCTGCATCTTGGTGGAGATGTGAGGAGGACCTTCCTTATCACTTGCAGAGCATCAGCTACTCCATGGATAAACAGAGGCATTGACTCTCTGCACCAGCTGAGGGTTCATAATGTGTAGCAATGCAGTGCCTCACTAAACAAAAGGTCAAGAAGGCAAAACACTGGAGACTAGGCCAGCAGCTAGCTCTGCCCTAGGGTCTGCATGCTGTGAATGGGGGCTGCAGGACAGAGAACTGGAGATCTAGATATTAGTCCTGAAGCATGTGAAGAGCAAGCTGGCACAGGCTTTATCGAGGTCCCTGGGAGTGCTGACCGAGGCCATTGTGTTTGGAGCACACGGCACCCCCCGGAGCAACAGTTTGAACTGCATGATTGCTCAGGAGAGATATTAAGCTAAAACTAGGTCTCCTTGTGTAAGTAGGTCACAGTCACTAGGCCGAGAGCCAGGCCATGGGGACAGCCTTATATACAAATCAGGGACAGGGAAGGGGACAGACAGGAATAGGGCTCTGCCAGCTGCTCCAGGCACAGGGGATCTTTGTGCTGTACTTCTTGCCTGAGAGTTTGGAAATGTCCCTCAGAGATGCCTTTACTTTCAGCTCTACTGCTGTGACCTCCCCTGATCTGCTGCAGGGTGGCGGAAGGCCAGACCCACTCTAATAAAGACCATCCTTGTTCCAGCTGTCACAGCTGAGACACTGTGTGAGCTGCTGCCTGCTGGGGGTTGTGACTGTTCACTGTACCGGGTGCTCAGCCTGTAGCAGCCTCACTGCCTGACACATAATGGCCTTATTTCTCATTGCAGCCTCGAATCATAAACCTTTACTGCCCGTTAGAGTCACAGCAGGGCTGATTGTGGAGCAGCCACTTGGCCATCAAAATCATGGGGAGATGTGCCCCTTAGTCTTGAGGGCCGGCTGACTGAAGAGTTTGGATGGGCCCACACAAGCTCTGTGGTGCGGGCAGAGGCTCTTATGGTCTGAACAGGAGACTTGCAGGGAAGCTGCAATGGAGGGACCTCCTCTCCCCCTCAAAGCTGCTCATGGGACTGTAAGGCCACTTGGTGATTAAACAGAAGAGAGCAAACCCAGAGAAGGGACAGTGGGAAAGAACGGAGCTGAGCTGAACTCTGAGCAGTGGGAGGGCTGGGTTTGTGTCCAGGGTCAAGTCAGCGATCCATCTGCCCCAGTCTCCTGCCTCCCACAGCCGCCAGTGCCCGATGTTTCAGGAGATGGAGAAAACTCCACATCATGCACCTAGTCAGTTGTGAAATGCTGAACACAGGCAGAAAATTCCTTCCTGGCCCCTGTGGTGATTAGCTGGCGCCCCTGGGCAGGAGATGCAATTAACCTTCTCTTGACAAGAATAACTACCAATGTTATTATTGATCATAAAATTAGCCAGCCTTTTCTAAACCCCAGTCACAGGATTTGGCTTGAGGCTGCTGTAGCCTGGGAAGAGAGCAGAGAGAATGCACAGAGACAAACGTCTGCCCAAAGTCCTAGCATATTCCACAGCATGTGCCCCAGGACAGATAGGGCCTGATCCCTCTGCATCCCCAGAGCTTTCCAGCCAGGGTTGGTTTCTACCCATTTAAAAATACAGGACATTCACAAACTACAGATCTGTGTTTGGGTTCAAAATTCAAAGTCCCCCCCAAACCCCAGATGCAAGGGCAGTGAGGTCTGTGGTCTCGAGCTGGGAGAGAAGCAGTATGGGGAGTGAGTGTGCATAATGAACAGGCCAGTACAAATCTTCTGTGTAAGTCAAAAGGGAGAGCTCAAAACCTAACTCCTGTATTGTGCTTGCATCGGTAGGTCTCAAGCTGTTTTCAAAGTTGGTCAGTGCCATTTTCTGTACTATCCAGATGGGAACTCTGAAATGCAAGGAGGTAAAGTGACTGGCCCATGGTCACCCAGCAAGTCAGTGGCAAATCTAGGACTTGAGTCTAGGGATCTAACCACTAGGCCACACAGGTAAGAAAGACACCTCACCGAGTGAGAAAGAAGGGCCCAGCTTCAACCATCATAAAAACTATCCTGTTGTACACAGACTAAAAAAGGGTTTGGAAGTGTGCCACAAATGACCTTGCTACAAAAATGTCAGATACCTCTGTGAAACAGAGGCAACTTCAGAGAACGATTAGGCCTGGAGAATGATTAGACCTATAAACTCAGTATGATGTGTGCAACTGCATTTGGCAACAGTGTCACAAATGGGTGCAAACAAGTGATAGTGTAAACAGGACATAATGCAGCATTGCCGCAGTCCAGGGGCACCCCCCGGGCAGCCAGCAGGCACTCTCTGCTACCGCTGTGCCAATTAGACACATAACAGACAGATAGGGAGGAAGCGTCTCCTCTTTCGAAAACCTTCCCTTTTGTAGGTCTTGGATGTCACGAGTGGAGCTGATTGGGCACCAGCTTTGACAGGAAAAAAATGGCATGTCATTCATTGCAAACAAAAAATTTGTAGTCAATTTTCATTTTTGACAACATGTTTCCATTTTGGATGAAAAACAGGACGCTAGAGAATTGTGGGGCAAACATATTAAGTTTGTCGCTAAAAAAGCCAAACAAACCCCAAACCTGTTTGGAGTCTCAGAAAGGCATGCGTGTTTACAGAGAATCAAACACGTAGGTGGTGGGAGTTAAAAACTCAGCCTTTTCTCTCAGGTTTTTATTTTGTGGTTTTTTTCATGTCGATGATGGGCAGGTTTGTGGGAAAAGTTGACGATAAGGAAAAAATGTCAAAATTTCCAATGGAAATATAACTGGAGTGTTTAAGTCTCGAGGCTCATGTGAGGGTGGGTGTCAGTCACTATCTTAAATGCTGAGACTGCCTCTCTCCCTGCAGCTGGAGCCACATGAGAAGCGGTGCTGCCATTTAGAGCAATGCACTAAGGTAAAAGCCAAACCCTTCATGTTTCCCTCCCCCTCCAGTGAGCCTCATGTTTCTGCAAGCAGCCACGGATGTCTGACTGCAAATGGTAACCTAGATTCCAGGGGCTTCATGCTGCTGCTGCTGCTAAATTAACGACCTGTAAGAGGCATGTCACCTGGGTGACAGGGTGTTTTTGTCTAGAGGAGTGTTTGAATACTACGTGCATGTGTGCTAAATGCTCCCATCATTATGACTGAGCCACAGCGCCTGGATGATGAAGTTCTCTGCAATATTCTGAGTAAGGTTGGGAAAATGGATATATGGTTGCTGTGGCATGGGCCCCGCTTTCCCTGTCTCCAAACTCTCCACTGTTTGGAGGATTTTAAAAGGGCAGAATGGAAAACTACTGCATCCTTATTATTATACTGGACTTTGGGTCACGCTCAGGAAGTCAGTCTTTACGTCTTAGGCCATCACATACCTAGCTGAAACCAGAGCTTCAATATGATTGTGGACTTCCATTCAGGCTAATGTGGAAGCATGTAATTGCCCCTTAGCTAATAGAAGAGAAGCCCTCTGTCCAAATCACAGACCAGTCTGGCAAGGCTGGAGCTGTAGTGGGCTTTAAGGGGGGTGTCCTGGTGGCTGAACGCCAGGGCAGGGGCTGAGTATTGTTTGGTGGAGGAGTATGCTTCTGTGAGCCATAAACAGAGGGGAAGGTAATATGAGATAGCCACAGAAGTACTGGTAACACAGGCCTGAAGAAGAGCTTTCTGGGCAGAGTGCTAGCTGGAAAGAGATTTAGAATTGTTACTAAAGAAACTGCTTTGCATTGCCTTATTCGTACTGTGTTCAGGAAACAGGCCTTTATTTCTATTTTTTTGGTAAATAAACAGGGTTGCACCAAAGAAACACCTGCATGTAATACATTTCTCCTTCTAAGAGAAACACACCTGCAGGGGACAGAAATATGATTCCCTTGAGTCAGATTCTTCCAAGCTGAGCGTGGGAGGGGCATGCTGGATGCCTAATCGTGGAAAAGCAAATAAAAACTTTGATTAAAAACTCCTTCCCAGCTCTTCCCTTTTACGAAGATAGCCAACTGACAGTGTCGAGCATCTGCCCTGGCGAGCTTTTCTGGACTGCAGGTGGCTCAGGATTCTTTGCCTACAGGGATCCCAGCTGGATTTTGTGGCACTAGGTCCTTTGAATTTTGGAGGGACTCCAGACCGATTTCTGACAGTGGAGGTGATTTGGTTGCTGCTACCTGCCACTATAGCTTCCCAGCCAACTCCCCTCTTGAGCCCCTCAAGGACTAAGGATAGGGCAGACAGCCATGCCTGGGTTGGCACCAGTCAGTGACCCAGGGGCCAACCTTGGAAACCCTTGAGGTCCAGGAGCTCTGCCATTGACTCCAAAGCAATTTGATCTGGCTCTTCACTAATGGATAGCCCACTTAGGGTGGACTGGGGGCCCGATGCAGAGCAGCCCCTGAGTAAAGAGGCTCTGGAGCATAGCTAGTCAGTGAATGGGGGAAGGGTCCACAGAGTGTTAAAATTTTCATTGAAAACTGAAATTCAGAATATGTGGCAGAAAACCAAACTATTTTGATTTGAATATACTTTCTCAGTACTTCGTGAGATCACGTCTCATGCTCGCATTCCCCTCTACTGATTGGACTAGATCTTCTATGAGGCACTACAGTCTCCCCTCCAGAAAGAAAGCCACGCACTGTGACATTCACATGTCTGTGATGCCTCATGGGAGATAACCTCAAGCAGAGGACCCTGGCCTGTAAGTTCTCTAAGCTCCCATACCAGCCTTTCCATATCAACATATTTCAGCATTCAGGCATTCTGGTTGTTAAACACAAACACACAATTCTTGGAGAAAGCATATAGATTTAACTCAAAAAAATCATATTGGTTGAGATAGAAATTAATTATTTGGATTGGAAAGTTTTCCAACAGTCTTCTCCTGGACTCTGCACTCTCATGAAGCTGGTCCCTCTGTGCCAAGACTAAAGAATGGAAGGGAGATATGGGTTGTCCCGATGTGGCCCAGGCTGGGCCTACACTCTCCAGAGCACAATCCTAGCACCTTTCACCAACACAACATCTTCTAGGACTGTTCAGAGAGGTCTGTGAAACTGAGGGAGAAGGACAACATGGGAAAGATGATCATGGATTATGTACAGTGTCATCGCTCACAAATACTAATGGCCCAGAGTTATTAATATTGCCACTGTAGTCATATCTGGGTAATTACTACCATTAACCACCAGCAGGACTATTGAGTTCCCTTAATCAGTACATTATAATAATTGGTACCAAGTGTTTTATAGATCTGGATGCTAATTCCTTGTTAGCGCCTCTCTGTTCTGGCGAGCTGCTCCTGGCCTCACTGTCACTGTGCAGCCATGTCTGCTCCAAGGGGTCTGGAAGCTGGGAAGAGTTGCTGTGAAGGCTGTAAGAGGAACAGGTTCTCGCCTTTGGGCATTTATTCCTCATGCTGCAGGCCGCAGAACAGGCCAGGAAGCAGGTGATGACAACCACATATAAAACAGAGATGCACCTGGGCACTTTCAGAGAATTTCTCTGCTCCTGTTCCCTCAAAGGTTTGAATTTCTGGGAACTTCACACTCAGGACATACACCCATGAGCTTTGGGCCCTCTCCCATACCCCAAATCCATAAAGAGGACAAAAGGCTGCTTCTGCTAGCTAGAAGCTGGTAGAGCTACCTTGTTAGTATCAATGGCAGAGGCTTGGGCTTTTGGCTCTAAGAGCAAATCCTATTTCACCTTCAAGGCCTCAGAAGGCTATGCAGGCACCAGGGCAGAATAGGATTGCCTGGGTCTGTGTGCAACACCAAGTTAGTCCTCAAAAGCCCAGTGGGGGAAAAAAATACATTGAGTGACCTCTTACATTTTAGCGCACTAGCTTACTGTTAGGGAGCAGGAGGTCCTGGCCCCTCTCAATCCAGAGGAATTTTGAACCCTCATCTCTCACTTCCTGAAAAATTCTCTAAGCACCAAGCTAAAGGGTAGGTGAGGCCCACAATACTTTCCAGCTTCCCATATTAAACTGGGCCACTGGGCATCCAAAGCGGGAAGAGATGTGGAGCTTGAAGGGTGCAAACTAAAGCAAGCTAGATGGATGGTGCCTGGACACGCAGCCAGCACAGGGCTCCCGGGGGAAAAGCAGCAGTGCAGGGAGCCCCTAGCCTGCAGTGGGCAGCCTGCATCCACCCCTGCCTCTTGCACAAATCACAAAGGGGGCACATGCCCCCCGGGGGCCTGCGTGCAGTAGTGGGTAGCGGCCCCCCCACCCACAACCTCCTGAGCAAGTCATCCATGCCTCTATCCTGCTCACCACCCCGGCCCCAGGCCCCATGCACCACCCTAGTTGGGCAGCACCCCCAGGCTCTGCCCCATGCCCTCCCTCACCATGAGGACCTTGATCTGCCCTCCCCACACCTCCCTATGCCCCCCCCATAGACTGACCTGCAGAGAGCTGCTCTCCACGCTGCCTGACTGTATTCCTGGCCATGTGCGTGCGTGCAGGCACGCACATACATGCGATGCCCCCTGCGTCCCGCTCCTGGCAGTCTCAAGTCTCAAGCAGCCCCTTGCAGGCTGGAATGCTGGCAGCCTGCAAAGGAAACTCACTGTTTCCTAATCCCTGCACAACAGTGCAAATCCAGGACAAATGCTTTCCTAAAGTCATGCAGCCCAGGACTGGGACTTGATGTTCTCATTCTGGGACTGTCCTGCCTAATTAACAGTGAGTGGTCACCCTCCAAGGGCATGGTGTTACCTACAAAAGTAATCTCAAACGTTGGGCAGACTGCTCTCTCCTGTGTCTCTGCATTTTCAGTAGATTACTCTTGATTTACTCTGACAGAACCATTGGAGCCCATGCAGTGTTGTGGTGGCAGTGTTTCTCTGCAGGGTATGAAGCATTATACCTTCTTCCCTTCATCGATTTTTAAAATTCACCTGGAAGCAAGCATGCCCTGAGTGCTGGGTGAGGTGTGTTTACAGGAGATCATGCCAAAGGCATCTATGGTCAAGGGGCTTGACCATTTTGGGATTAACTGTGGCTAAATCAGATCCCTGGTAGTTAAAGATTATGGGACTAGAGACAGGGCTCTGGTTATAATTGTGAAGTTTCCGTGTGGATAAAAATCTGGTGTGGGTGAAATTAATTGCACAATCTGCTATTTATGCCAATTTCCTATTGCTCTGGAAAGCTCTCCGCTACTGGAGCCATCTGGACTTTGGAGCCAAAACCTTCCTTGGACCAGAATTGTTAACTTTTCAGGTAGTGATTCAATTTATTGCATGAGAAAATTCTCCTCCGCACTCCCGGAATTGTCATCCCCAGTGCAGAGTGGGGGGATGCCATCCTCTCTGAGAGAAAGCACTGCTTCTAACCACATGGTTTTGAGGGATTATTCTTCTTCCATATGGCTGGTGTGGAGTAACAGGGAAGTCCAGTTTAAGGTTAGTAACCAGTCTAATGCTCTTGAGGTCAAGGGAATGTATCACTGCAATGTCACCATCAAATTTGTATAGGGGGCAGAGTGTTGTTATGTGGTCCCTAGTCTGATCAGCATTGCCACAGTCACATTTTGCAGAACTCCTAATACACTATTTGTGGGCTAACACTCAGGTATGGTGTGAAGGGAATGCTTCTTGCTCTCCTCCGTGTTAGTCACTCACAACTAAGCTTCTGCTAATACCAGCTGGCAATGGGACTGGAAGGAGGGGAGAAGGGATCCAGCGTGCTTAGCATCCCAAAGATTGTCCTTTGAGCTTGGAGTTCTAAACCCTGTAGAAAGCATTAGAAACCATTATCTCCCAATAATGTGCCAGGCTAGTGGTGTGGGGCCACACAGGGATTGAATGATCAGGCTACAGCAACCCTCAAGAAACAGTCATCTCTGTGACTTTCTGTCGAGTTTACTGTTAGGGAGCAGGAGGCCTCGGCCCCTCTCAATCCAGAGAAATTTTGAACCCTCATCTCCCACTTCCTGAAAAAGTTCTCTAAGCACCAAACTAAAGGCTAGGCAATACCCACAATACTCGCCAGCTTCCCATATGAAGCTGGGCCACTGAGCAGCCAAAAGGACAAGAGATGTGGGACTTGGAGGGTGCAAACTAAAGCAAACTAGATGAATGGTGCCTGGGCACACAGCCAGCATGGGGATCCTGGGGGGAAAGGCAACAGGATGGGGGGGAACCCCACACTTGCAGCGGGAAGCCTGCAACCTCCGCCAGGTGGTACCATACCAGGGAGAAGATGAACACAGGCAACTGGGAAGGAAAGCTGGAATTTACTGACAGTCACAGATCTGCATCCTTGCATCACTGGGCAAATAATGGACTGCACAGTTCATTGACAGTTATGGAGAATCGGAAATAAATGCACTTGGTGTCAAATTGAAAAGTAATGTTTTCAAAAGTTTTCACGAATTGAGCATTTGGAAAACAAATAATTTTGGATGAAACCGAGCATTCTGTTTCTATAAAAATCAGCATATTTTGTTTCAATTTTGATAATTTTCAAGTGATTTGCATATTTTGCATATTTTGCAAATAAAATAAAGGAAATTTCACAACCAAAAGCTGTTTTAAACCCAAACATCCAAACATTTCCTTCTGAGAATGTTACACTGTTTCATTATTTTCAAAATTTGTTATATTTTTTTTAAAGAACAACTCAGCAAAATGGAACAAATTTATGAACAATTTCAATGCAGCCAAATCTACGTTTTTTGACTGAGAAAACATTTTGGCTGAAGGATTGCATCCAGCTCTAGCCATTTTCCCTGAAGAGGGGCTAGTTGCAAGATAATACTGAGTCCCTCTCTATTTGAAGCTGACCATGTTTAGATGTATTCCTAAGGAGTATCTCAGCCTGGCTTGGTGAAAGCCTGGGGACTCTAGGCTAGTGGAGCAAAGATGAAACCCATGGACTATGTTGAAACCTGGGTAGCATTCACCTGAGTGCTCACTGCCTGATGGGGACCATGACAGGACAAGTGGTAGTGCTACAAAAGCGGGGGCACAACCTTATTACCGTGTTAGTGGATGACCCAGGTGAGAGCAGCACCTTTGATCTCCTGAGACCTGGCAGGTGAGAGAACAGAAAGATGCAATCAATAGCGCTAATTGCAGAGGCAATGTCTAGCAGAAATAAGATGGTTATTCTGCATCACTGGACACTGTTACAATCAAATTGTCCACAGACAATTAACTGAGTGGGAGAAATAAAAATTAGATTTCTAATTATTCTACAAGTAAAAGCCATTTCTGGGTTCAAAAGGG
>NW_005841831.1:6441940-6447792 GCF_000455745.1 Alligator sinensis | reverse complement strand
TTGGATTTTATTTTTTCAGTGGCTCCCAGGAGTGGGAATTCCTCTCTATTCTGCCACCATCCTCAGAGGATTCACCATGTCAGGAAGCAGGAATTTCAACTGGGAAGTATAGATGGCTTCTAGGAATGCTGATTTTTCGCGAACGATATTTTCCCATTTTTCATGGACAATGCTGATTTGTCATGAACAGGTCATGCATTACTGCGCAAGAAGCAATGATATTTTCTTCCTTCCAGGGCATCTCTCCAGCAGTCACACATCCCCAGTAACTAGGGCTGTTGGAAACAGCAGCGTTCTGCTTCAACATCCATTTCAATATTTCGACGGAACAGTGTTTTGTTTTGAGTTTTGTTTCATTTCGAAAACACTGTTCCGTTCCATCAAAACCGTTTCACTGTTTCAATGCTGTTTCGATGTTTCAATTGGGCCAGGGAAGGGACCTCAGCAGTGCTGCAATCGGGCTGGGAAAGGGAACTCTGAGTTCCCCTCCCCAGTCGGACTACAGCGCTGGGGTCAGCTGGGCTGAGTTCCCTTCCCCAGCCTGATCAGAGCCCTGGTTCCTCCCTGTCTCCCACCACCTGGCTGGCTGCTTCGAAACTCAAAACAGTTTGAAACGTTCAAAATGTTTTGACTGCCCTTATTTCATTTCGAGGCTGTTTCAAAGCCTTTCATTTCATTTTGATTTCGCTGTTTCAAGCTCAAAATGAGTCGAAACAGTGTCGAAACGAAACATCCGTCAACATTTCGCACAACCCTACCAGTAACCTCTGCTTGTGGCATTGTCCACTTACATTTTGGCTAATTGCAGTGGCGTAACTAGGGCAGGTCTTGAGCTAGTGGGGAGGGGAGGGTGCAAACAGCTGCCAATTGCAGATGCATGATGATGCTAGTAGCTAGGTGGCACATGGAAGTTGCCACTGCCTGTGTGCAGCAGCTTCCCCAGGCACCCAGCCACATCATTAGGCCTCTGGCTAGTTGCGAAGCACCAAACAGCCATTCCCTCAGACAGCTGACAGGAACAGACACATGGTAATTATAACTGTTAGCTCTCAGAGGGCATGTCTGCATGTTCATTAATGAGCAGTAGTTACTGTGCATTTAGTTTAGTACTTGCTTAATGAAGTACAAACTAAATGCACAGTAACTATAGTTACTGTGCAGTAGCACCAGCAATTTTTTTTTTTTTGTGATGCTTACTGCGCAGAAGCCTAATAACATTGCGCGGTAGTGTATTAGCATGGTTTTTGACCAGCACGCTACTGTGCAGTATTATAAGGCTACTGTGCAATAAGTGTCTTGTGTAGATGTGTCCAAAGTGCTTCATACACTAGCAAACTGTTGCTGTCCCTGTTTGGCAGATTGGGAAACTGAGGCACAGAGAGTGGAGATGGCAGTCTCAGGATCATGAAGCAATGTGAGGTGAGCTCAGATATCAATGTCTGGTCTCCTAATGCCTGCTCCTGTGACTGCTCAGCGAGCCCATGCCAGGCAGGGCATACTGAGAAAGGTGGAGGAAAAAGTGACTAGGATCTTTCTGTTATTAATGTTCTTGTTGACTCACTACTGGTGGGTGTCATGCAGCACAAGGGAATCTCCTGATGTTACAATATCTTGGGCTCCGTCATGAGGAGAACAGGAAGTTTTCTCGCCTCCAGGCGCTGGACCAGCTTCCCCACTGCTAAAAATGGGCGCAGCCCCACTAAAGCCATCAGGACTTGCCACCATTGTCCGATAAAGGCTGGAAAAATTTCTGATGAATGGACCCTTCATCAGAGTGTATAGTGATGAAGAGTGCATGTCCCATGAACCCATGTGGGATACAGATACACGCTGCTAGGACATGGAGAGCAGAAGGGCAGGCAGTGCCCTTCTCACTTGCCCTGCACCACATTGACAAAAGGTTTGTGAGGGTGCATTGCCCCACCCCACTCCCACAAGGAAAGTTTCTTTTAAAGGGAATATTGGAGAGTGAATCTGCCATAAGGGTGGCTCTAGAACCAATGTGGATGGCCACCAGGGAGTTTTTAGACCAGAAAATGCCAATGCCAGGGTAAAAAGGATACATCAGCATTATGACCCACTGGGTGCCTCTATTCGAGACATTTACTGCCAAGTTGACTAATTAGCTTTGCAGTAAAACGTTACTGTCTACACATGTGGTGCTATTAGAATGGAGTAAACTAATTAACTCTACTGTAGGATAGTACTGCCAGACACAAGCAGGGCACTGCTGCCAGACACAAGTACTATCCTATGGTGGAGATATTTACTCTGCTGCAATGCACATGTAGATGCTGATGGGGCTGACTGCGGTATGAGGGTGTTTCCCGTTGACTAGCCCTGCACTGTAGTCCACAGTCACAGCCAGCAGTAAATTTGAGCGGGAAAAGGGGTGTTTAACTCCCCCCTTCCTGGCCCTAGATCCCAGCTGTGGTTTGCCTGAGACAGCAGCCCCCACCCTTACAAATAGGGCTGCATCCCTTCCTGGGCTTGCCCCCCGCCCCCACCATTGTCAGCCAGTCCTCACTGCTCCATCTAGGGAGCAGAGGGGCAGGGTCAGCCCTGCTCGCTGAAGCAGACAGCCCACCCCAGGGCTGCAAAGCATGCTGGGATGCTGGGGGACTGTGATTTAACTTGAACCCGGAAAGGGTCTGGGACATAAGTTTCATAAACCAGTTTGACCCAGATCAGTTAAGCCTGATACTACATTCAACCTGGTTTACTGTAAACCGATTTCAGCCATTTTGAAACTGGTTTATGTGCACTGAGCTTTTGTTCTTTTACAGGTTTAAACCAATTTCTGATCACTTAAAATGGTTTATGTGTCACTGCTGTCCCCAGCCTTGATGTGGATGGGGCAATTGGCAGAGTGGCTATTGCAAAAAGCCTACAAATTGAGGCCGGCAACAGCATGTCATGTTACTTACATCCACTTCACATTTCATCTTAGCAATAGGGAAGAATTTCTAGTGCGATATCTTTTATTGGACAAACTGGTCCTAACTGTTGGGACAGAGTTAGACAAGCTTTTGAATACAAGGCATTTTTCATCAGGTCTGAGCAGTGAGCCAACACAGTGTAGTAAAAAAATGCTTAAAAAGAAGATGTTGCTGTGTAGTCTGGCTTCTTTTTCCCTCAGGCTGTGGATTTTCCATTATAAGTGGCAGATTTTGATAACTTCCGTGTTATGGTAATGTTAGATGTTGTAGTCGTGATGGTCCAGAAATTATGCAAGAGGCAAAGGTTTCTTAAGTGATATATTTTATTGGAGTAACTTTGTACTTGGGATAAAGTTAGACAAGCTTTTGAATGCAAGACGTTCTTCACCAGTAACCATCTTTGCAATCATACAGGTAAGACTTTTTGGCAGACTCCTACTTCATTTCATGCAGACAACTGGCAGGTTCTCAACCACCTAACTGCTATTTTTGGCATTCACAAATTGTTTACAATCCTATTCCACATGCAGTGTGGACAGGTAATGCTCAGTAGCTGCATGGCTACTGAGCAAGCTCAGTAGGTTGCACTCTAGCTAGGCCAGTACATGACTCCATGTGCAGGCACCTGAGCTCAAGTCCTAAAATTGTGGCCCAGCAAAAACTAGGAGGAAGAGACTTTCATGTTTTAACCCAACATCTTAGTAATTAGGTCACTCAGCCAGGAAGCAGAAAACCCAGAGTGCCCCCCACCCTCGCGCCCTTTATCTAACTCATCCACTAGTCACGGGTTTTTGGCAAGTAGAATTTCAGGACTGAGGCTCATCTAGCACATATACATACAGAGCAGCATACCTGTCTGCCCAGCACATGGTCTGTAGCTGTGTGGATGTTCATGTGTGTGGAGTAAGATTGCTAGTTGTGTATAAATACCAACAAGGAGAGTTACAAAGCTGAGTAACAGCATTTAGGAATGTAAAGTGAAACAGGACCCTGACTGTCATGCTTTCAAAGTGAAATCTTGAAGTTTGGTGCACACTGTGACAGTATGCACACGCTGCCACAACTTCCCACCACCCTGCACTCCCCCCAGAGCAGGACCAGTTGGAAGTCTCTGCTGGAACATGGATCTGAAAATCTGATCTTAATATTCAGATCTTCAATAAATAAATAAAATGACTCAGATTTGAATTTGAGAGCTAGGTCAGGAGGAATCATCATTTTTTCCTGGGTGGGCTCACCTGATATTAACATTTCTCTCTGAGTAAAATTTGGCCATTTCATACAGCTTTTCCATGACCCTGAGCTGCCTGAGTGACTGTTGCCTCTCTCAGGTCCCAGCTACCTGCCAAGGTCTCTGACATACTTTGAAACAGTCTGGGGCATTTCACAGTCCTGGGAAATCTGCACGGATGAAGAGGAGGGGTTTGTGGGAGCAGGTATGTGTATGCACAACAGAGTGAATGAGCCAGCATTTCAGTATGGTTCAGTCTGTGTATTCATCACAGTGATGTCATCTTGGTGTGTGTGTGTGTGTGTGTGTGTGTGCTCGAGAGAGAGAAAAAAAAAAAAGAGCATGCACATGTGTGAGAGAGAAGGAAGTGCTGTTTATTTGTGAAGGGCTTATTTATTTTAAGTTTGAACTTATTGTGGCACTTTTGTGACTATTACAGAGATGGGAATAAGACCCAGGTACTGAGGTACGGAGGCTACAGTGGGAATGCAGTAGTTCATATTCATATGTACATGAACACACATCCATGTGCACACAGACAACCTTCCCTTGGCAGCACAATTTTCATGCACCTTCTCTGCCAGGAGTTCTCTGAGAAATATCATCTCTCCCTCTCCCTCTCCCTCTCCCTCTCTGACTTGCATATGGGCTAATTTTATCATCTGTCTTTCATCTGCCTGTGTATCTACCATTCCTGACAAAAGAAGAATTTTCACAGATTTTGCTAGTGTTCACCATCTCTAAAAGCTTTCATCTTCCCTCCACCTATGAGTACATGTCATCTGCTCATTCCAAATTACAGCAGAGTCCTTGCGCTCAATTGGAGCATTTTCTGCCTAATTTCCAAGACAGGAAAATTAAGTATGAGCTCCAGGCCTCTCAGGAATGATCCCCAATGCAGACCACACAAGTGAGCTGGTGCTACCTTCCTTCCTCCCTTTCTGCTAGGGGAGAGGGCTAGTGCTAGTGCCAAGGGAAAACAGCATGTCCTGTATCTTCCTACAAATGGTCTTGAAGCGCACACTGGTGAACTGCAAGCCCTACCAGCCTCTGGATGTGAACCATAACTCAGAGGGGTGTCGGCAATTTTCTGACACTTCCTGCTCAAAGGCTGAGACACAGACCTCAGCTTGCAGCACCTGCTGCAGCCAGATTCCTCTGTCCTATGGTCATATCAGTCTCTCTATGCCAATGTATGGCCCCAGTCACTGCAGTATCTATGACTCTTGACACCACAAAAAGGTTCTGCCCAGACACACCTCACAAGGCTCTTGCACCAGTCTGTGGGGTTTGAAAAGGCATCATCAGTAGCACACTGTATTATGGAAAGCTGCTTCTTTTTATATCTGTGGGTTACATTGTTGTAGGAGCTGCTGGACACTCTCAGGGACAGTCCCAACTACAGGTCTTCACAGACTAAGGTTGTGTCTTCACTGATATTGTAATTTAACTACTGCATACTAGCTACTTTGCTATATGATATAGTGGGGACAATGCTCTGGAGAGAAAACATCAGTGAGGTCAGCCCCATACATGTATGTAGCTCTGAGCTCACCTGTCCCCATTGCAATGAATGCTTTTAGGTGACATGTCTCCACAAGAGATTCAAATGGCCTCCCATAACATAGTCTTCTTACTATCAAGCTGGTGTCTATGAAAGCAAAGTGTAGATAGACAAGGAA
>NW_005841831.1:6420422-6441930 GCF_000455745.1 Alligator sinensis | reverse complement strand
GGGAAAGAGGAGAAGCAGAGGCCCACAAAGGGGCAGTGATCTATGCAGGGGCACATCACAGAGCTTGGGAGTCCTCATACAATACCCTACCCACTAGACCACCCTGCCTCTCTCCGATCTTTTATCAAGATGGGCCATCTCTCCCTCAGGGCCAGGGCCCACCCTCTCCTCCAGTTTCAGAGACCCCGTCTTTGAAGGACCTGTAAAGTAGGCCTGTGTGAAGCAGCTAGTATTTGCTTCAGATTCGGCCGACTCAGGGGACAGTGATTCGATTCGGTGATTTGAATCACTTTCCCGAATCGACTTAGCCGAATCTGATTTAGAGATTCAGCTGCTGCCGAATCAGCCGAATCTCTGAATCACACAGGCTCCATCCACTGCCCGGCCCCAGCTCCTACCTCTTTGGAAAAAAAAGCTATTTTGAGCAGGGACGTTAATATTGTGACATGTCCAGGGGTTGGCCAGCCTCCCACCGCAACCCACTATGAAATATTGGAGATAACCATGAACATTTCCTAAGTCCTGGGCCTGGGCAAGGGACAGAGATTTGGGTACTGTGTGTGAGTGCAAAGAGAGACAAGGATTTATGAAGAGAATCAACATTTGCAAAAGGGCCAAACTAAAAGTCCTCATCACCCTATAGCACTGTACACTTGCCTAAGTATCTGAAATATCAGGTACAGTACTGGCTTCTGCTACTGGAACGATACTGCACCTGTTGGACCATTGCTCTGAGCCAGCCTGGCAACTCCTTCTTCAGTGATTCGGTGTTTCACCTCTCAGGCAGAGCATCTTCCGCTCACTCCTATGACCTACCTGTGGAGCTTCCTGAATATGCCATATGGTACAATGTACAAGCCTCTTCTTTGAAACCAGTATGATACACACAGGATCTGGAATGATGAGGAAATCCCAGCTGACCTTAGGGACACCATGATCGTGACAATCTTCAAGAAAGGAGATAGGACTGACTAGGGAAATTACAGAGGGATCACCCTGCTGTCCACAAGAAAAATCATTGTAAGAACCCTCCTGAACAGTCTCCTTCCACCTGCTGAAAAGCTCCTCCTGGACTCTCAGTGTGAGTTTAGTACATCAAGAGGCACAGCTGACATGATCTTCACTGCTCTCCAGCTGCAAGAAAAATGCCAGGAACAACATAAACCTTTCTCATGGCCTTCTTTGACCACACAAAAGCCTTCAACTATGTCAACCGAGAAGCACTGTTGGAGGGTCCTTCTGTAGTATAGATGCCTGCTGAAACTCATCACCTTTCTTTGCCTGCTTCATGATGGTATGCAAATGGTGGTTCTCAATAACAGATCGATCAGAGATCCCTTTGAGGTTAAGATGGGAGTTAAGCAAATTATGTCACTGCTCCAATACTCTTCTCAATATTCCTTACTGACCACAAACAAGTTTCCTGTCAGAGTGGAACTAATCTGCTGAATGCATGGCAAACTGTTTAATCTCAGACAACTCCAAGCCAAAACTAAGACCACTCCAATGTCAATCATCAAGCCCCAGTACGCTGATGATGCTGCAGTCTGTACTCACTCAGAAGCAGACTTCAGGCAATCATCAAATCTTTACTGAGGCATACAAGAAAATGGGAGTGACCAGTGATGTCCTGTGAGTCTCTGGCGCCCGGGGACCAATGCTTGCATTTACACCCTGTCCCCGCCCCCTCACACCAATACTTTCCAGCCAGTTCTTAAAGGGATTTGCTGTGCTCCCACCCATCCTTCCCGTAGCAATACTTAAAGTCACATTGCACGATAAGAACTCTGAAGGGCCTGGCTGGTGCCATGGCCCCCTCCTGCCCCCTTCCTCCCCTCCGTCAGTCCGCCGCTGGGACTGACGTTTAATATTCAGAAGACTAAGGTCCTCCATCAACAAGCTTTTAATAAGCAGTCCCCAAGCTCCAGTAATTCAGATTTTTGGTGAGACTCTGGAGAATGTTGAGTATTTCCCGTATCTCAGAAGCCAACTCTTGCAGAAGGCTGACATTAACAATGAAATCCAACATTGCCTCAAATGTGCAAGTGCAGCCTTCGGACACCTGAGGAAACAGGTGTTTGAAGATTGTGACATCAGATCTGAAACTGAACTCATGCTTTATCAAGCATCTGTGATCCTCATCTTACTAGGTGGAGCTGAGACATGGTGAATACAGGAGACACCTCAAGTCACTGAAGAAGTACCATAAATGCAGTCTGTGAAAGATCCTTCAAACCCAGTGGGTAGACAGATGCACCAGCATTCGCATCCTCTTGCAAGCAAACACCATGAGCATTGAGGGGATGATCATCCAACACCAACTGTGCTGGGCTGGCTACATCATCCAGATGTCCAACCCCAGACTCCCAACTCAGTCAAGACATACACTCAAGACGGCAGAGAAAGTGCTTCAAGGACTTTCTCAAGGCCATCTTGAAAAAATGCAACACTGATATCAACTCGTGCAAGACTATCACCCAGAATCACCCCAAATGGAGGAAGAGTCTGCTGCAAGGATCTCAGTACTTTCCAACCTTATGAAGCAACACGAGACAGAAAAGTAGGAACAACAGAAGCAGCATGTTGCAGACTGAATCAAGAACCCAGAGTCCTTCTACCCCACCCTGCACAGAAGCATGTGCCTAAGCTTCAACAGAGATTGTCAATCCTGGATAGACCCTATCAGCCATCTTTGTACCTACAGATAAGACAATCATAAAAGACAATCATCCTCAACTGCGAGGGACTGCTGATGGTGATACACACTGCTGCTGCTGGCTGGACAGTGCTGGGAGAGAGGTGTTTCCTGACAGGTTTCATCTCTTTGAAGTTCCATGAGATGTTCCAAGCAACAGCATTGACCAGTCAGACAAAAGCAACGGTCCTGCCTGCAGCTGTAACACTTTGCATGGTGCATTAGCTCTCATGCCTAAGCAGGCTTGATCTGCATCCTCCCTTGGAGAGGAGACTCCCAAGAAGCATTTCAATGCTGCAGGAAGGGGCATTGATGATTTGGCTGAGATGGTGGCTGTAAACCAAAGCTACATCTGGATTTTAGCAAGTACACAGCTACCAGACAATTGTTGGGCCATCCAGTTTTTGTCTGAAACAACAGAGACTCTCCCAGGCTGGGAGCTGGAGAGAATCACAGGGTCTCTCTGGGTCCAGCCACCTCTAAAGCAAACCCTTAAGGACTGGCTGGAAAGTATGTTTTTCATCCCATGAAAAAATGTTTACATTTAATGAAAATCTGAAAAGAAAAACATTTCAGCTTCTGGCTAGATTTTTTTCCTAACAAACTCAACATTTTGTATAGAAAGCAAATGCTTTAGAGAGAAAAAAATGAGTGGAGATGAAAACCCCATTTTCTGTCACACAGAGATTTGACAGGAAGTTTCCAAGCAGACCTAATCCCCTCTCTGTTCATGCCAGCCGCATCTAGAGTCTTTTCTCTGCAAAGACCAGTGAAGAACCACATGCTGGGTGGGAAGGGACAGCAAAGTCCTGACTGTGTAACTCCCCTAAAGATTCTGAGCAGAAGTATTAACTGCATTATTCTGGCTAATTGCCTACCGGGGGTATCCAAACCCCCTCCAAACATCTGCTATGCTTCCCCCAGAGATGACTGTCCTTTGTGGAAAAGGATAAGAAACCTGTGCAATGCAGCATGCAAGCTGAAGAGTGCTTTAGCTGAGGAAGAATATAGCTATTTTCTCAGCTCCTGAAGCCTGTGTCTTTATTGAGGTCTGAGATGCTTAGCAAGTTGGGAAATGTCGTGTCCTCTTTCTGGTGGGGACTGGAAACAGCACCTGGCAGGAGCTGTTCAGCTACACTGATGCTACTCAGTGCGGGGAGCCAGGAATTCAGGGTGTTCTGGGATGCTGCTATAGCTCTGAATTTCCCTTTCCCTCTGTATCTGCCCCTACAATTTTTCGGTGGCCCCATTTATCAGCAGCAAGCAGGTACTGGGAGGAGAGCCCACAAAGCAGCCTCTTCAACAGAAAGGAGTCAGCTCATGGGGAGAAGACAGCTGGGGAGGTAGGCAGCACGGCAGCCAGAAGCACTTCCCCTCCCATCCCCCACACATGTCAGCTGGAAAGAGCTCAAATAAATGCTCTAAATGTGGCTTGCAGAATTTAGCAAAGGCTCAGCAGAGAGAGTGAGTTTGGAGCTGCTTAATAAGGCTCTTTCTCTCTCTGACTAAATTATATCCTTAAAAAAAATCTCAACTAAATCTCCAGCTGCACAGACTGACTTCAAACACTCTTTTGCTTTGTGAACTCGGAGCTATCGCCCTCCCTAATAAGGCAGGCAGGCGCAGTGGGCATCAGTGTTTTCTCTCTGATTGCAGATATGGGACAGTGTTTTGGGTACTTTACTGAGCCTGGCAGTGCGTGGACTGTTCCTCCCAGTGCAGGGTCTGTCTCAGGGGCAGCACGAGATGCTGGACCACAGGAATCACAGACGCCTGACTACCATCCTGCTTACACTTCCCCCAGTCAACCGCAGGCAAGCCCATGGGGACTTTCAGGCCCCAGGTCAATCCCATGCAGGTCAATGGGTGCTTCCTGGCACAATGTCAACCCCGTGCAAGCCTATGGGGACTTTTGGACACCAGGTCAACCCCATGCATTGCAATGGGGACTTGCAGGCACCGTGTAAATTGTTCTGTGTAAACACAGATGTAACATAAGGCCTCATAGCTCACAGACCTTATTGACAGGGGACTGATGTTGGGTGCCTGTTGAAGGCTTGAGTCCCACACTGCTTTCAGCGGGTGCAGCATATTTCTGCTTGTGCTAGTGGGTCTCAAGATAGCAGTCCCAGAAGGAATGAATAAACAAGACTGAAAGAGGAATGGTGTGTGCTGCCCGGGCCAGCTAAGCATGCTGGAAGCCATGGAAAACCAGGCCTCCCAGATTTCTAATGGGAGAAAGCTTAAGCCGGCATCCTGTGGTCTGTGGCACACTGGGTAGTGCTCTGTGGGGAGCTGGCTGGTCCCCTGGTGCTGGCTCCTCCTCCTGCTTTCCAGCAGCAAGAAACCTGAGCCGACAAAAGGGAGACGGAGTGAGCAGCAGAAGCCAATGGCACAATGAGCTGTGAACAGAAAGGTCAAAACACTTACAGCACGCTAAAGGCAGCTAAAAATATACTCAGCACCACCCTGGGGTTACTCTTCTGGGGAAGCAACTTCCACTGCTGACAGTGGGATGCCACGTCATTGTGAATGGGAGACTAACTGGAAAGGGAGAGGGCTTCATAGTCCCTACCGGGGGGTGGGGGGGGAAACTGTTTAGCCAATGGGCATCCCTCCCTCTTACATAGGTGAGGCCACATCCAAGTCTCTTCATTAGGATTTAGAGAGCAGCCAAAGATAAAATGATAAATGGGTCACTAGCCTTGACCTCGGAGGAGAAACTGAGGGGACTTACTTTGTACAACCCCAAGAGAAGCTACCTATGTCTGAGAGCAGCAGGAGGGGCCTGTGGCTGCCAAAGGGGACATGTGGGCATTAGGGGCATTGTAGATGGAGGAAGAAAAAGAAGAGATAATTAGGGGCTGGGGCATGGATGTTCATGAGGGTTTTTTTCAAATTCAGTTTGCCTATGCCCCTGCCCCTTCCCACAGACACCCTAGCAGAGAAGTTTGCTGGCAGGGAGGCTTTGGGAACGATTAATGCCATGGGGTAGTCACAAAGAGGGAATTATACCCTCATAATCATGAGTTTTCCCATCAAAACCTGACACTAAGGGTTATACTTAGCCTGTGCAGCAGGCAGAGCCATGTCCTGTGTGTCCCACCCACCAGAAGTGTTTGGGCTTTGAACAATTGTTCTGCATGCTGCCTAGAGTCAAACTCCAAGCCCAGAGTCATCAGATGGTGCAGGCAGTGACTTTTGATCGCAGCTAAAGCAAAAGACTCGGATCTGCTGGCAGACGAATCTCCAACAGAAGCTGTTAGGAACTGCTGGCTCCCCTCTCCAGGGACTGCCCAGCATTAGCCCTGCACAGGGCAGTCTCTGGCCCTCCCCAGCTCGGCATGCGTGATGCCAATACTTCCTTGCTCGTGCTAGTGCTCTGGAGCTGCCCTGTCTATGTGGCCCTGAGAGTGCCAATGAGAAAGGAAACCTTTAAGGAAGCTGCAGGTCCTGTTTTTTGCCTAAGAAATTAATCTGTCTCCACCCTGCAGCAGCTTCACTTTCAGCACAGAAAGCTCTTCTCCCAACTCCCTTCCTGGCACTACCAGCCTCTTGGCCTTGTAAGATAAGGTGGTAGGCAGGGTCTCTAAAACTAACGCCAAAACCTGCCACCTTCCCTGCTCCACACCCACACACAGGGAGGGCAGGCCCCATCTCACCTTGCGGCTGGCTGAGGTAAAGAGGACTTCCAGAGGATAGTCTCCTGGGAGGAGCTGCAAACTGCTCTGAGCTCAGAAGAGTTATACAGTAGGACATACAAAACATGCTTCAGCCTGAAAACTAGAGCTAGCTCTTGTGGAAAAACACAGTTACCCAGCAGGTGGGACAGCCTGGGAGCGGACTTTGACCCCCAGGATTAGTCGGTCAAACCATGGACTAAGCCAGTAGCCAGCGGGACGCTGGGCTGCAGAAACAGCTGATTCACATCACAGTGACAGCCTCAATTTACAGCAAAGCTCAGAGCACAGTCACCAGCAAGAGCACATCATTGCAGCCTTACAGACCTCACCTGGGGAATGATTTAGCTCTGGCTTTACCCATTATCCTGAGTAGGATTCTCATCATTACCACTGCATTTAATTGTTCGTTGCACTCTGCAGGCAAACACCTGCCTCTGAAGCATGTGGTGATAGACACTGCTAGAGATGGGATAGAGAAGGATAGGGGCTGGAGGGATCGTGTGCCTCACCACCTTTTCAGGTGAGATGATTCCTAATACCTAAGGAGAAGAGGAAAACGGGGACAGAGGCCTCATCTCTGGAGCATACCATTCAGACCACAGTCTTATAATGCATGACACAGGCTTGATCTTTTTCAACTTCCTATTTGTATGACTTCAGTGAGAAACAGTGCTTAATTTGATGAAATAGGCCCACCCTTCTACAGGGGCTCAGAGCCTCCTTCCAGGGGCAAGGCTGAGAAGGCCAGTATGTGGGGAAATGATACCTGTCGGTTCACAGGAAATGAATGTGAGGCCGTGGGCGGACAGCAGCCCTCATTAACAAGGACACAGACCCTGTGACTTGAATCATGATCCTCACTCTGCATGTAGGAGGCTGAGTCCTGAGAATGGCTCCAGAAAAACCTTGTTGCCTGTAGGTGGTGGGGGAGCGGGGATGCTTGCTGAGGACTTACTGCCTTGGTCAAGGTGACTAGTCAGCAGAAGCCAGGCCCTTCAGACAGCGTAAAGGAGCTAGTTATGGCTGCCCCCCTGTGAAGGAGGGATTGAAAGAGATAATGTATTTCTCCCCGCTCAGCTGAGTGTCACTAGTACTCTGGCTCTTTGCTGGCACATCCCAAGTAATGCTCTCAAAGGGCAGTCCAAGCGTTATCCAAGTTCCCTGCACATTGGTGAGGAGAGTGCTGGTAAAGCCACTCTGTAGGTAGCCCAGGCCCCAGAAAGAGGGAGGGAGCTTACATTCCTGGCTCCAGGCTGCATGCGACTTCTGGGAAGAGTCCCCCTCCTCTTTACTGCTCCATAGTGCATTAAAGTTCCTGATGGGACCTGCACATCAAATAACAAGGGATGTCTGATGTACTATCATGTCACACATCCCTTAGGGTAAGGCCAGGGCCCTCCCACAGACAGCTGTAGTTTAAGTGACAGCCCCATACCTGTGGGTTAGAAAATTTCCCATCGCTGCTGACAGGTGTGTTGAGAACAACATGTTCTCCAACCCCAAAGGCTTGCAAACTGGAAAAAGGACAAGCAGCAACTGTAGCACCCATAAGGAGCACAAACCCAGCTAATGCAAGCTTTCCTGGCCACCCTTAGACCTCTCTAACCCTCCACTCCCCAGCACTGATGGGGGATGGGAAGCTACTGGCAAGCAGGCCCTAGTGAACTTCATGACCTACTGGAAAGAGCAGTACCATGAATCTCCACTGGACAGATGGGTACTGCTGTCACAGAGAAGGAAAGGGACCCATCTAATCAGGCAACTCAACAGCAAAGCAAGGTCTTGAACCCAGGAGTCCTGTGCCTGCCCTAGGGAGCATTCATCTAGGTTGGCCACGCTGTACTTGCAAGCACACAAGGGGAGATAACTTAATTCCAAGAAGATATTGTCTTTTGGACACTTGGGTGACTATAGCATTCTGTCTATCCTCTGCTGTGCTCATTAACATGGCATCTAACTGCACCCTCCCAGGCACCTTTCCCTCACTTATATTCATACCATGCTGCATTGAACACACGGTAAGAATTTGTTGATTGTGGATGCTCACGCTTATCATTATTTCTAAATAATCAGCTGCTTCATATTACTGTAAGATCAGGTCCCTTGCAGGCACCAACTGAGGAAAGATGATGAGCTGCAAAGCAGAGGCTGCTATTGTAGACTCCTGTACCTTTAAATGAAAAAAAAAAAAATCCTTCGCCTAGAGGGCAGTGGAACAATTTTGACTTTAAAAAGAGAGCGAGACAGAGAGAGCGAAGTGAGCTTTAACAACTCCTGATCCAGTCCCTGGGCATTCATTAATGTTTCATGGTGCTTTCAATTATTGCCTCCTCTGCCACTGCCGTCATCTGTCTCTTCAAATCGACGGTATAATAACCACTCAAGCAGAAATCCACTCTGCTGTCTGCCCGTCGCTCTCCGCCGCCCCCCTCTCCCCCCCCAGCCTTGAGAACTCACTCTGTTGAAATCTTTTTCATCTCCCTCTCATACAGGCTTGCCCTGGAAATGCCTTTGCCCCTTCCTTAGCCATTTATCCTGGCCCCAGCTGGGGACAAAGCAGTTTGCAGAGGGGGGATTCACAATGGGGGCATGAAGGGGATATATTAGACCTGCCTATTTTTGAGTCAAACTTATCTGTCAGTGGCTTGGGCAGAATTTTTTTTAACTGGCTTAGGCGGCTTCATGCACTGACTGGTAGGCACTCTTGATAGTCTTATACTCAAGGTGGCTGGAGGCATCTTAAACACTCAGGCCTAGACGAATTCAGACCCCTGGCCATGTGAACTTACATGCACACAAATGGGCCCACTTGCACATATGTGTTAATGAATATACATGCACATGCATCCATCCATAAATGCATGCATATGGCATGTGCACACTCAAGCATGTGTGTTGACAAATACATGTGCACACACTCGTGCACAAAACTGTACAGACATGGATATTTTGCACATCCACAGACATATTTGTATACTTACAGACTGACTTACACACATACAGACATATAGCCTGCATATACACGTGTGCACAACGCCCTGCCTCCCACCAAAGAAAAAAAAAAAACCAACTACATATGTACCCAGACGCACACTAGCAAGCGATGTAACTCAAATCTACTTGCACAGTCACAGGTGTAAGCCTGGGCACACTGACATGCAAATGAGTCTCTGCAGAGACACCACCCATGAGCACTTATGTAGGCAGGTAGAGAATCTTGTGTGTTCAGCAAGTGTGGGGCAGAACAAGTGCTGAGATGACACCCTCACTGCCTGGCACCAGGGAGGGCATTTGGTGATACTAGGTGCATCTACACGTTCATTTGTGCACTTTTCCTGCTGCGCATTAAACTTAACACCTCTAATGTGAGGTACTACCTAAATGTGCATTAAGCTGCCCTAATGTGCAGTAGCGAAAGCACACACTTTTTTTTTTTTTAGTGCTCCTTAATGTGCAGTAGCCTGATTTTACTGTGCATTATTAGCATATTCGCATGGTTTTTGCCATGATGCTCTAATTAAAGCACAAGTGTAGATGCACCCACTGAGTAGCAGCAAGGTTATTTTTAATGTATGGCTTCGGTGGTAACAGGTAGCGGGTACATGGCATTTTATGCACAGTAAAAATGTCCAATCTCTGTTCTAAGCAGTTCAAACTAGTATGCCCAGGTCACAACAGGGGGAAGACAATAAATGAGGGGAAGAAAGGGCATATAGCCTGGTCACCATCCCTCCTGTAGTCAAATCCAGACTACAATGTGGGTGGGTGAGGCCCTGGTTAGTGCCTTCAGACAGGACAAGGGGTGTTATTCTGCCTGGGAGTCTAAAGGAGCCAGAGGCTTATCTGGGTCCAGCAGCGTCAGTGAAGCACACCCTTCCTACCTGTCCCAGTCTGATGGGGCAACAGGGGGTGACTGTAGCTCTTGTCTGGGATAGGAGCTGGTTTGAAGGGAAGAAGAATTCACTTTCAGAACAGGGAAGGACTAGATGACTCTTGTGGTCCCTTCCAATCTGGGTTTTTTTTCATGCCCAGTTTTCAATGCCAAAGAGAAAGTCCAGGCCCAGAAGGTGAGGGAGAAGAGGACCAAGTGCATTGTGACCCCAACCCATTGTCTCTCTCCCACATTACCTACAAAAGCCATGCAGGTCTGTGCCCCATGCCCTGACAGAGGATTGCTGCCCTCCTTATCTGAGCAAGTGAACTACCCGGCTCCCAGCCGTGTACATGTTCGGATGGAGAAAGCCTTCCCAGCCTGTGTTACATCACCATGAATCATTGTCTTTACACAAGATATAGGAAGACTTGGGTGGGGCAGGAGAGGAGGGTGGGATGATGTGTGGGCCAGAGGCTTAAAGCCCCCTCCCCCTCCACCACAACATGCAGGGAAAAGCTGCTGCCAGGAGCAGGTGTGGGGATCATATCCATTACGAATGTCTCTATCATGTGAGCACTGGTAGGTCTAGACACTTTTCCCTTCCAGACACCACATGTGACCACTGGCCAGGTCACCCTGCCTGCTGCTTTCTCTTCCTGACGGGCTACCCTGGACTGTATCTGAATACTCATTGGCAAATTGTTACCCTTACAAACTGCAACTGTCCAATACATCTCAGCCTTTCAATGTCTGGATAATCTCAGACCTGCCAGAAGTGAATCCCAACACATCTCCTTGTGCAAAGCCCCATAAATCTTACCTGTACCTTAACCAGGAATAGTCTCCAGAACATCCTCTGACTGGCAAGCACAGGACGTGCCTTGTGACATGGTATTTAGTGGTAAGGTAACCAGAGTTTTCTGAGGGTGTGGGCAGACATAAGAGTCATTTGGGGCTTAAGCCAGATCCAGTTTATCTGTACTTCCATCTTGCTCTGGATGTCCCTTCCTGCCTTGTGGCTATGGGACACTCCCCAGTCAGCGCTTCTCGATCATTTTTAACAGAACAATTTGCTGTTGGAAAATGAAGTTTTGTTGAAGTCTCAACACTGCATGGGAGCATGCCAGTTTGGGTGAAATTTTCAATGGAAAAGTGTCAAAACGAATCATCTCAACTTCCTCATTTCATTTGAGAACGTCCAAACACGTAGCTTTGATGCTGAAATGCTTTATCTCAAGAAGGCAGAGCCATCTTTGTCTCAACTGTAGGATTTCATTTAAACTGTGTTGAGACCAGATGAGAAGTGTTTCCAAACCCATTGCACAGACTCCCCTGCCCTAAGTCCTTGCAGCAGCTTGGCATTTGCTGTTCCATCATGGCTACCACTGAAGTGGGACGGATCCTCTTGAATCCTCCTCCTTTTGCCCCATCACACTGTCACTTCGTTCCCTTTGAGTCTCACTTATCCTTTTTCCTGGAACTCTGCTGGCTGGAGCAGCTCTGGACTGAGGAAGTCAGGGACTTGGTTCAGTAGTGACCAGACTCCAGTCCCATTAGGGACCTGGAATGCACAGGTATTTTCCAGCAGGAGTTTTACTTTCTTCCTTTTTCTTTCCTTCTCTGTCTTTAAAGATATATTTGCATTCCTTTGGTTAGATACAAATCTTTCCCAGATGTTCCTGGTTAGTGGAACACTGGCTTGCTTAAAGAGCATGTCCTTGAAGAGCATGTGTGCAGATTCTAGTGACGTCACCATAGATATTCTTCTGTGTCCTGTGCAGGATTTGATCCTGCACAGCTTGGGTCCACCCTTACACACCCCTCTTTTAGGTTTAAACCCATACAGCTTTGATGTGGTGCAGTGTACGTGCATGTACACATAAGCACACATTCTTTTGTGAGGCTCACTGTGCAGAACTCCACCACTGGGTATTGTGCACTTACACACACGTACACACTTCTCTGTGGGGTTGGTCCTGCAGCGTTGCACACATGTGGACAAACCAAGAAATGCTGAGTAGAACAATGAGGCAGGGTCAATCCCACCCTGCTAGGTAGCTGTGGGAACAAGGTGTGAGAAGTGAGAGCTCAGCACAGTGCCAAGGGTGTGCAACAGGCATCAGATTGAAAGCCAGCTCTCCTTGGCACATAACACCTTGACCCTTTTTACCTTGCACCACTCTGGCATGGGAGTGAGCAGGCATGCTGGGGTTGAAAATCACTCCTCCTCAACACAGCATTTAACTTGACTAGTACCCATGAGTAGCCATCACTCACACTTGTGCTGGAGAGCAGGCAGCATGGGCTGCCTGCTGGGTCCTGGGCAAGGCCCAGCAGGATCCAGGCTTACATGTTTGGCCCGTCTATTTCTCCACATGATTTTAACTTCAGTGAAATCACTCAGAACTGGAGCTGGCCAAAACATTCATTGCCAATGACATTCACTGTGAAGGCTGGCATATTCCAGGGAGTAATTAGTCGCAAATACATTCTTCCATCATTCACCTGGCTCAGTTCATACTCCCACCCCCTTCTCCTGCTCTTCTCTCACTCTTAAACGCACAGGCACATGCATACGCCCCACTGCTGCATCCCTTCTTTCCTTTTGTAGACTGCTCCGTGTGTGCTTTGCAGGGAGGGAGTCAGTCTAGTAATCAGAATAGCAGGCTGGAAATTTGGAGTCGAGAGACCTGCTACCAGCACTGTCATCAACTCATGGGGCATCAGTCATTTTGTCTCTCTGTGCCTTAGTTTCCTCCTTTTGCACTGGGGCAAAAATGTGTAGCTGGCTCAGAGGAGCATTGCAAGGGTTAATTTTTGCTTGTAAAGTGTTTTGATAGGAATGACCCACATTATAGACTATACAGTGACTGATGCTATAAAAATGCAGTAGATAGATAGATAAATGGGTCAAAAAGTACCATCATCACTGTCAACCAGACCTAGACCCAGTCCCCCTGCCTGGCTACTGTTTCTTTACCCATTTATGGGCTTATATCACTGTTTGTAGTTCACTGGGCATGTCTCCACATGCACTTTAATGCACAGTAGACTATTTTACTGCATATTAATGCATCGTGTAAAAAACCGTGACGTTAGTCTACTGCACATTAAGCATCACTAAAGAAGTGTGTAAATGCGCTACTACGCATTAGCACAGCCTAATGCAGATTAATTTAGTACCTCACATTGAATTTAGTACTACATATTAGAAAAGGCATATTAATGCATGTGTAGACGCACCCTGTGGGTAGCATAAATCTGAATGATGCCGAATGACCTTTAAGAGCCAACCTGATGGGGATGAGAGTGGCTGGCACTTGTGGAATGGATGGAAGAGCAAGTTGTTTGCATTTAGATCCACTAAACCTTGGATAAACCTGTCATAACTTGATGAAACTTGACTTCAGAGGTTTCCGTCTCTGTCCCCACCTGACCCGGCTGCACCATGGCAGGATCACTGGCCACATCATCATAAAGGTCTATAATCCTTAAGCAAGGCTGGAGGTTGACGCAGGCCAGAAGCACAGAAATTGAAGCACCGTTGTATGGGGATTTGGTGAAGCAGTGCCTCTGTGTCTGGCTCTTCCCCGCCCCCTTCTCTCCTCCTCCATCTCCCCATCCCTCTCACTGTCTCTCTGCTAATCCCCACAAATGCTAAGATATTTAAATGTGGTATTTTCAAATCTAATCAACGTTCCAAAGCTGTTCTGCCGCCACTCAAATTTAATTTGATCCGTTTACTAGCTTTGTGGTGCATCTAATCAAAGAGAGGAGACAATTAGGTTAATGTCAGGGGTCACCTGTGCAGCCTCCCCTTCCATTCAGCAATGGGAGACGGAAGCGAGGCCGCTCGCCTGGCGTAACAAAGGCAGGTTTCAGGGAGCTTTGTGGAGTGAGATGGAGATGTAAAAAGCTGGCATGCAGAATGTTTTCTCCTCTCATTGTTCACGAGAGCCACTGGAACAGTTCAAAGACACGGAGTCCCCAGGGAGCACTTAAAACAAGAGGGCATTGCAGGGGATCCACCCCACAGGGCTGTGCGAAAGGGTGATAGGACAAGCAGGGTCTGCCCCCTTCTAGTGCATCTCAGAGCCCTCCCAACAGCCCCTATTCCCAGGAGAAGGCCCCAGTGATGGAGGTCTCACAAAAGAGACTGTGCTCTTGGGCCATAGAGGATTGGACTGAGTGGAGAGGAGGGAACTCGCATCTCCCAGAAAGGACAGAGCTTCAGAGAGCAATGTTTAGCTCTGTAAAGCCCTTCAGCTCTCTGGCAAGCTCTGTGCAAGCTTGTTTCTCCATCAAGAAACAAGCCAATACCTAGAGAGAGCCATTGCCTACAGACCTCCCTGGCAGCAGCAAACCATCCTCAGTGAACTGGACCGTGGGCACTGCAGAGGGTGGTTGAGATGAGGATTAGGCTAATTCTTGTTAAAGCAACCCAAGTCAAGTGGAATATTTATCCTAATTTGAGCAAAGACAGTGTGTTAAATTATACTTGGGATTAATGTTAGGTATAGATCTTGAGCTGGGATGAAGTAAGTGTTAAGTCTGGGCAAACCAGTTTGGAAAAAGTGGGACTTGAACCAGACTAGAAAGTTTTTAAATCCTTGTAGAGTTTAGCTAACTTTGTTCTGGTTTAGGAGGCTCTGTGTGTCTCTTTTCTTCTGCTTTTGAACAGGACATGGAAACACCCAAAGGAGGCTATTCATGAGGAACTTCCCATCCAGCAAAGCCTGGGGAGCAGTGATCATCTCCCTGTGACACCCAACTCTGTGATAGTCCAAGCACATGACTTTGTGAGGATCTGATCTTTGGCTTGTGATCCAAACATCTGGATGTTGAACTGAGATGGACTTCTGATACATTTGATATCCACTCAGCTCCATGGGTTGAAGATCCCATAGCTGTTACAGGTACCTGGTAAAAGCCAACCCTAATTCCTCATTTCTCCTAAGGATTTCCCAGGACAAATGGCAGGGATAAGCTGTACTGGCTTGCCAGTAAACCCTCCAAGAGAAGTGGCAAATATCTAAAGCAGATTTAAAAAAAAATCAGTTCATAGGTATGTTCCATACTAAGGGCACTGCATTGGCCCCCTGGGTCATATTCATTCTTATTCAGTGAGTCATTCATTATTCAAATCAATGTGCTTAGAAATAGCTTTTCAATTTCATTTTCAATTTTGAGGGACAAAATAATTTTGCAAAATCTTATCCCAATGATGTATTTTCTTTATTTAAATGTTGGAATTTTGAGAGTGAAATTAGTATTTTTTTCACTGAGAAATGGCTCATTTGCAAGGGGAAAAAAAATATTTGGAAACATCGAAGTCTGAAAAATGATGTGGACTGACCTCATTGTTTACAAAGCCAGGAGACACACAATTTCTTCTGTGTCCATGCCATGGAAATTGTCACTACTATTTATTTGTATTGTCAAAGCAGAAGGAAAACATGTGGATCAGAGTTTGCGTGAGGTGCTGTACAAGCGCAGAGGAAAATATTGTTCCTGTCCCAATGAGTTCACAGTCTAAAAAGGACTGATCCTATATATATCTAGTAATTTGTGTTGCTTTGCTTCTGGTCATAGGCCTGCTGAAATCTACAGAACCATGAATACAAACAGAATTATAGATCTGATCAACCGCTTGTAGGAATGGTGTCCACTGTGTCTAAGCAGATTGCTTGACCTATGGGCAAACATACTTTTCAGACTTATGTGTTGAATGTCATGCTGTGGTGGATGCTCTACCAGACAGGATAGTTCAGGGCTGCAAAATAGCCTGCAGATCATGATTTTTTTTTTTTTCAGAAAATTGCCCCCCTCTCCCCTGCCCTCCCTCTACCACCATTTATCACCTTCATTTAACAATAAGGAACCTGAGATTTGCCCTAGAACAGCGTTTCTCAACCCGTGGGTCATAACCTAGAAGTAGATCACAAGAATACCTGAAAGGGTTGCGAACAAGCTTGAGAAATGGATTCTCCTTTATAGAAGAAACTGTGGCAAACCGTGGCTTTTCCCTTGCACCACCACCACAAACACTTTGGGGCTGGGGCCTGGGGGCGGGGGGGCAGTGGGTCCAGAGTGAGGGGCACTGGGTCAAGACTGGCCATTGATGTTTACAAATGGGTCCTGGTACAAAAAAGGTTGAGAACCACTGGTCTAGATCGCCCAGTGATTAGTACCAGAGTGGGTTACCAAGCCCAGCAGTCCAGAGTCCCTGCTCTGAACACCGGGGCCCAAATCATATATCATCTTTACAAGACTAAGTGCCACTTATATGTCCAAATGTAGTCACATCAGTAGCATATTTTTGCCCCCCACCCTAGGCAGTTACCTGCCAAAATGATTTTATTCCAACATAGAACATATGCAGCCATAGTGGAGCCATAGTGGAGCCTTCTGACCATGCAGGGCAAGCATAGCCATGCAGATGGAAACAGGATCTAAAATGTATATGAATGTGAAAAAGGCACTAACACAGCTACATAGGGATGCATAAGTGGCACTTAGTGACATACAGGTAAAATAGGATTTGGTTTTAGGTGACATACTTATCTGAAAGTCATCTGGGACTGGGAAGACACTAATGCTTGCTTCCAGAAAAGTAACTAGGGAGGGACATGGGGGCACCAGCCCTAGGCACTGGCTTAGAAAGGTGCCAGGATGGTGCTCCCTGCACCCCTCCCCCAGTCTGAGCTCTGCATCACCCAGCCAGGCTGGAGCAGCCCTGCACCACCTGGTCAAAGGAGCTGGGTGCGGGGACTCATCCTCCTTTCTCCCCTCCTCCTCCAACTCTCCAGTGCTTGGCGCCTCCCCACCCTCAGGTGAACGGGAGTTTTGCCCAGGGTGCTCTACTCTTTATTTATGCCTCTGTTTGCATCCCTCAGATAACGAAACTGAGAGGAGCAAGATGCAGGGAAGGTGGTACCCATCCTGCTTTCAGTGCCTGAAGCTTAAATCCTGCAAGGTCAATGTCAGGGGCCACAAGGGTACGACCTTGACATACTATTCTCTCTAGACTGTCACTGTCCAGACCTCTAGCTCTTCTTATTCTTAAGCCATCAGTTTTGAGGCCCCCCATGTCTCCACGCAGATAGGAGGAGCCAAGGGGCTCTGGAAGGGAGTGAAATAGCGGGTGGGAGCTTGTAATACAAGCAAAGGAAAAGCCCAAAGGCTTCTCATGCCTGCCTCCTTCCCAGAGCCGCTGGGCCAGGCTAGCTGTCCTTTAGAAAAGCCTCATCTCATTCCATCTCCCTGTCACGCAATAGTTAAAGCTGGTTTCTAAGATGGTGCAGTTTGGCAGTTAACCCTTTAGGCAACGGAATTCAGTGGGTGAGATGATGAGGAGATGGTAATTATTAAATAAGAAAAGGGAAGCCAAGCAGCTTTGTAGCAGTGCGGGGCCAGCAGGAGAGGCAGCTGCAGCTCGTAGGAAGGAAAAGAAAGGCGGAAAGAAGGGAATAAACAAGTTTTGTTTTGGTTTTTATTTTAATAGAATTTTTAAAAAAAAATTCAGGAGAGAGACATGAATGTATAATTAAAGTGAAAGGCAAAGAGGAGGTATAGCGGGTACTAGGGAAAGTCTAGGCATATCTGCAGATGCCACTAGCAGGGGGAAGTAGATACATACCAGACCTGGATACTGTGATCCCAGTACTATGCCATGGGCCCACCTAGCCTGGACATCAGTGAAGCCAAGATCTGAGCTCTCCTAGACTTTTGAGCTCCTATATCCAGCTCTCCACTCCATGGCACAGACTCAGGCCTGACATGTGGGCTTGAGTGCAACAGCTGAGCACATGCCTTCAAGAGGCATGAAGCCCCTGGAGATGGATCACTGCCAGACCATTCAACCATGGCTGAGTGTGGTGAGCTGGATGCATTGGCAGAGCATACCACCCGTGCTCCCGAGGCTGTAAACGTCTGGAATTAGTCAAAGCAGTGCTCTGACACCATAATGTCACTACAGGACTTTCAGTCTGGAGGCTCATCACTGGCTATTGACTTTTGCTACCCTCCTGTTTTGAAACTCTGAGTTGGCAATCAGGAAGTAGATCTCATAGAGAAGAATAGCTGCTCCCCAAACGCCTCTGCCCATGAAACCAGTGCCTACCTCAGAGACGTGCATGGAGTGGATCGCAGTTCTGCTCCAAGCCACAGCCCCGCACTGTTACCACCCCAAGATCTGAGCCTCTGCTGCCTGGGCACCCCAGCCCATCCACCCTGCTCCCAGACACTGCTGCCCACCTGCCTGCGGTCCCATCCCATCCTCCCAGCTGATCATGTCCTGCCCATGTGGGTCTCCATAGAGACCCCACTTGCCCACTCTATCTGGTGCCCTTGGTGGTGGATGAAGGACAGATCGGCCAGGATGCCCAGGCAGCAGGCACTGGGCGGCTGGTGGCAGCAGAGACCGGCAGTGGCAGCTGGAAGTGGCATCAGCCTTGCTGTGGCACAGCCTTGCTGTGCACCCAGGGCAGCAGGACTAGCTGCACACAGCATGGCCCAGGCTGCACCCCTTGTATTTGGGCTGGGTGGGGCTAAGGGATCTGCTACAGGTTGGATAAAATCGCTTGGTGGGCTGGATCTGGCCCACAGACAGTATTTTGCCCATCCCTGTTCTGATAGCTGAAGTAATCAAATGACCCCACTGCCAAGCCTGCTACGCAGATCCCAAATGGACACATAATACGGGGGGGAAGGAGCATGAACCAGACAATGAACAGAATTTATTCCACCAAGAATGTGGAGTTATCAATTTACAGAGCAGTAAATAAATTAAAGATGCGGCAGAGCTTTTATTGCCTTTGATATACAGATGATGGCGTGTGTGTGTGTGTGTATGTGTGTGCACGCGTGCTTGGGGCTTTTTCACTCTCTGTTATTGGTGTACCGGCTCCTATATTACCGTCTGTTTTCTGTTGCTGGCTACTTAGTATTTTTTCTTGTCTGGAGGTCAGTGATGTATGCTGCAGGCACTATGGGGGTCTACAGGACACCCTGTGGGATCCTGATGATGTCACCTCTCTGACAACATTTCTGTAACCCCTGCATTGGATTTGCCCTGAATGTGTTGTAAATATGCTTTTCTTTCCATGTGACTGTGGGTCACTGACAGACTATATGTAATACTGGCCAGACAGGCTAGTCTGGTATGGTGTCCCCTTCCAACTGTGTGGGATCTGGGGACATTTGATGTTCTGGAAATGCTTTACTGTCCCTGTCTGCTTTCATGGGAATGGAGTGAATTAAAAAGAAGTCAGTGTGCTGCATTTTGAGGATAAGGACTCTGGAACTACCCCAAGTGTCTGCCATTCGGTCCCTAGTATTGAGACAGCTCCTTGTGATAAGCCCACTTTCTTAAAGCTGCTGATGGCACCTTCTTCTTCCTCATCCTTTGCTTCAGGCAGCCTGGATCACCTCAGTGACCTGCTATGAAGGGGCAAGTGGTCTCCTCTTGTAAGGATCCACTCCTGTCTCTCATTCCGCTAATGGCTCCTCTTGAGAGGCCGCAAGGTGACATCCTTTTTCCTTGCACGCCCTCCCATCCATGTTCTTCTTCACCCTCCCACTGCTCAGCCAGCTAGTGTGTAACACAAGGCACCCCAGGGTGCAGTGGAGGACAGGGAGGTGGAGCACCTGCATCGTGTTGTGCAGTGTGCCAGACTGTGATGGCTTTCCATTCCCAAACCCACTTTTAAGGATGTTTCCACACTGTGTGAATTAAATACACATGCCTTGCAATCTGTTGCGGAGCGGAGGTAGTTGGCAGTGCTTTCTGGCCAAAGCTCTTCAAGGACTAGTGGGTTTGAAGAGAGCCTAGGATTGTGTGTGCAGACCAGACATCACAAAGAGACGTGGATGGAGCTGCCCAGAGTAGCAAAGAGAGGCCAAGGAGAGGGCTGAAGCAGGCCAAGCCGAGGAGGGAGCTCACAGGCATTTGGATTCTGAACCTTAGCAGCAGTGGTTCCCACAGGCAGAGGCATTACAGGCTTCACTTAGGAGTGTCTTCCCCCATGCCTACCACCTGCACTGGTCCCTGATGCTGCCTGCTCTGTGTCACCAGACTCGGAGACGAAGCTTCTTTCCAGGCTCCCTCCATTCTGGCGCCACCAAACCCAGATCCGAGAACAGACCTTGCCCTCCAGCTCCCAGGAACAATAAGCTGAGGAAGCTCCTTGGAATGGAAGGAGAGAAGAGGGGAGAATGCCTCAGAAAAGAGAAGAGGAAGAGAGGAGAAGGAAAAATCTGCTTGGGTGGAGATTTCACGAATGCTTCTACTCCTTTGGAAAAGCTTCTCATTGCCTAAATGTGCTTCTAAATTTGGCTAGACTAATGGACTCATTCTGCCTTTATGTGAGACCACAAAACTAGCTTCTTGCCAGTGAAATGTTCGCTACCAGGTCATGATCCTTGGCATGGAGGATTCCTACTCTCCCCCCAACACATACACACACACTGTTGGTCTAGCATCCCTTCTCCACACCATGCAGATAGTCTGGCACCCCTCCTGGAAGACTGGAATGGGAAGACAAGTGAAATGAATGTCTAATTCATTAATGTCTAATGAGCTAATTTCTGAGCTATTGGAGCAGGGGATACTGTGGACTGTGCTCTGCTGCCTCAGAACAAGCCCTCCCTGGTCTCTAGCCTACCTTGACAAACAGCCTACATTAAGAAAGAGTAGCACCTTCTAACTCCAGCTCTGCCATCACCTTAGAGCTCCCCTACCCCTCCAGTGGCTGTGACCCCTGACCATCCCCCCTTTACTTCCAGCTCTGGGACAGCGGTATGATCAAGTGGACCGTGACAGGGGTGGGTTTCAGGACAGCCCAGGCCTTATAACATAGGAGTGACTTCAGACAAATGACTGTGGCCTCTGGCCTGAATCTCTCCTTCTGTAAAACTAGTGATGAAGATAGTAACCCACCACCACAAAACTGCTCTAGAAAAGGCTCATGGCTCACAGTCGGGTTGCACTGTGGATACTATTGCTATTGATTTTTCTATCTGATTTGATAAACATCACCTCTGGAGGCACAGAAGGTCCCTAACAGTCCAAGCAGGAGCTCTCCCATAGCTTTGCACATTGAGCTACCTGCAGGCCAAACTCCAAACCTAGGCTGCTTCTGAAGGGTGAAAATTTTTGCCTGGCTTTGGGACCGTCTCTTTCTGCTGGACCATGCAGGTGTTAGCATAATGGTGCTATCTTCATAAAAGTAAATTAATTGTTATGATTTCTTTTTG
>NW_005841831.1:6386129-6420391 GCF_000455745.1 Alligator sinensis | reverse complement strand
TCAGCAGGAGATGGAGCTCTGAAATCAGCCTGGGCAAGAGGAACAGCCCTGCTGGGGTAATGACTGCAATAAAACTGAATTTTAAGAGACTGGGCTGTGGATGAAGAAGAAACTGGGAAACTCAAGCTAGGGGGAACACAGCTAAAAATCCCACTTGCTTTACAAAGAGACCACTTCAGATACTGAGTCAGACTTATGAAGCTAGGAGGGGCGTGAAACAGATAGTGGTAGGTCAGATGTGTTAGGCCTGAAACTCATTTCTTTTAATGCACCAAGGTCATCGTTACAGTAGTTTGTTTGTGGCACTCACACAGTTTGTGATCCTGTTCCACAGAGAGAGAGAGAGAAGAAGAGCCCATATTTTACCCTGATAGGCAGAGTACTTGCCTAGAAAGCAAGGAGCCCAGGCCCTAGGCCCCTGTCTCACAAAGAGAGTTAGAACCTGCATTTATCTGACACCTGCCCCGCACAGTGCTTAAACCACCAGGCCACAAGTGAGCCATTACTTACTGCTATCTCTAGTCCTCCTCTTGAATCTGGGGTACCATATATTGCATTTGATATTCAATGAATGAGTGGAGAAAAGTGGGGAAGTTTCTGCTAATTGGGAGCAAAGATCTACGCTAGAACTAATGACCTTCTCCTTTCCAGAGCAACAGCAATCCCACTGAGTCATGCAACCTTTTAGTTTGTTCTCTTGGCTGCCAAGGGGGACAGCTGGATAATGCATAACTTCATGTCCCGTCCAGCCCTACGTCTCCATGATTCGACGTAGGTCCAAACATAATGTGAGTGACGGGAAGCTAAGATCTAGCTCTCCTGCCTTCTGGGCAAGTGCCTTAACAATAGGCCTATAGAGCTGAAACAAGGCAAGGCCCCTCCACCCACAAGTCACATGTTTTTGGCCAGCTGCAATTCTGTGACTCACACTCACCCAGGGGGTGTGCATACAGGACAGTGTACCTACCTGACACCGGGCACAACCCACTGCCCATGCTCAATAGCCACCTGGAATAGGTTTGCTAACTGTGCACGAGTGCCAAAAACAGCAGTTACGTGGCTGGACAAGTGCCATTTGGCTGCATAATGTGAAATAGGAGTCTACCCTGTGCGCCCTCAAAAATGATTCTCATAACAACCGAGCCTTCAGGAGGGAGACGGGGAATCAGCAGTTGGGTAGCAAATTGCCTGCCTCAGAAATCCCAAAGCCCTGCTGCATTTTCTGTCCTCCCCCACTCCCCACAAACTGGAGCTGTACTAGGGAGGAATGACTTTCAATGTGGGGCTGGTCCTAGGGAACCTCAGCCCCTCAATTAAAGGGCAGAAGGGCACTCACATCATCTCTGCACAGTGCCCATAACAGAAGATTACAGGAGCAGCGTCTGCCAGTCTGCATGGCTCTCTCCAGCTAAAGTGGGGAGGAGCCAAGGCTGTGAATTTTAAGCCTAGGTCCTTTATATCCTAAGTGTGTATGTGTGGGAAGAGGCAGGGCCATTTGAACTTTATTTTTTAAAGAAATTTTTCATGTTCCAAGCCAAATCAAGTCCAAATCCATGAGTCGGTCCAGAACCACACATGGCTCGACAACTGGCAGACATCTTCATATAGAGGTTGGGCCAATTGTGTTGTCCAAGCCTGACTTGGGATTCTGCCTCGGAGACCCCCTCCCTCTCCCTGAGGCAGAGAGGTTGGGGTCTCCCGGTCTCACTCCATTCTCCACCCCTCTTCTCTCTGATTTCCACTCACTAGGTCCCTCAGGGACCTCATTCACCCAGTTCCCCAGCTCATGCCACCTCACCAGCACCATGGCTGTTCCTTATCCTCCCCTGTCTGTCTGACTTTCTGCTCCCTCCTGGCCTGACAGATCTGGGTCTCCATGCTCCCCGCTCCCTCACTCCTAATGCCCAGGCCACCCCCCTTTCCCCACCATCCCAGTGTCTCCTGTGCTGCACATTTCAATGTCCTTGAAACAACCAAGGGCTGTATAGCTCCATCCTGGCTGGGCTGTGGCTGCTCTGCCAGCAGGACGGGGAGAGAAGCAGCTGAAGGAGGGTAAAAATAGAAAGTGGTTGAGTGAAACAGCCTTAAGGGAACCTTCCGGGGCTGGAAATCATTAGGGTGACTCCCCAGCTAAGCATTTGTCACGGGGGTGGCAGCGGGAGGGGGAGGGGGCACTATGCCAAGCACAAGCATCATGTAGGCATTTGGGACTCTGATCTCTCTCTCATCTCTTCCTCAGCTCCTTTCACTCCCTCAGTCTCCCTCTCTCTTTCTGCCTGCCTCTCCCTGACACACTTTTCTTTCTCATCCCCTTTTCCCTCCTCCTTCCCCCTTTCCAGCCTGCTTGTGTCTCCACCGGCCCATCTGCCTCCCTCCCCATTTACACGTGCAGCCAGCTTCCCACCTGTTCCTCGTGCTTCTCACGCAGTGCGTGGATGCTGGCAGAGGTAAAGGCAGCACAATGCGGGGCATGTATTTGCGAGCGTGCGTGTGTGTGGGTTAAGGACATGGTACTGACATCAGAAAGACAAAGCTGGAGAAACGAGTAACACAAAAAGAGTTTAAAAACCATCCCCCCCCTCCCCACTTTTGCTTGCAAGGAGTTAATGCTCTGATCTGTTGCGTGAGTTCTGATGAGAAGCTGGCTGACACGCAGCGCTGGAATAATGAAACGTAATACACATTAATAGGACCTCCCACTGTTTGATCGCTTCTGCTCCAGTAGCCCCATTGAAGATTTCACTTTTCTTTTAACAGTCAGAATAACAGAATGTGACATTAAGCCTTTTACATGCAGCAATTTATTTTAAAATATTGGGGCACTCAAAACAGTATCCAGAATGTTAAATAAGATATGCATGAGATGGAAATCAGAGTGGCGCTGCAGTAAGGAGACAGGAGTCAGACGAAGCTTTTCACAGGCAAAGGCAGCTCCACTTTTATTCTTAATTGCTATTTAAAGCACAAAGAAATAGTCAAGCTGGAGAGAAAAAAAACCTCTCTCTGTGCTTTGGGGTACTGGAGTGTCCGGGCCTCTCAGCTACTCTTCACTTCTCAGACCTGGAGGGGGAGAAAACCATCATTTCTTTCCACCTCCAACATCACGCAGATAATGTCATCCAGCTGGCTTTGCCCCCTCAAAGCCAGTGGGTTCTGCATTACAGATAATAGGCACATAGCTTGATCCAGTCCATAATGAACCTTTGGAAAGGTTCCCCAGTTGTCTGTAAAACAATACTGTGTGTTCATATCATGCCTTTATTCACAAAAGATCTCCACATGGTTTGCAAACTCCTTTTGGATATAAGTTGTTTTGCTTTTACACTAAAATGCAGCTGCCTCTGGGGTGGAATACAGCAAGAGGTTAACACTGCATAGCAGCTTGTGATAGAAAACAAACAGCACCATGCCAACACTTCAGCTGGTGTAAATTGGAATATTCCCATTGACTTCAAAGGAATTATGCTGATTTACCCCAGATGAGCACCTAGCTGAGCTTCCCCAATAGCATTGCTAGGGCAGCAATAGGTCGGCACTAGAATATAACTCTTAAAATCTATATCGGGTCAGGATGTACGTGCTCACTACAGTAGTAGTTTGGGGTACCTGGAGTTTTCAATGCATGAGATACAACTGTATTCTCTCCTATTTTATTCTAGTCCAGACTTCTTTTCAAAAGGACCTTATTGCTGAACATATTAAATACATATGCTTTACCCAGAACAGCAGTCCCTCAGGTAAATCTATCATAAGCCCATGCTCCCTCTATGAATTGTCTTTTTCCCCCACTGGTATTAGTGGAGCAATCAGACACCTTGGCCTTTCTCTTTTCCAAGGTGCAGCATTTCCCAAATCTCAACATGCAGATCTTATGCATTTTGGATCATTTCTATTCACCTGATTGACTCAGAGACCTGTCACTGGTGCTATGGTCTGGTGAGTAAATATCTCATTCAGCACACGTACCAATTTGGGAAATGCATAATACCTACCAGACAGGCTGTAATGGCTTGGAGGGAGGTGTTGAGATCCAGTGATGATGAAATCAACTCTTCCACAAGGCAGGCCTATGACTTTGGAGAGCTGATTGCACCACACTGCAGGAAGATAAAGTAGATACACATTTCATGGTCCCACCATGGCACCAGGCATGGATCAGCTGAGTCACCAGCATGTAGAAGGCTCTGCATGGCCAGGGAGTAGCAGGACCCTGATAAACATCTTCCTAGGTAAGGGGTTTCAGCCTTGTTTGCCCTACTGACTGCCCTACCTGGCATGAAACCTGCTGTACTCGCCTGCCCACCCCACCCAAAATCTCTTCCTTGTGCCTCTCTATCCGCAAGGAGGGAATGATGTCCCCTCAGCCAGCTGTATTCAGGTTTTATTTTAAATCTAGTCCATTCTCAAAGAGCTTGACCTATAAATAGTTTCAACACTCAGGCCAAGTTGTGATGTCCTTCTGCTCATGCTGAAAAGTGCCACACCTGAGAAGCGGTCCCACTGGTACCCTGGAAGCCACACTGCAGTAATTGTTAGCAATATCAGGAAAGCCACGAGCACCATTGCATCAGTCTCGCCTGCTGCTCAGAAGCTGCCTGGACACCCTGTGATGCATGTGACAAACCTCTTTTCTATAAGCTCTGCATCCTGTGGCCACTACAGCATACAACCTGCCGAGTCTAATGCTACTTGTGTACCTGCCTTGTTAAAAATGCCACTGTAGCCCCCTGATGCCCAGTGTGTTCCTGCATGCTGGTGCCCTGCTATGGCCAGACCGCTAGTGTACATCTGATAAAGTATCCCTGATGCTGGAACAACTCCACGATGCCAGTGTCATGAGGGCAGTGCCCAACTCAGAACTGCAAGCCATTCCCAGCAGCACCAAAACCATGTTTTCAAAACCAGTGAGTTAGGCCCAAAACATTTTGACGTGGACCTAAAAAGCACAACATCATTTTTAAAACGATACTTTTCCAGTTCTTTTTATTTCCCTTCCAGTTTTCTGTGCCCTTACTTATGTCTTCTTACATACATCTTCTATAAGGCTAAAAATGTACTTATTAAAAAAAAAAAGAAGCTGAAATTCTCATCTAATCACCTGACTCCAGGAGCTGGGGCTTTAAGAAAACATTAATTATAGTGACATCACAAGAAATGCCATTGTCACTTTGCCTTCCCTTCAGGTAAATGGTTTTGTCAGGATCTCTTCATCAATAGATGAAGTGATTGGGAAGCCCCCTAGGCCTCCAACAAGCTGAGACATGAAGTTGGGAACCTATTTCTCAAAGTGATCTCCTTAGTAGGGCATCAGGCTGCTCAGAGCCAGGAGCCTCCCAGCCCTCAAAGCAGCCGAGTACACAGACTTCAATAGAGATGGCATCACAGCCACAAATTGTTTTATTGAATTGGCTTGAATGAGATCTAGCAGGTGGGGGCAGAGATCCTAACAAGCATGACAAGGGCGATTGCATCCATCCCGAGCTGTCAAGGCAAAGAGAGCGGGCGAGTGAGGCCCGGGAGCTGTCAGCCTTCACAAGAGGGGTCAGCATGTCAGGCTGCTTGTCAGAGGCACAGATCTATTGGGTTTCAAGTGTCCTTAGTCAATTGTTCTCAACAAGCTGCCCAGGGGCTGCCTGCCCTTGCAGGAATTGGCTGCTCATTCTCCCCAAGTGGATCCTGCCTTGAGATTCCAGTCCATGCTCCTCAACTACCACCTCACAATGTGCTGCTGGGGAGAGCTGCAGGGCCCTATTTACATTTTGTCAGTGATGTGCATTGCTAATTCAGTGAGGCTGAGCATTGAGGGGTGGGAGGGCACTGCTGTCTCCTTGTTGGTTAGAGCTGGGCCTAAATCTGAAAACTGAAAACCTCGGCTTGAACTGAGTCACTACTGGGTTCACATTTCATGGGTATAGTCCAGGCATGGAGCGGGGAGACAGACTAGCCAAAGGGAGAAACAGCTACAGTCTCAGCAGTCCACTCCTTCCAGCTGAGACTTTGGGAGATTTCTCCATGCCAGTACCCAGCTCAAGCTGCTTCCTAACATCACAGGCCAAATGCACTGGGACTCCACTGAAATGAGGCCACCTGCTCCATGTCGATGGCTGAAACCCAGGGCAGAAAGCGGATGGTGATATTAAGCCTAATCATAAAAGTGGGTTTAAATACAAGGTGCAATAGAGCTCACCTGGTATACAGTTTTGCTCATGCTGGCAGCTCAAAGAAGATTTGTGAGGTTTGTGTAACCCTGCTTAGGTTATACAAGTTCGTCCGTGGTTATGTCCGTTACGTCTGTTGTGCATTCCTTCTCTGCATCCCCTAATTAGTATGCATGTTCAGAGGTTTGGGGACTACTTGCCTGTTTTTATTATTTAAGAGAGCAGGCTTCCCTAGGCTGCCTGCTTCCCCATCTCCACGTGCCACTCCCTGGCTGGCTGGGACACAGGGTGCCTCAGCATGGGGGCTCTGCAGCACGCGGAAATGGGAAAGCAAGCAGCCCTGGGCTGCCTGCTGCCCTGTCTCCACGTCTGTCTCGGTGCCTCAAATTAGCAGCATGATGAACAGGTGCACATGCACTGTGTGCGGTTTGCAGTGCCTCCAACAGGTTTGAGGTGCTACAAACTGCATATGTGCTCATCGGGACACACCCCTAGAGACAGAGCGGCATTTGAAAGGCACCAGCAGTGATGTGGAGCAGCAGGTCTCAGTGGCAGAGCAGTGGTGACCCCTGACGGAGGAGATGAAGGAGCAGTGACACCCCACAATGGAGCAGCGCTGAACTCTGACGCAGGCCTTGCTTCCAAGCACCTGCATCTTTTGACTGGCACAGGCGGAAGAGCCCCTGACTGGCAGCGCTATATGAGTCTCCCATCCCAACAGCCTGGGATAGGTAACACCCCTGGGCTGGTTTTCCAGTGAGTGAGAGAAAAACTTAACTGTCTGGGATTTCTATTATTTTCTTCAGGGTTGTGTATTGTCCCCTTTGCTCTTTAGTAAACCCTGTTTTAGTTGATTATTGCTTGTGAGTGGGGAAAGTCTGTTTGCTGTAGAAATGTAGCTGCAATTTATTTTCCCAGGCTTCTGAACAGAACGAATGGAGTCAGAATAGAAAGTTTGTGTAAACCCTTAAATTTGTACCCAGCCATTGTTACTGCTGTCCAGCGCCTAGTAGAAGAGCTACATATGCAAAATTGTATTTTCCTCTCTCAGAGAGATTGCTGGGAAATTCTGTAGCCATTTATATAAGGGGTGAGGTTAGATTAATGTAATTAACAGTTGTGGCCTGAGGGTATGTGCATGTGAACTAATTACTGCAAGGTAAAGGGGATTGGGTATTCACTGTCCATCACCTACTCTGGGGTAACTACCCAAGTGCATGAAGTTCCATGAAAGCCAAATCATAGTAGCTTACCTCTCTCACTGCTAGCTAAGCCACTGTGACTTAGCTTTCATTTACTGTGAAGTAAAAGTGTACACATGAGCAGTCTCTGCAAAGTAGCAGATGCACAAAAAAAGAACTTGACCCTGATACTTTAGCATAACTAGTTCATGTGCATTTACTGTTAGAAACTGGGGGTCTGCTACTCCGTTGGCATCAAGGAGCTTTGTCTCATTGACATCAAAAGATATGTGCCAATTTGCATCAGCTGAAGTTCTGCCCCAAGAGTCTCTGAACTGCAAAAGGTTCATCCACAGTTTTGTTTCTCAATGCAAAGAAGGTAGGCTAGTGGTTACCACTGGAGCTGACCAAGAATTTCCCATCAGACTGATGCTTGGATGGAGAAGGTCCTTCTCCTCAAATTCTCAGTAAATTCCATAAGGAAATTACAATGTTGATTGTCCATTGGGAAATTCAAAATGACAGCTGCTTGGGTGCCTGTCTGGATGCTCTTGTCAACTCCACTTAGTGAGAATTAACAGGCACCTTCCATGTAAGCAGCTTGCAAGCTGAACAATTCCTTTTTAGTTCTCCCAAAGTGGAATTTTCCTAGATAGCCCTTCCCACCAATAATCTTATATCTTTGATGTTCAGTCCAGATTCAAGATGAAAATTTCTTCTAGGCCTTGATGTATTTTTCAAGGAAGGTAGGTTTTGGGGCTCCCCCCTCCCAGGCACCTCTAATCATCATGTAATGCTATAATGGCAGTAACTAGAGACGCTCCCAGGATTATGTGACCCAGCTCTGACCCCTTCTGAAGGGGGTCACTCCTGGTGCCCAAAACCAATGTTCTGCTGCTTGTGACACTGTCCAGACAGAGCCTTTCAAGCCCTATTACCCCCCAGTGCCTGGTGCCACTGCATGGAGCCAGAAGGAATTTTCTCAAGAGTAATTATGTAGAGGGACAATTGGTACAACCCCATCTGTTCCTACTTTAAGCAAGGATTTCCCTCAATGCTTCAGGCTCAGAAGAATGTCAAAAGCTTTCGGCTGATATCTTCTGTGTTTTTGTGTGTCCCAGAGCTATAAGGCCCAGCCCATGATTTCGGAGTAAGTTCTGCAACAGCACCTGGAACAAACCAAGTTTCTAGAGGCCATGGGATTTATGCCACTGCATACCCTAATCAGCAGGCTAGTGAGCTATGTGAGTGGGTTGTAGCCTCCTCCTCTCCCTCCCCCCCACCCCCCGCCCTCATTTTGGGAACTTTTAAATAGAATTACACACTTTCCCAGGTGGAATAAGATTGCAACAGCAGCCGTATGACAACTAGAATAGTCCTCAGGCTCAGAAGGACAAGTCTAGCTGTGCAAGGCACAGTAGATTAATAGCTGCTTAAGTGGTACATAGATGCCTGACAGGAGAGTTAGAGTTAAGTCTTAGTCTCTTCTCTTAATGCCTCATGTCTTGTTGGTGCACTGGGGCTAACACCACTGCTCTGCTATGCAAGGGCCTGCATTAACAATAATGAGGGACTTGGATACTGGGATCTTAAGGAGGATGTAGAAGCAGTGAAGGCAGGGTCTGGTCTATATGGCTGGATAGTCCCAGAAAAGGGGTATAATGAGGGGCAATACTTCTAGCCCCCAATAAGGCAAATTTCCAGTGAGGACAGGTGGTGAAATGCTGCTCTCAGGGAGTACTAGATTCCCTCCCAAAGAATTCCTGAGCTTGGCCCCAATGCTCAGCACAAAGCAACTGCTTTTGTCCCCCTTCTCTGGCCAGTACAGAGGGCAAGGCTGTAGCAAGGTGCTGCTATCTCAGACTATTTGCTGCACTGATGCCAGGGGTCCTGGGACATGCTTTTGTGCTGCAGTGGCCTTTTAGCAGCTTTCTGAACTCTACCCCTGCTCCTATGGGTGCCTAAGCACTTCCTTTCTCACTCCCACATCAGTGAACAGTTGCTGCAGCTGTTCTCTAGTCCTGGAACAATCCTGCTTTCCTGTACAGATAAGCAGGGAGCCAAAACAAGGCTATGTGCCTTAAATGACCAATCACATCATGCAAAGGATGAGGAGATAAGCATCATACAGGGCTCTTAGCAAATGGCAGAAGGCTAAACTTTCAGTCAGGCATGCAGCCAGCTCTAGCTGACCCATGGGTGAGATGACTGAGAGGTCACTGGAGGGAATTTGACATGAAGTGGGAAGGAAGATGGCTACTTGGTCTCAGAACCTACAGTTTTCTTGGACTCCAGGATTTATCCCACAATTTACCACCAATTTCCCAGAATGTCAAGAAACTGGGAGCAATGCAAGGCACCCTAGGAGACCCACCTGCACCAGACAATGCTTAACCGAGGCAGTACTATGCTGCAGAGTACTATGCTGCCTGCCAATGTGATGTTCCTTGCCCTGGTGCAAGCCTAATATGTCTGCATGGAAAACTGCAGTGATTTAATTAACCCGTTTAGCTAAGCTAAAGCAATACAGAGCAGAGTTAAATCGGTGTAAGCACCCACACACAAGATTGCACTGGTTTGACTTCATACTGTTTGGGCTTGTCTACACACAGGATAACAACAGTTTAACTTCAGGTATCATTTTAGTTCCAGCAGTGCAAAAAGCTGTACTGACATTTTCATTTCAGTTTTCACTTTCCATTTCTACATTGCAAAGTGCTCCACAGAACTGAGGAAGAAGGACAATTAAAAGGCTTTTGGAAACCTGACACTGGAACAGAAATGTTACTAGGCATGGGCAACTGGGGCACCAGCCCTGGGTGCTGACATAGAGAGGGCACAAGAATGACAGCTGCTGCTGGCCTGGCTGTTGCAGCCTCTGCGACTGTCCCAGCTACCACTGCCACCCCTGCTGCCCCTGCCACCCAAAGAACAGACCCAGTCTGCTATGCCTCTGCACTTCAATACATGGGGCTCCTTTTGATCAGACTCCATCTGAGAGGAGAAACTAGAATTTGCTTGGAGCACAGTTTAAGCTGAAAACAGGGCTGCAGCTGTCTTAGTAATAAGTGAAGGCAGGGAGTTCTGTGGCGTTGCTCTCATGAACACAAGTGTCACGAATCTTCAGGCTAAACGCTTGGTTCAGCTAAAATGATCCATTTAGCAGAATCCTCCATCCAAAGCTGGAGGCTACTATACCTGTCTCTTGGCATGTTAGGGCCATTAAGCTGAAGACCAAGGTTGTTCCCCAGGCAGTAGCCAAGAAGGGATCCTTAGACTGAAGAAGCCTGTCTCACCAGATGGCAGAGTTGTACCCCATTGTCTGCACCGGGGGGGGAGCCAGCCCCAGTGCAATCGACTCTCTTGGGTTTAGACTCTGACTCATGACTGAATGCTCCTGATGATAGAGAGATATAAATTGACCAAGCTTTTCCCATGCTGCCTAATAAACACTAGGTAGCATCAGTCAGAAGTGCTGATCTCCCCTTCCAACTCACCCTAGCAATCTACATAGATTTATTCAAAGGGAACTCAAAAGATACATAATAATTATCCTTTGTGTCTTCTTGCTGTCTGCACAGCCACACAATGTCCTGAGGGCTCAGGTGGCTGGTGACAGAGTGTCTTGCTCAATGTTACTCTTGACCATTTTAAAGATCTTACATGAGGCAAGCACTAGATATTATTGAAGGTCCTTATTTAAAAAAATGGGTACATACAAAGGGAACTTGAGCACACTTGGATTTACAGGAGATGCTCGCCTGCTGAGCTGCCATGGTCAAAGACAGGAGCTACAGGGAGAAGGGCACTGCATCATTAAAGGTGTAGCAGGAAGCTGGACAGGAGCAGGGCTGGGGACAGTGAGTGGTGGAAGGTGTACAGCAAAGGAGACAGAGGGCTGGGACAGATTCAATGATACATGTGTTTCCCTCATTCTAACAAAACCCCTTGTTCAGGTACAGTAAAAAATATATATCTTGATGTGGCCCTTTGCTGTTGCCCCATGTCAAGGACAGACAAGTACTTGTATCTAGAGGACACTCCCCACTTTAGGCAGCATTACAAACCCTGATCTGAGGCTCCTGAGGCGCTCAAGAGTGGATGGTTTGTACTCTCACGAGCAATATCAAGTAGAGCCTGAATCTCAGACTGTTGGAAAGTCTATATACAGGAACTCCCTACCTCTAGGAGCTCCCAGTCTGAACAGATTTAACAACCAAACAAAGGAAAGAGAAACAGAGGTACAGAAAGAGGTGAGGTGACTTGCCCAAGGTCACACAGCAGGATAGTAGCAGAGCCCAAGCCTCCATGGTCCAGAACTCTGTCCCTTGGGCCTCAGTGCCTTGGATAATGCTGTCCAGTGGCTTTGTCTGCATGGTTTGCCAAGGCCCACAGCAAAGTGAAAAAAGAAAATGTCAGCTCCCCGCTCCTAGCTGGTAAAAATCCAGGGGTGCGATTAGATTTCAGGCCCACCTGGGAACTTTAACATTCAGCAGCTGGTGCTGGCAGAGCAGTAAGAGGTGGATGTGGCAATGGGGTACCCCCAGGGCTGCCATGGCAGGCAAAATTTTCCCTTGCATCAGTCTGCTGAGAGAAGTGGTTTTCAACCTTTTTTCATTTGCAGACCCCAAAACAATTTCAAATGGAAGTGTGGACCCCATTAGAAATTTTGAATGGGGGTACGGGACCCCTTTGAATTGTAAGTGTGGGTATTTACATACTTCTGATTAATCATTGGCATCTTTCGAGGACCCCTTAGACCTAGTCTGTGGACTCCCAGGGGTCTGTTGACCATAGGTTTAACCACTGGCCTAGAACAACCGCCACACTGCTTCCTCTAACCCTCATGGGCACTCACCACCTAGGCTAGGGACAGAAATTACACATAAACCAATGTAAGTGATCAGAAACTGGTTCAAATCTGTAACACAACAGAAGTTCAATGCACATAAACCACTTTCAAAATGGCCAAAACCAGTTTAAACCTGGGTGGATCAGACTTAACTGATTTAGGTTAAATTGGTTTATTGAACTTCTATCCCAGTCCCCTCCAGACTCAAGTTAATTCACAGCCCCCGCAAACCTCCCCTCACAGGGTGGGAGGGCTAGCCTTGTCCCAAGCTGTCTACTCCAGCTGAGCAGCGAGGCCTGCTCTAGCACAGCCCCGGCTTCTAGCCCCTGCCACTTCAGGGATGTGGTTACATTTCCAGAATCAAAAGTAAATGTCTGTTCATTTGCTTATTGATTCCCTCTACACAGCTTAGACTAACCTGTGAAGATTGAATCAATTCAGCCTCGGGATTTTTGACTGTCTATACTTGGCTCTAGTGACTAGCAAAAGTTGCAACTTTTCAGCTGCTAAAAAGTTGGCCCTGATTCATCTCATTCCCCCTTCCCCTTCTCAGAGTCTTTCTACGAAGACCCCCCGCAGGCTCTTCTGGGCAGCAGTTGCTCACCCAGGCCACTAGTCCCCAGTAATTCTTGGGGGATAGTTGTTGCTACCTTTGCTTCTATTTACTACTCACCAAAGCTCGCTGGGGACCTGTAGGACATGGTGATTCCAAGGTTCACTGGAGACCTCCCCTTGTAATTGTGACTTCATAGCTCTGGTTTGTAGCCTTCCTGCTTGGGAACTCAGCCTGGAATACTAGCTACAATTTTTAATTTGCCAAGAAAGTCCTCTTTTTAGTTTACAGGGACAGAAGGGGGACTTTTATGTGCAATCTGTACAGCTCTCCAGAAAGCACTTACATTTATGATGTTCATGAAATTTATAGCCAGTTGGCAATGCTGCTCTCTTCTCTCCTCTCCACCAGCCACCCTGGCAGGATGGCAGAATATAATAAGCAAGCCACACATTCAAGTGGCATAAAAGGTATTTTTACAAGTTAGCCTCCTGCCCAGTCTTATAAACTCTAACAAGTCTCTAACAAGCAGGCAGGATCTCTTTATACCCAGGGAGAAAAATCCTTTTCAAAAATGGCCTTTTCACAAAGCCCACACCTTTCTTCTAATTAAGGTTAAATAGCTCCATGTTTTCTGGCCAATTTCATTCTTTTCCCTTATTCCCCTCTTAACAAGGCAGCCTTTAAAAAGGCATCACTAATTGGTGTCTGCTTCTCACATACCATGCATGCTTTGATAGTCAGTTAGAATGCCTTCCCCCATCGATCAAACTTGTACTGAAAGCCTGCTAATGTGCTCCATGTGTCTGCCACAGGACAAAGCAGAGTGGAGGGTCCCCAGCTCCCTTCTCTTCCTGTTCCCACATGCCCCGCACGCACCTCCCAGCAACAAGAGTCCAGAGCCAGCTCTGCCCAAATTACCCCTGTCCCCTGCCTTCCTGGGAATAGCCGGGAAGCCTGTCCCCAGCATTGAGAGTGCACAGCAAAGAAACGACTGCACTCCGTGTGTGGCAATTTGGAAATTAATGGGGAGTGGTTAGATGTTAAGAGTAGGATCTAAAACAGAAAGCGGGAGAGAGCAATTGTCATGTTGATGAACCTGGATGCAGGCCAGTGAGCGTTCCTGCAAATCCCAGCCTCCCCATCACTTTTTTTGGTTATTAAACGAAAGGCTCATGGGGAGGGGCACAGGGGAAATGTTACCATTTAAAGGAACAATGCTCCCATTTCACCCCCTGCCTCTGCAAAGAAAATATATAGGAGAGAGAATCCCATGTGCCGTGCCTCTCTTCCAACCACCCCCCCACGCACATGCTGGCATCTTAACAACACAGACTGCATCTGTAACTGTTGAAATCTGCAGCTAATCAGCCTTTCCCCAGCCAGCAGGTCAAAGCTGTCACTGTGCCCTTGTGGAAAGGCTGTGGGATGCTACAGGATCATCATCATTACAAGTGCTGTTCGTCCACCGTCCACCGCTAACCAAATGCTCTCCCTTGCTGCTACATGCCCATAAACCGAGTCTCCTTTGCATCTGCTCTGCCCCTGATTTTGCACTCACTCTCACAGCCTTCGCCAGCCCTTCCAAAGCAAACGTAGCACCTTGAATCTGCCTTCCTGCTTTTTGTTCTTGCTCGTTCCACAGCTGTTTCCATGCCTCAGTTAGTTGCCATTTGGGGTTTATGGGTTCAAATCATCCCCAGGCCTTTGGCTATAGCCATTGCTAACACAACCATGTGCACTGCTATAACATACGGAACAATGATATGTTAAAATCCCAGAGTACTGGGTGCAGCTCCTTTTAACTCTCCTCAAACAGAGATATACACGGAGGTAGGTCTGAACTCTTTTTCTCCATTGTTCCAGTCAGGCCTTCAGTGCAGGGCTAACGATCCTCTGGGATTAGTTGGAGATCTGGCCAGCCCTGGGTATATGTTAGAGCAGACTAGGAGCTGCTCTATGAGCCATCCACTCCTTACAGTTAGCTTAGCACAGTGCACTCCTGGCACTAGCCATCCCCCTAAGCCAGTGCTCATAAAGTGGGTTTGCTCCCCTTGGTGAATCTCCCTTACTCTGGACTATTTACCAGTGGCAACTTGTAGCTCCTTTAGAGTACTGGAGCCAAAAAGAGCAGAGTGACTTGAGCATGGTGACCAGTCTGGAAGCTTATTTGTGGCTCCAAAGTCCTGAAGCTCTCACACTACGTGCTTGTGTCTGCATGCTTGGTTCTGGTTTGTCCTTCCTTCCAAACTGCTCTGTCCAGCCCATCAGTGTATCCCTGCCCAGGGGGAAATTCAGAGCCTTCCCCCTCCAGTGGGGTCATAGACATATGCAGCTTCTGGTGCTGTGTGCTCCATCTCCTCTAGCTGGTGTTTCAAGAGGGCTGGGGGTTCAGACCCTGTCTTTGTCCTGCCCCTGTAGAGTGGACAGCTCCCTAGAGCAGGAAGCCTAGGAAGGGAAAGCTGCTTATTCCCTCCAACTCTTGTTGTGCCCATCCACAAGGTTCAGCCACAAATGGGCCCAGAAAGGCAGCAGGGAAGTCCCATGCCCAGACCAATAGCCCTTGTCTGAATCTGGGGCCAGTGTCTCTGCAGTGTAAGCTAGCACAGCTGAGAGCATGGAGTCGGTAGAACTGGCTTCTCCTCTGCTTCGTGACAGCTAGTGGCCAAAATTTTCCTTCTTACTGCTCAGCACGTGCTATCCAGCCTGACCCTCTGAATGTTTTCTGGCCCTCCTGCAGCACAGACTCTCCATGCCCACCTGCAAAGCAGCTGCCCCCTCCTCCCCATTCACTTCAGCACTGTGTCAGGGAAGCACAGGGGCTCCCTCTCTGGAACAAGCAGGAGGGGCTGCAATATGTAAAGGTATAAATGATAGATAAATACCCAGCTCCCAAGAGCCTGAGAAGGCAACACTGCTGGAAACCCCCAGATTTCTGATCCTTCCTCCATAACAGAAGTGGGGCAGCATCGACAGACCCTTGTCAATTTTTCAAAGATTTCCATTCCTCACTCCAAAAAGTGGGGCTCAATGTTTGTGGTGATGGTGACATGAGCCCTTTCCCACTGGGAACATCCCAGTCTGCACCATCTCCTCATTGTGACCAGCCTCTACCAGCTTCACCCATGCACTGAGCAAGAGCAGGATGGCACTTCAAGGCACAGCTGCGATTAAGGAGCTGTGCTTGCATGGAGAACTAACCCCAGGGAATTCCAAAAGGGTTGGGGACCCAGGCACTCCTCAGTCAAGTTTTTTTTTTTTTTCCCCTGGGACCATCCTTGCTCCCTGGGCAGGCAGTTCAGCTGCTAACCTAGTTTAGCAGGAACTGGGACACCCCTCACTCAGTTTCAGGTACCTCCACCAGCATGGAGGTGCTGGTGCCAGCACTCTACACATTCCTACCCTCCTGCTCACCTGCTCTGGAGGCAGCTTACTGGGGAGCAGCCAAGCTCTGGGTAGCAGGTGTGCAGGGACAAGGAGGTTCTGACGGCCTCTCAGTCATGAGTGACTGGTGCCTCCTGAATCTGGGGGGGCACCCGCAGAAGCCACTGCCGGCAGCAGCCCTGTTGGGGTGGCACCAGCCCTACCAACAGCATCAGTGTTGGCTGTCAGGGGGGCCCACTGGCCCCATCAAGGGGGGGGGGGGGCATGTGCACCCCTGTACACCCCCTACCAGTCACCGATGCTCTCAGTCCCCTGCACACATTTGCAGTTTGAAATATAATCCAACCACACAGTGCCATCCACCAGGGGAGTGGCAGAATTGAGCTCTCTCTTGTCTCTCTGCCTCTACAGCCTGGATGCTCATTTACCACTTCTCTGGGAAGCTCTTGTGTTGCCCTGTGAGCTCCCAGCCCCACTCCTAGCTTACTTGCTGTAATGAACTGCCATTTCACATAAGGAGCTGGGCAAGTTATCTGGCTGACACTTGGTTGCAGTTTGGTTTCTGATACCCCCTCCTTATGACAGCAGTAGGAAAGATGCAAGGAAGAAGCTGCCTCACTGTCTCTCTTGCCATATCACGGCTGGCAGGCGTGCTTTCCTGCATGGGTCTCACATAGCAAGTATGACCACTCTAGTAAACTCCCTCCTGCCCCCCCCAGCTTGCTGGTATTTGACACAGCCACTTCCTTGGGAAGATTGCCAGGTAAGAGATTCCATGTATGCATTTCAGTGACTCTAAACAATGGATAAATGGCACACCTGCTTGTGCAAAGTTCATTTAAATGGCACTCCTGGTGCTGTCTGCAGCCAGCTCACAGTAGTTAACAGGTGTGAATTGGTAGCTACTAGCATATATTTTCCACTGTGCAGCCCTTTGTTCAGTTCCTGCTGTTTCCCTGGCTCAGTTCTGGCTGCCAAACACATAAATCTTTCCTTAGTTGAGAAAGTTAAAATCTTTGCAGCATTTGACTTTGCTGCAGCCTCTCCATGTCTCTCCCCGAACAACACGGTGTGGTGCATCTTCAGGGGCCTTGGATAATCTGGACAGAAATGGAATGGGCACATTTTTGCCTTCACCAAAGTTTGCCATTGAAACAGAGACATCCTGCATCTGCACAGGTCTCCCTGTTTGTTCTCTATAGTGATCATCAGCTCATTCATTGACTTTTATCATGCTGCAGCACCTTGCATAGGGAAGAAATTCAGCTACACACAACAATCTTAGCTAAGGCTTTCCATGAACATTACACCCATCTTCATGCGAGAGATGACCAAAAGCTGCTGCCAATTTGCCAGTGGCTGTGACAGGGTTAAACTTCCAGCTTTAAGCTGAGCAGCAAACTCCAGCCCTTCCCATGTGGCCAGAGGAAGCCAGCCCCTGGCAGCTGTTCCAGCATCCCCAGGCCTTCATTCTGGCATGGAAGTCATCTCCCCTCTCTTAAAATCCTCCCCCCAACACACACATAATTTCAGATGTCTAATTTTTGGAGAAAGGGTGGGTGCACTTGCCATGAAAATAAATATGTTAGTCTATTAGTAGTGCATAGGCCCCCTGCCCAGGATGGAGCTTGTACACTGCTTCCCAAGTTTCTAGCTGCTCCTGACAATACAGTTGCTGCAACTACACCATTGTTACACTGTTTCTGCAAGGTAACTACATTGCGGTTATCCATTCCTGTAATTACCAATTACTAGCATGAGCAGACAGCTAACACACGCGCCCAGGCTGTAAGAAATCAAAGGTCAATTCCCTAGTCTTGCTTAAGAGCCAGATCTTCAAAGGAGTTAGATGCCAATGGGAGCTGGGTTTCTAAATCTCTTTGTGGATCTGGTTCTTAGTCTTCCTCTGCTACAGTTCTCTTATTTCTGCAATGGGAATAACAGCTTTGCTATATTTTACAGGGGGTATAAGGATAAATGCCTTAAAGACTGTGGTCTGCTCACATGCCATGGCGATGTCTGCCAAGTAAGTTCTTAAGACGGTAACTATTGAATTATTATCATCATTACCCCTTTAGTTTCATATTTAGTTTGTGACAGATATGCATTTTGATACATAATAGGGATGTTTTTGACATATGCATCTAACCCCATAATCTACTACGCAATTTCAGGTATGATTCAAAGTTCGCTACAGTCAATGGTAAGACTTCTGGGCTCTAAGCTACTCATGCTACATTATTAGCAATGATGTATTTAGAATGTCGCCACATTAAAAATACTCTGCTTATACTGCAGTGGTGTTGTCATTTGATTTTGCAGGTACAAAAAGCATCCAAAGGTGTCAGTCCACAGTAATTATCCTGTAAATACTGAGAATCTGAAAGTATATGCATTTAGCCTGAAAATGAAGGGGCCAATGGAAGTAATTAACCATCTCATTGCATGTAGTGTTAGTAGCTGTGAGCTGCATAATCACAGGGCTCAGCACGGCCTGGTGGCTGCAGCACTGGACTGTGTTCTTTTCCTGAACCTGCCTCTGGCCTACTGATGAACTTCAAGCAAGTGACTTCTCCTCCCTGACCTCAGTTTCCCCGTCTGTAGAAAGAGAATATCATATCAACCCCCTTTGTAAAGCACTCACAGATCTACAAATGAAAGGGTTGTGACCAATATCACTGCAGTGTAATCAAATCTATTGCTGTGCACTATAGTTTTCAGAGCACAGGACTAGTAGCCAGGACTCAAACCTTCATCGAGTTTAAGGGCAACAGAGTCCATCAACTCCTTTAGTTAGGCCTCCTGTGTGTAGCACAGGCCATTATATTTCATCTACCAACCCCTATATTGAGCCCCCCAAAAATGTGTTTGGCTAGTTTGTCTCTTCCAAGGTGACCAGTCTGGCCTTGGAGACTTCAAAAGTTGGAGGTTCACCCACTTCACTGGGAGTTTGTGCCTGATTTCTTTGGGGAATTTGCCTGACTTCAGCTTCTAACTGGTTATTCTTGTTCCGCCTTTTTCTGCTGGACTGAAGAAGCCCAGTGTTTTTTCCCCATGGGGTTTCTTACACTACAGTCAGACCACCTCTCAATTTCCTTTAGCTAAATTGAAAGGATTGAGCGCTGCAGGTCTCTCATTGCAATACATTTTCTTCGGCCCTCAAGTCAGTGGCAGGGCACATCTCCAGGGCTTGGGCTGTCTCTAGTGGAGATAATTCCCCAGTCTTGTGCATCTCAATGTCAGCAAGCATCCTTCATTAGCTCACCTGCATTTCCCATGGCTCAGTGTCTACTGCTTCATTCCCATCTTGGCCACCTGAACTGAGGGGGAAGGATCTGCCCAGCCTACATACCCTACAGAGCTGGCAGAGCTCCCTGGATGAGTGCCACTGAAGGGTGACACTTAAGGGGGCCCTTTGGCAATGCTTTTCAGTGAAGATGGAGGCACCTGCTGTTATTTCAATATTTTAGTTCTTTTGAATTTAATGTTGTTTGTTGAGGGGATAGGGAGAATATATATATTTTGGGTACAGTCACAAATGCTTAGGGGAGGGAGGCACAGACTTGGGAGGGACACTGAGGGATGTGGGGAGGGATCTACCCTGCCTGTGATGCAAGGGAATGGGAATAAGTGATGGAGAGGAGAGCAGGAAGAGGTTATATATACCTTGTTGTGAATGGGGGTTGGGAAGGTTGATTAAGATGAGTCAGATGGTTTGTCCTCCTGGGCAAAAGGAAAAAAAAGGGAGGTGTGGAGCTTTGAAGTTTTAGGGTGTCCACTGGAGAGTCTGTTGTTGTTTCTTATGTGGTGGGCTCTTTGTTATTATACACTGCTCTGAGCCTTTCTAGATAAGGCAGGATATAAATGCTGCTGCTGCTTCAGGGCAAATTTGGCCCCTCTGTAACAGCACTATAGCCAGTGGAGCTTCATCCCCTTTAAGTCAGGGGGCAGGAATGAGTCCATGTTCCAAGTGCCCCCAAAGGGGTAGGTGAGTATCATCACCCACATTATACAGATGGTGAAACTGAGGCACAGGCAGGCAGAGGAACAGCCACCCAGAGAGTGAGTCAGAAGCAGAACCAGGAAGAGACTGCAAGCGGTCCCAGCTCCTAGTCCCACCAACGTCCTCTCTGAGACCAAGCTGGCTCCATTAGCCAGTAAGAAACATGTTTGCTCAGTGTCCACTCACCAGACATAATGCAGCAGCATATTGGCGGTCTGTGCTCCCAACCAACCACCTGGGAGCTGCACTGTGCATCTGATTCCTATGTGGAGCCGACTCAGACTCTCCACTCGAATGAGTGCCCTAGAGGGCTCATATACACTGTGGCAGTGGTGGGTCCCAGTGAGAGCAGGGCTGAGCATGCTGCACCCACACGTGACCAAAGGCACTCTCCAAACCTGGAAGATCAGTAAGGAGGGTCCAGGCTTGGCTATAGTGGTTAGTCTCGAGGCCCCATTGTCCAGTGTGCCTGAGATGGGACGCCCAGGACAACCACATTGCCATGCACTACCCTTAATCTCCTAGTTTAACAGTATTTAACTTTTTGGCCTCACAGGCCAGATGAGTGGCATGAGATGGGTCCATAGGCTGCATCAAGCCCTGTGAGCCAGGATCAAGCCCTGGAGCCTGGCACCATCCCCTCCTTGCCATGCTAAGATAGGGCCCTGTGGGCCTGATGCTACCTGGCCCCTTACACTGGGATTGGGCCCTGGGAACTTGCACTGTCCCCACTCGGGCACCTGATCCAGCACACAGGGCCTGGGCTCCCCATGGGTTCACCAAATGCCTGGACCTGTGGAGAGCCCCACAAGGCAGATGACACAGCACTGCAGGCCTGATCTGGCCCACAGGCCAGAGTTTCAGCATCCCTGTCCCAGTTCCTTCCACTTTTCCTTATATAGCCTGAATCCCAACCCTTTTATCACCCTTTTCACTTGCTCTGAATCCTCTCCAGCTTTTCCATAGCCTTCTTAAAATGCAGTGTGTAAAACTGGACACACTTCTCCAGCTGAGGCCTAACCGGTGCCAAGTAGAGTGTTATCATCACCTCCTGTGTCTTGCAAATCAGGCTTCTTTTGATGCAACTCAAAATTGCATTTGCTTTTTTGTTGGTGAGTGTAACACACACCTACTTGTGTGGAGTTTGTGATCTATCAGATCCTTCTCGGCAGCTATACTGCCAAACTATTTATGCATTTGGGGCAGAAATCTCTTTTGCCAGGGGACGACTAAGGTACAACTTATGACTGACTCTGAGTTACCCAGCTATGTGTAGGAACAATTCTACTACCCCTTCTAGGCATGTAAATGCCTCCATTATAAAAATAGGATCACTTTCCAGAGACACAAACTCATAGAGTCATAGAAAAGTAGGGCTGAAAGGGACCTCTAATCCAACCCTCCCATGCAAGGCAGGACCATCGCTATCCTAACCATCCCATATGAGTCTTTTTTTCTGAAACTGCACAATCAATCCTCAGAAAACCATAGGCTATATTGCCTGAAGACATCAAAAGCACCCTAACCTGCCACAGGTAAAGCCCCCCTGTTTTAAGTACTGTCAGTGTCCCACTGCTGCAGGGATTATTAAAATGGATTAAAGAAATCCAAGGCTGTGGGAATCTCCATCCTTGGAGGTTTTTAAGACCCATCTAGACAAAGCTTTGTCTGGGATGATCTAGTTCTGATGGTCCTGCTTTGATCAGGGGGTTGGACTCAATGATATGAGGTCCCTTCCAACCTTAATTTTCTATGATTTTATGATTCTAAGTCTACACATCACACCTCCAGCTGGACAGGCAGAACTTCCCTCTCTGTCTCCGCTCTATAAACTTATCCTAGCTGTTTTAATCTTCTTTCATAACTTAAGCCATTTATGGAGTTCTGCTTGATTTTCTTGCTGCTGAGCATGGTCCTCTCCAATATCCACCTGTTCTGGACTACAGAGCTTTTCTTGTTGTCTGCCAGAGATCCTTGGGGGGGATGAGCTCCTGGGTTTCCAACTGTTCCTCTTTATGAAACATTCTAGGTACAGCTACAGCTAGATTATCCCTACCCAATGATAGTCCAACCTCTTCTTGAAAACCTTCAAAGATGGAAATTCTGTGACTTCCACAGACAGTCTATTCTACTGCTTCATTGTTCTAGTTTTTCCTGATATCCAGTCTAAGCCTACTTTGCTGCAACTTCAAGCCACTGGTCCACATCCTACTCTGCAGCAAATGAGAAAAGGTGTTTTTGTCCTCTTTATGGCAGCCCTTCAGATATCATGTCTCCTCTACATCTCCTTTTTCAGCCCTTCTTCAAATTGCTAAACCCTTTATATTTTTTATATTTATTTATATTCTAAGCCCTTTATATTTTTTTTACCTGCCTCTGAACTGTCTCTGATGTCTCCATGTCCTTTTTCAAATATGGAGCCCAAAACTGCATATAATACTCTAGATGAGGCCTGAACAAGGACAAGCACTCTCACCTCCTGTGTCTTGCATTTCACACTCCTACTGATGCAGCCCAAAACCACCTTTTGGGCAGCTCCTTCATACTGCAGACCCATATTCACTCTGTGATCTACCAAGACTCCCAGATCCATGTCCATAGTGTCGCTATCCAGCCAGTTATCATCCATTTTCTATTTGTGTTTTTGATTCTTCTTCCTAAGTGGTAGCACCTTACATTTGTCAGCATTAAACTTCATCCTATTGGCCGTAGTCCTACTTTCCAATCTATCAATGACTTTCTGAACTATGCTCCTGTCCTCCAGCGTGGTTTCAGTCTTTCCCACTTTCATGTCATCTTCAAATTTGCTTAAGAAGTTCTCTATTCCAGCATCCAAATGATTAATAAACGCATTGAACAGCACTGGCCCCAGACAGACCCTAGTGGCACTACACTCGAAATCTCTGCCATTCTGATATGTAACCATTTAGAATTATCATTTGCTTGCGGCTATGGAGAAAGTTGTGTATTCATCTTGTAGGAGTTTTATCTAGCCTACATTTCTCCAATTTGCTTTTGAGAAGGTTGTGGGACTATGCCAAAATCCTTGCTGAAATCCAGATATTCATTGCATTCCTTTCAGTCACCAAGCTAGTTATTTTGTTGAAAAAGGAAATCAAGTTCTCTTGGCATGTTTTGTTCTTCATAAATCCGTGCTGGCTGCTTGTGGTCATTCTTTCCTTATCCAGATACTTGCAAATGGCTTTCCTCATGATATGCTCCTGGTATTGAAGTGTCTGTAGGAGTATTGTAACAGCCCAGGTATTGACGTGTTTGTAGTTCCCTGGGTCCCCATTTTTGCCTTTTTTAAGGGAACTAGGTTGGCCCCTTTCCAGTTCTCTGGTACCTTATCTGTATCCTGCAATAGTAATACTATTGCCAAGGACTCTGAGATATCTTCCAATTCCTTCAGTGTCTTGGATGACATTCATCAGTCCCTGTTAACTTAAATTCATTCAGACCAATCAAAACCTCTCTGACTTTCTCTTTCTTTATCTCTCCCCTTCCTTATCCAAATAATCCTTACTAGCTGTGTGATTGCAGCTTATTTTTTGTGAAGTCTGTGGCAAAGTAGCTGTTGAGTAACTTGCCTTGCATCATCTTTTAAAAGCTCACCCTGACAGTTTAACAGCGGACTCACAGCTTCCTTCGTCTTTTTTTTTGGCGACATATTTATAGAATATCACCAGATAATGCTCATTTTTTTTAACCTGTGCCTTCCTCGCTTGGTCCCTGCAATTTTTTGCTATTTCCTGATAGGATTTCTTGGTGACCTGCCTATTCTTCCATTGCCTGTATACTTTCCTTTTGCATTTGACACATCCTTGGAGCTCCATGTGCAACCACACCAGTCTCTTCCCATTCTTCTTGTGCTTCTCTGGTGTCAGATCGGTTTCTTGTTGGCTTCCAATACTGTGCCCTTTAAAAACTTCCAGCCTCCCGGGCACCTTTATCCTTCAGTCTGTCCTCTCACAGCACTATGCCTATTATCTCCTTGAGTTGGTTGAAATCCACCTTTTTGAAATCCAGTACTTCAACTCTGCTAACCTCATGTTTTCCTCATCTTAGGATCATTATTTTTTTCATACTGTGATCACTTGCTCTCAAGTCTCCCATCACCTTCACATCTTCCACCAGTTCTTCCCTATTGGTCAAGACAAGATCCAAGATAGATGATTCCCTAACTATATCCTCAGCTTTCTGGAACAGAAAGTTTTCCTCCACACAAGTTACTAACTTGCTTGACATTTTATGTTTGGATGTATTATTCTTTCAGTAGATATCTGGAAAATTGTAGTAAGAAGAGTAACAATTGAAGTTAGCTGGGCACCCTTCCTCCCCAAACATCTGTCCATTGCCAAATGTTTACTTCCATGATGTGATGGTCCTGCCTGGGCCCTTGTCTTCGAACAGGAGGATTGATGAGAACACCACCACTCCTTAATCCTCCTGTCAAGAGCCTTGTAGTCTCCTCTGATTTGGGTAGTGTTGTTCTTGGCCATATTTTTGGTGCCTACATGGAAAAGCAGGAAAGGGTAATGGTCTGAGGGACAGATGAGCTCTGGCAATCTTTATGTAACATTTTGAATACCAATGCCATGCAAACAGCACACCTCTCAGGACCTCAAATCTGAATGAAACTGGTGTTTCTGTCCCCTGCAGGAAGGAGTCACAAACCACCACCACTCTCTGCTAACTTCTTGGTACAGTCTTGGGGCCCCCATCTTTGGTGCCCTGCACTTCCTGCTTTTTCTCTATCTCTACAATGGGGTACTTACATGCCCAGAAGGAGTAACAGAATTGTTCCTTCACTTTTGTTGGAAAACTCAGTTGATCACAATTTTAATCCTGTCCTCCGAAGTGTTTGGAAACCCTTCTCATTCTGTGTTGTCTGCAAATTTGGTCAGTGTACCCTCTATCCCGTAATCCAGACTATTAATAGAAACATCCAACAATGACACCCCAGAACAAACCCGTGTGTAACTCCACTTGAGACCTTTTGCCAGCCTAACATGAAAGGATGTGGACAACTTGGAGAGAGTCCAAAGGAGAGCAATGAAAATGGTTCAGGGGCTGGGGCACATGACTTATGAGGAGAGGCTGAGGGAACTGGGTTTGTTTAGTCTGCAGAAGAGAAGACTAAGGGGGGATTTGATAGCAGACCTCAACTCTCTGAAGGTTGGTTTCAAAGAGGATGGAGCTGGAGTGTTCTCAGTGGTGAGAGATGACAGAACAAGGAGCAACGGTCTCAAGTTGCAGCAAAGGAGGTTTTGGTTGGATATTAGGAAAAACTCTCTCGCTAGGAAGGTGGTGAAGCTCTGGAACAACTTACCTAGAGAGGTGCTGGAATCTCCATCCTTGGGGTTTTTTAAGGCCTGGCTTGATAAAACTTTGGCTGAGACGATCTAATTGGAGATGGTCCTGCTTTGAGCAGGGGTTGGACCAGATGACCTCCAGAGGTCCTTTCCAACTCTAATTTTCTATGAATCTATGATCTATTAATAATTACTCTTTTATTGTGATTGTTCAGCAAATTATGTATCTACCTAATGGTAAGTCTGAGTGTCTAGCCCACATTTTGCTGCTTGTTTTGGGACTGGCACATGAGACTGTCAAAAGCCTTACTAAGTCATGTTCACAGCATTTCCCTTATTTATCAAACCAATTACCTTGTCACAAAAAAGGAGTTAGGTTGATGTGACATGATTTGGTCATAACGAATCCATGTTGATTGCTAGTGATCCCATCCTTCAGGTATTTATAAATTGCATGTTTAATAATTTGCTTCAGCAACTTCCCAAGTACTGAAGTCAAGCTGACTGGTTTGGAAATCTCCAGGTCCTCCATTTTCCCCCTTTTAAAGAGGGGCACTCCTTTAGCCCTTCTCCAAGCCTCTCTGACCTCACTCATCATCTACATTTGCATGACTTCGCAAACGTTATGATCTGTGGATCCAAAATTACTTCAGCCAGTTCCTTCAGCACCAAGTTTGAATTTTATTAGGCCATGCTGGTTAAATTCATTCAAATTAATCCAAAGTTTGCAATCTGCTCTTTATTTACCAAGGTTTGCATCCCTCCTCTTGCTTCTTTGTGTTATTGTTGTTAACTGTCTGTCATAGTTTTGTGAAGACTGAAGCAATGTTGGCAATAAGCAGATTCTTTCACTTCTCCATTAATAGCTTGAGCAATGGACTTTCAGGTTCCCTGGTCTGGATTTTCCATTTCTCAAAAACAGTCCTTTTTGTCCTTAACATCTCTTGCCAGTTATATAAGTTGTTTTTCACCTTTGCACTCCTGATTTTGTCCCAGTGTATTCATCTTATTCCTCAGAATCATCAAAACATAGATTAGGGTTGGAAGGGACCTCAGGAGGTCACATCTAGTCCAACCTCCTGCTCAAAGCAGGACCAGCCCCACCTGGATCATTCCAGCCAGGGCTTTGTTGATCTAGGCCTTAAAAACCGCTGAGGATGGAGATTCCACTGCCTCTCTAGATAACCCATTCCAGTGCTTCACCGCCCTCCTAGTGAGAAAGTTTTTCCTAATATCCAAACTAAACCTCCCTTCCTGCAATTTGAAACTATTGCTCCTTGTTCTGTCGCTTGCCACCACTGAGAACAGTCCAGCTCCAACCTCTTTGGAACCACCCTTCATGAAGTGAAAGGCTGCTATCAAATCCCCTGCTAGTCTTCTCTTCTACAGACTACATAAACCCAGTTCCCTCACTCTCTCCTCATAAATCATGTGCCCCAGCCCCCTAACCATTTTTGTTGCCCTCTGCTGGACTCTCTCCAATTTGTCCACATACTTTCTGTAGTGGAGGACCCAAAACTGGACATAGTGCTCCAGATTTGGCCTCACCAGCAAAGAATGGAGGGGAATAATTACTTTCCTCAATCTGCTGGCAATGCTCCTACTAATGCAGCCCAGTATGCTGTTAGACTTCTTCACAACAAGGGCACACTGTTGACTCATATCCAGCTCATTGTCCACTGTAACTCCCAGGTCCTTTTCTTCAGAGCTACTGCTTAGCTAGTTGGTCCCAAGCCTGTAGCGGTAAATGGGATTGTTCCATCCTAAGTACAGTACTTTTCACTTGTCCTAATTGAACCTTATGACATTTATTTTGGCTCAACTCTCTAATTTGTCTAGGTCACTCTGAATCCTAGCCCTCCCCTCCAGCATATCTACTACACCCCGCAACTTAGTGTCATCTGCAGATTTGCTGAGGGTGAACTCCATCCCCATCTTCCAGATCATTAATAAAGATACCAAATAAAACTAGCCCCAGGACTGACCCCTGGGGCACTTCACTTGATACTGGCTGCCAACTAGACATTGAGCCATTGATTACTACCTGTTGAGCCCAACAATCCAGCCAGCTTTCTATCCACCTTATAGTCGATTCATCCAACTCATATTTCCTCAGTTTTCTTGCAAGAATACTGTGGGAGATGGTATCAAAAGCCTTGCTAAAGTCAAGGTTTATCATGTTCACTGCTTTCCCCATATCCACAGAGCTAGTCATCTCATCATAGAAGACAATCTGGTTGGTCAGGCATGACTTGCCCTTTCTGAATCCATGCTGACTGTTCCTGATCACTTTCTTCTCCAACAGGTGCTTAGAAATGGATTCCTTGAGGATCTGCTCCATGATTTTTTCGGGGCCCGAGGTGACACTAACTGGTCTATAGTTCCCTGGATCCTTCTTCTTCCCTTTCTTAAAGATGGGCACTATATGTGCCCTTTTCCAGTCACCCAAGACTTCCCCTGATCACCCCGAGTTTTCAAAGATAATGGCCAGCTGCTCTGAAATCACATCCCCCAACTCCCTCAGTCCCTCAGATGCATTGCATCCTGCCCCATGGATGTGTACATGTCCAGCTTTTTAAAATAGTCCCTAACCTGTTCTTTCACCACTGTTGGCTGCTCATCTTGTCCCCAAACTGTGTCTCCTGGTGCAATAGTCTGGGAGCTGACCTTGCCTGTGTAGAGCAAGGTAAGAAAGGCATTGAGCATTTCAGCCTTTTCCTCATTATCTGTCACAAGGTCACCTCCCCCATTCAGTAAGGGACCCACACTTTCCCTGATCTTCCTTTTGTTACTGACATACTTGTAGAAACCATTCTTGTTACCCTCCACATCCCTTGCTAGCTGCAACTCCAATTGTGCTTTGGCCTTCCATCTTGTTGGGATTATTTGATCCCTGCAGACTTCCTGTCTCTGGCAGGGGGGCTGGACTTGATGATTTCATGAGGTCCCTTCCAGCCCCTAATGTCTATTAAATCTATGAAATCCCTACATGCCTGAGCACTATTCTTATACTCCTCCCTAGTTATCTGTCCAAGCTTCCACTTGGTAAGCTTCCTTTTATGTTTAAGCTCACCGAAGATCTGGTGCTGATCAGGCTGGGACCTGGTCTGGTGCATGCAGGCCTGAGGCCTGATCTGGCACATGTGGGGTCAGAGTGGTGGTCCCTATCCAGTATGCATGGGGCTGAGACTATGTCCCTAATTTAGCCCACACTGGATCTAGCCTGCAGCACAGAAAGGTTGGGCGCCACTGTTCTAAACCAGCAGTTCTCGAGTTTTGAAACTCAAGGTGCCCCTTGTTCAACTCGCAGCGCCCCTCAGAAAATTCTTGGTCTTACCTGTCACTCGTTTTTTTTTACTTCAGAGAAAGTAATAAACCAATTCTTCTGTTGCAAATAACTCAGAAAGCCCACAACAGATCAGAATGGTTTTGACACTATGGATTTCAATTTGAAAACTTTGCACGCATCCAGACTAGTGGGAACGTTTGTTTCCCCAGGGACAAGTAGCAGTGGTACACCTTGTGCCGTTGCTACTTGTCCCCAGGGAATGCCTATGCCACGTGCTCTGGTGCATGGCAGGTTATCCTGGGTGGGATAGGGAAGGCTGGGGCCAGAAACTGTGCTAGCCCCAGCAGCCTTACCTGGGGTCCTGGGGGCCTCCCAGGACTGCAGCCATGGGAGGAAGCCTGACTGGCAGCCGGAGCATGGCTCTGATTGGCCAGGCTCTGCTTTTGGGTGTCATGCACTGCTGCAACATGCACCACCCCACTTTTTTTTGGCATGGGTTTTTTTGACCCCGGGATCTCCCAGGGTCAACCCCCTTCCCCTCCCCTCCCCACCACCCCATCCTGCAAGGTAGCAGTGCAGGGAATGCCTGCATGTATGGTGCCACAGATGGGTCTGCAGTGCCACATACTGTATGTCTACGTTCATCTGGACACAGCCTTTGAGTTTATCTTGTGAATCATATGTAGGTGTCTGAACACCTAACAGTGCTAATATTGTGTGGCACCCTCTAAAGGATCTCACAGAGCTCCAGGATGCTGCAGTACCCTGGTTGAGAATCCTTGTTCTAGACTTTTGGTAGAGGTTGCCTGAAAGTGTAACTGGGCATATGGTCATTTGGGCTGCAGAGTCAAATGCAGATAGATGCAATCCTGTCTCCATTATACCCTCATGTGCTGTTGGGTACAGAAATGGATGAACCTTAAGAGCACCAGCTCAAAGAGCCAGTAGACTCAGGTGGACCCTGGACCTTCTTGGACTCCTCTGTTTTGCACCTCTTCAAACTTGGGTGATGTGTCAAGAGTTTCCCCAAGTTCATGAGCATGCAGTGGCTCGGAGCTCTGGAAAATGACACTGTACATTGTGCAAATATAATGAACTCTTGTTAAAGATGTTCTTGACAAATTGCCAGGAAATTCTTCGTCTTGCCTCTAAACCCTCCTTCTGCATTTCATTCCTGTTCTTAACTTTGGGAAACTTCTCTTCCTTGCACCTGTTCTTTCTCATTGTCTTCTACTTCTAAGAGCATTTGGTAAGTGTACCCCTAATTACATGGTATTTTCACCATTATTTATCATGGCTTCATGGCAGTAGGCATTGTACAAACAGCCAGTAAGTGGCAGGATCCTGAAATCTAAAGTGACAAAACAGTTTGAAAAAGGAAAGTGAATCTGTTGATATCAGCAGGTCAGTGGCGGACCCTAGGCAAGGGCTCAAATTTCCTCATGTAGATGCCAATGCTTAGCGTCCTGAACCATGCTGTCCTGTCATTCTGCCTTCACTCCGTTTCCCATAGAACCTCACACAACACCTCCATTTTACCACATTCAGAAAATGTCCACGTTTCTCAGTTCTTAGTGGAGATGGCTAATACGTTGCTCAGCTGCTGCTCAACCTTTGAACTCCCCTATATTTTGCACCAAGTCCAAGTGTTTTATCAGACATAAGATGGCAACAGGTTCATTCTTACAGCTTGATGCTGCCTTTGCTATTCTGTCATGGCTCAGAGGATTTCCATACAGACCTACCACCCATAAGTCTCACTTTCAGCTCTGTGATGGCCTTATCTGTTTCCTGCTCTGAATGGTCTGTGTGTATTTATTGCCGGGGTGATAGATGGATTTGTCAGTGAGAAACGAAGCCAGCCTCATCCTTCATGTCACTTCCCTGGGTCTCTTCATGTCCACTTTATTCTTGTAGAAAGTGATCCAGATCCTCTGAGGTGAACCACTCAGGATCCAATCCTAGTTCACCTTGACATTTTAAGTGCCTCTTACTTGCCTGAGTAAATGCCATTCACAGGGTTTAGATTCTGTTTCCACCTGTGCAGCTGCACTGCCCTGCATGAGGTTTCTGTGTCTGCTCACAAGGCTCCACCAGGGCCAAGCAGGCTCCAAAGCAGAATAGAACTGCTCAGGTATACACATAGCTCCATGCAAGCCCTGCAACTTTTGTTAAAGAAAATACATGTGGCAATAGCAGAAGAGAAGAAGAGCCCTCTCACCTTTTAACCCATTTATCCACAGTTTAGGGCACTTGCCCAGGGAATGGAAAACCCAGGTCATAGGACCCCATCATACAGAAGCAGTTTGAACCTGAATCCCTTGCTTCCCACCAACATGCTCTAACCACCAGGCCATGGGCTAGGCATTACCCAGAGTCCCCTCCAGCCCCCCTCTTTCAGCTGACCTGGAAGGCATGCGAGGTAGAAAGATGTACGCAGTGAGGAAAGAACAAACCAGAGGGGGTATGGCTGAGTGAGAGGGATGTTCCCTGGAGGGGGACCGATTTCTGACCCTTGGCCCCAGTGGGACAACAACTACATCACTGGGTCTTTCTATGTAAAGTCCATGGCATCTTCCTCTGGCTTCTCTCCACTTTAACATGATCAAGGAAAATAATTATCTTTTAGTTTTAATACTTCATATGTGCACATGTATATGTCTTGTGTCCAGGAGTGGGGGTTACGGGAGGGTTCTTCTCAAACTGATTCTGTCACAAGCTCCTGCTGTGACTCTGGACAAGTCTCCTTTGTGCCTCAGCTCCTCCACTGTAAAATGGGGATTGCCTTCCAGCCCCAATCCATATGGGGAACTGTGAAGACACATAACTTAATGAGGATAAAGCTGGGATGAGAGTCATAGCATCATGGAGAGATGTACGTCACTAGCTACCTTGAAATGGATGAGAAAGGGAAATTGCCCCCTTCCACACTCCCCTGCGGGGCAGCAGCTGGTGCACTCCCCTTTTGATCTCCTGGGGCCTGATGCCTTCCACCACTCCCCTGGGGCATGGCAGCTAAAATCCCAGCTGAGCCCGTGTTGAAAATGATTCAAAGCCTCCCTAGGTGCTAAAGCAGCTTTTCTCTCGGGCTTCAGTCTTGCTTCCTGCTTTTTGCTTGTCCAGTGCCATTACTGCTCTGCAGGAATTCAGCCATCACCTATTTTGTCAGATACATTTCAGCATCTTCTCTTCTTTTGCATCTCTGCAAAGGGCACTGCTCACAATGCCCCATGATTGACTTTAAATATAAAAGGGCAAAACAACAGAAGGATGCGCATGGTAAGTTACATGCCAGCTCCAGACAGGATACGAGTCCCCTCACCATATATTAGCTCTCCAGGACTCATCCTAACATGACACTCCTCTTTCTGTGTCATCTTGCAAACGTCCTCCTGCCAAGCTCCCTGATGAGGCAGAGCAGGATGCAAATTGCTTCATGTGGCCTGAGAACATTGCAGTGCAGATGAGATGCGTGCAGGGGTCAGGCAGTCTGTGGCATAGGGGCTGGCATTAATCACATTCACAATGAAATGGTTGTATTGGGCAATGCTCTATCACAGAGTTTTCTTCGGTATCAGTGCAGATGGACTGCTGGAATATATAGATCCCCTTGTAGGAACATGAGTTCTTTTATTACTCTGTGGACATATCTACACATGCAATTAATGTGAAGCAATAAACTCCGGATCTTATTGTGCTGGAGTTTGTTGCTCCCAGGTGTGCTGTTTGAACGTGCACCTGGGACCACAGCACACTGAGCTGGGTCGGGGCAGCCCCAGCTGACAGGGAGTTTTAGAGGTCAGCCTGCCAACCCAGGGCTGCTCCTGCCTTACTCAATATGCTGCATGAGGGTGCTTCAGTGCAGGGCTAGCTGACAGCCTCATGCCCCAGCCAGCTGCATCAGCATCTACACTACTGTGCTGAGGAGTTTATTAGCTTACTCCAGTCTAACAGAGGCACACATGTAGATGCTGAGATGTTTACTATGGAGCTAATTAGCCAACTCCGCAGTAAACATCTTGCACCGACATGCCCGTTGTGTTGTAATAGTTCAGGATCTGATATAGACAAGTACACATGCCTTCCCTTGCTGTGGTCCTGAGCACTGCAGGCATCCTATAACAAAGGAAAAGAGGGCCAGGTAATCAATGATGGAAACAGAGCCAGGGTGTCCAAAGGAATCAAATGCTTGCTGGTATTGGTGGAACTCCTCCAAGGGGATCGGTACTTGGGTTCAGAGAAGCCTGCACCAGTCAGGATGTATCAGCAGAAACAAATGCATCTGTGCTAGCTATGGGTGAGCTAATTTAGGTCAATTTTAAACCAATTAGTAAGCAACCATAATTCTGCTCTCTTGTGCATGCCAGAACTGCCTTTGATGATGTGACTTTCCTAAGATCACACCAAATAGCATGGAACTGAACCCAGGTGTTCCAAGTCTCCCAGTGGAGAGGTGAGCTGAGAGTCCCATTTGCAGAGTCCCAGGTAACAGTAGACCCAATCTACTGTTGAGCAAAACACTGGAGCCTTTTCTCTTAGCCACAAGGGTAGGTCTACTTCTAGAGTACTTGTTGGTTACTAAGTTGTTACTAGAGTTAAACAAATACTACAAAACTATTGTGAGCAAGCATAGAATTAAAAAGAAGAGATTTGCCTAGGTGGTCTTTTTTGTGCCTCTTCTTTTTCTGTGAATAATGGTAGAAGCACGGACAAAGCTTTGTAGTAGACCCTTCTACTAGAAGTGGCTATTTTGAAGTTCCATTGTGGGTGCAGGAACCATCCAATGAGAGAACAGAGGTGATATCAGGTGGTTTAAATGGCTGGTCCCACAATGATAATTAATTGCAAATAATACTTTGTTGAAGAAACTTGCAGAGGCTGAGGTGGGTACTCCTAAATCATACATAGGATAATGGAAAACAACAGACAGATTCATAAAAAGCATTCTCTGACAATTCATAAATAGAAAAAGAGGTTAAATGTGTTGAGTAAACTGTTGCAAGTGATTTCTCTGGTTATCTTTATCCATAGTGTTTTCTGTTTGGGGAGATTCTTGAAACAAATTTGGGTTTCCATTGGGCAGAAAGGAAAGACCATGGGGTTAGTAATGATAGCTTTGTGGAACCCACAAATACCTCATAGTGCTACAAGAGTTTTTAGTTGTGGACTTCAAAACATATTACCCTGGGACCTGTTTCAATCCCTACCCTACCAAGTGGAAGGACAATAGGCAGACATAGAAGGGTACAGTGATTCACCCACATTGTACTGATAATCAATAGCAGAACCAGAGATAAAAACCTTGTCTCCTGACTTCAAGCCCCATGCTCCAATCATACTGCTATTTCTGGATGTGATCAAGGCTCATTGCTTTGCACAGACCTTTGCTTGAATAAAGATTCAGAGAAGAGGGTTTTCCTGGTCAAGTGACTGTTGGCACTGGATTTATGACTCATAGATTCATAGATGTTAGGGTCGGAAGGGACCTCAATAGATCATCGAGTCCGACCCCCTGCATAGGCAGGAA